>NC_042987.1:28450270-28784020 GCF_901001165.1 Salmo trutta
GGTAATATCTAAGGGTAGTATCCAGGGTTGGAAATTAACACCCGCCAAATGCAGGTAGATCGTCATTGGCGGGTAAGAATGTCTATTTCACCAGCCAAACTGGAGGGTGGTCACAACTTTTTTTATCCAAAGCCCATATGTGGAAGTAGGCCAAATTGACAAGAAAGGCTCCTAAAACATGACTTTGTCTTAGTGTTTTCTTTGGCAAGTTACATTGTTTTGTTCACATGCTAGGTTTTTTTTCAACATTAGTTTGAGTTTGCTACAACTTTCTGCTGCTAGCAAGACATCACAGTCTGATATTTTTTTCATCACAGACAAGCAAGTGTGAAAGTTACCATGGTTACGGCCCTTAAAGGAGGCAGCTGAACATTTGTCTCACCTAATGATTGTGCTCGACTAATAATGAATCACTCCCAAAAAACATTTATACATTAACTTATTGTCATTAATCTCATAGATTTACTTGTGTGCTTCTACACTGAACAAAAATATAAACGCAACATGTAAAGTGTTGGTCCCATGTTTCATGAGCTGAAATAAAAAATCCCAGATATTTTCCATATGCACAAAAAGCTTATTTCTCTCAAATTTTGTGCACAAATTTGTTTACAACCCTGTAAGTGAGCATTTCTCCTTCGCCAAGATAATCCATCGACCTGACAGGTGTGGCATATCAAGAAGCTGATTAAACAGCATGGTCATTACTAGGGTTGCACATTTTGGGGAATATTCAGAGATGGAAACTTTCCGTGGGAATTAACAGGAATATGGGAAATAACGGGAATATATGGGAATTAACTGAAATATGCAAATTACTATTAACACCATTTAAATGTAGATTTATTTTGCATTGGATATATTTACCATATCATATGGAGATAGAAACATAAACCCTTTACCTTATCATAAGTAGACAGATTTGCAAATAATTAAATCCTTCCAATAGAAAAAAACATTTTTTAGTTACGAATTGAACTTTAATTAAATAAGTTGACTCTTCACATGGGATGATTTCACTGAGCAACAAAAGAAAGGGAATATTGAATGATCCATCGCATCTCCCAAAAACATCTGTAAAATGATAGTCTAGAAACTAAAGCTTTTGTTGTCTTCCTCTCAGGCTTCCATGTCTTCTCCCTGGACCTCCTCAATGTCCACCTTTTATTTTTTACTTATTTCACCAGGTAGGCCAGTTGAGAACAAGTTCTCATTTACAACTGCGACCTGGCCAAGATAAAGCAAAGCAGTGCGCCACAAACAACAGAGAGTTAAACATGGGATAAACAAACGAACAGTTAATTACACAATAGAAAAAAATCTGTATACAGTGTGTGCAGGTGAAGTAAGGAGGTAAGCCAATAAATAGGCCAATAGTGGCGAAGTAATTACAATTTAGCAATTTACACTGGAGTGATATATGTGCAGATGAGGATGTGCAAGTAGAAATACTGGTGTGCAAAAGAGCAGAAAAACAAAAACTGGGATGAGGTAGGTAGTTGGTTGGATGGGCTATTTACAGATGGGCTGTGTACAGCTGCAGTGATTGGTAAGCTGCTCTGACAGCTGACGCTTAAAGTTAGTGAGGGAGGTATAAGTCTCCAACTTCAGTGATTTTTGCAATTCGTTCCAGTCATTGGCAGCAGAGACCTGGAAGAAAAGGCGGCCAAAGGAGGAATTGGCATTGGGGATGACCAGTGAAATATACCTGCTGGAGCGCGTGCTATGGGTGGTTGTTGCTATGGTGACCAGTGAGCTGAGATAAGGCGGAGCTTAACCTAGCAATGACTTATAGATGACCTGGAGCCAGTCGGTTTGGCGACGAATATGTAGCGAGGACCAGCCAATGAGAGCATACAGGTCGCAGTGGTGGGTAGTATATGGGGCTTTAGTGACAAAACAGATGGCACTGTGATAGCAAATTGGATGCAGTCTGAGTAGAGTGTTGGAGGCTATTTTGTAAATGACATTGCCGAAGTCAAGGATCGGTAGGATAGTCAGTTTTACGAGGGTATGTTTGGCAACATGAGTGAAGGAGGCTTTGTGGCGAAATAGGAAGCCAATTCTAGATTTAACTTTGGATTGGAGATGTTTAATGTGAGTCTGGAAGGAGAGTTTACAGTCTAACCAGACACCTAGGTATTTGTAGTTGTCCACATATTCTAAGTCAGAACCGTGCATAGTAGTGATGCTAGTCGGGTGGGCGGGTGCGGGCAGCGATTGGTTGAAGAGCATGCATTTAGTTTTACTAGAATTTAAGAGCAGTTGGAGGCCACGAAAGGAGTGTTGTATGGCGTTGAAGCTCGTTTGGAGGTTTGTTAACACAGTGTCCAAAGAGGGGCCAGATGTATACAGAATGGTGTCTTGAACATCAGACTCTGAGGCCTCATCTTCACTGTCACTTTCCAACCTTGTTGAGGATGGCTTGTTGTCAGGCTCAAAAAGCCTCAAATTTTCCCGGATGGCCACCAATTTCTGAACCCTTGTATTGGTCAGCCTGTTGCCTGATTTGGTGTGTGTGTGTGTTCGCAAACAAGGACCAGTTGCGCTCTGGAGGCAGCTGATGTTGGTGGGATTTGGAGGATGATGGAGGCAACAGGGGAAAGAGCCTCAGATCCACAGTTCCTTCCACCAGGCGGCTGATGAGATATGTTGGCACGACTGCCATACTGCATCTCTATCCCAAAGACCTTGCTTGGAAGTGTATTTCGCCAGACTGATAAGAAACTTGCCATCATCCAGGCCAAGGTGGCGAGACACTGTAGTGATGACACCATAGGCCTTGTTGATCTCTGCACCAGACAGGATGCTCTTGCCAGCATACTTGGGGTCCAACATGTACGCTGCGGTGTGTATGGGCTTCAGGCAGAAGTCTTCATGCTTTTTGATGTATTTCAGAACTGCAGTTTCCTCTGCTTGGAGCAACAGTGAAGTGGGCAGGGCAGTACGGATTTCTTCTCTTACATCTGCAAGCAGAGTCTGAACATCAGACAGGATGGCATTGTCTCCCTCAATCCGTGCAATGGCTACTGCTATAGGTGTCAGGATATGGCCATTTCTTGGAGACTCCTTTCCCTCCAGGAGACAAACATTATGACAACACCACCCAAACGGGTGTTGCTGGGCAGCTTCAATGTGGTGCTCTTATTCTTCTCACTTTACTTGGTGAGGTAGATTGCTGCTATAACTTGATGACCCTTCACATACCTAACCATTTCCTTGGCTCTCTTGTAGAGTGTATCCATTGTTTTCAGTGCCATGATGTCCTTGGGGAGCAGATTCAATACATGAGCAGCACAGCCAATGGGTTTGATTGGAGGGTAAGACTCCTCCACTTTAGACCAAGCAGCCTTTGTGTTCGCAGCATTGTCTGTCACCAGTGCAAATACCTTTTGTAGTCCAAGGTCATTGACTGCCTTCAGCTCATCTGCAATGTAGAGACCGGTGTGTCTATTGTCCCTTGTGTCTGTGCTCTTGTAGAATACTGGTTGAGATGATGTAGTTAATTATTCCTTGCCCATGAACATTCGACCACCCATCAGAGATGATTGCAATACAGTCTGCTTTCTCTCTGATTTGTTTGACCTTCACTTGAAGGGGTGTATGCTGGGCGAAGAACATTCAGAAATCTCTTCCAATACACATTGCCTGTGAGCATCAGAGGTGAACCAGTTGCATACACAGCTCAAGCAAGACATTCATCAGCATTTCTCTGACTACGTTCCTCCATTGAATCAAAAAAACTTCTGATTACAGGAGGACCATGAGCTGTTGCTATCGATAAGGTGTCTGATTAATAATTTTCCCCTCAAATAGAAGTAGAGGGACTTTTGTCAGAGGTTGCTTGTTGTGAGAGCTGAGGGAACTTTATGCACTTGGCCAAACGATTCTGCATCTTTGTTGCATTCTTCACATATGATTTGGCACAGTATTTGCAAATGTACACAGCTTTTCCTTTTTGATTAGCTGCAGTGAAATGTCTCCACACATCAGATAGTGCCCATGGCATTTTCCTGTAAAGATTAGGGGGAAAAATGAGTAAAAAAAAACCAAATACAATTCCATGTACAAATAAATAGTTAAGCAGTTAGATTGAACAACTTCTTTGTAAGATACATGTTTTAAAATGAAACATGTATGGAAACAGGTGAATTAACACCTCAGTTAGCAGGTTCAAGCAAGCTAAAACCCACATGGTAGCAAAAACTAACTAGCATAAATTGTTAACAAGTTAGAAATGATTTAAAACACACTTTGCTGTAGGCTACTATTTAGTAGTTAACAAAAAAATCATGTATGTCATATAAAATATATTTACCTCACCCAGTACTATAATCAAAACTTACCAGAAAGCATGTAGTCCTTGTCTCAGACAGTGTAGTAGTGTGGGCTCAATAGCATCTCATTAGTGTGCAAGATCTTGAGAATCTGTTGTACATGTGATGGAAGGATGCACTGTGCATGCAGAGGGTTGCAATTCCATTGAATTGGTGGCATATTTTGGATAAACTATCCTAAGACCTAGAATTGCCTTGTGTATATGTGGCAGGGCAGGCACTTTGTTGATTATTGATGTTCAGTTGTAGAACTGTTAATCTGTTTTTAATATTGGATTTAAAAATATTTATTTGAACATAATTGGTTAAAAGACACAGGTCACAAAAATGAAATTAAGCAATATACCCCATTACTTCTTACTAGTACTATATTTCTTGTTTTAAAAACATTAGAAAGGATGCTCATCAATTTGGGTGTGATTTTTGGTGTAATAACGGCAAGAAAAAAACAATTGCCTGGTAAAAACACCTGAGTGGCTGGTGGACCAAAACGTTCATTTCCCACCCTGGTAGTGTCTACTAACTTGGTAATTCTGCAGAAGGATGAGGCTGAGGTAGTATCTAGCGATAGTGTCTAGGGCACAAGAGGTTGGTGGCACCTTATTTGGGGAGGACAGGCTCATAGTAAAGTCACTCCATTCCAGTCACTATTATGAGCCTTCCTCCCCTCAGCAGCCTCCTGTGGTCTAGGGGTAGTGTCTAGGGTACTAACCTGGTAGTTCTGTAGCAGGATGAGGCTGAGGTAGAACTCGGAGAAGGCCAGCTGCAGGTCCTTGATGTTGCGGTGTTTGCAGCGCTCCTGCTGGGACAGGTGGAAGACGGCCTTGCGGCGGCGACGGAGACCTTGCATGCTGCTTTCCCGCTGAGCGTCCAGCGACGACTGCAGTTCATTTTGGAGAGTGGCGAAACGACGCTGGGCCTCGGCTAGCTTTTCTGGAGAGGGGGAGAGAGAGGGAGGAGAGGGGGAGAAAAGAGGGGGAGAGAAGAGCCAGAGAGAGGAGGAAGGGTCATGGGAAGGAGAGAGATGGAGATTGAGTAAGAGAGAGAGGCAGTCTGATTTGGTTTCTGGCAGGGAGATTCACTCCCTAAGGATTTAAATGTTTGTCTTCTGAACAGATGGGCCTTTAGTGGCCTTGGCCAGCAGTGGACAGTGGAGGAGCGTGTAACGTTTTGCTAATCACGCAATGTGAATGTGCTGTAGTTTTTTTGGACAATCATAGAAACAGCTAGCTAACTAGAGAGACACATGGTGGTTTGGTTATATCAGGTGCAGGATGACATAAATTAACAACATAAATGAACAACACATTGTTGTACACAGTTGTACAGTTACCTGAGTAGAATGTGTTGATTTTGGCCAGCTCCTTCTCGCACGCCTGAAAGAACTTCTCCTCAAACTTGGCATAGTATCTCTTGACTGTGTCCTCGTCTGTGACTGGAAAGAATGAGGTAAAACGAGGTGTTATTAATCTTGTCTCTTACAGGAAAGCTGACGTATTTTCAAGGGGTTTGCAAATGTCTTTGAGAGCTTGCCATTTTTGCCACTTGTGATATCCCATTCATTTCAGGTTTGATGTATTTCAACACTAGCACCCCTGATTCAACCATCTAGTCAACTAAAATCAGCAAGCCCTTGTTTAGTGGGAATCCATCAAACATGTTTAAACGACTGGATCCCTAAGACTGTGTTGAGAGAGGCCGTCTTAAAAGATGTGGTTAGTTATTTTGGAGACTCAGTGTTGAGCAAGGCTTCTGTACATACATGATACAGTTATTACTTAACCTCTCTTGGCTTATTCAGCACATTCAGGTGGCATGACATTGTGAAGAAAATATATAATGAACAATGTGTCCCAGCCCAGCACTAAAACACTGGATTCAACTAATCAGTCTTGTGGATTAGTTGAATTGGGTGTTTAAAAAGAGTGACGCACGTGAGACCAAACCCTGCACACATTGCAGTTCTCTAGGAACGCCTAAAATAATTGAAAAAAAGTACATTATGTGCCTTGATACACTGCTACCTCCCTCCTGTAATACCCCGGAGGGCCACCAGGAGGAGCCGTTGCAGAGGGCAGCAGCCCGCAGGTTGGTTCCCGGTAATTCCCAATGTAACAGAAGTAGGTTAACTTACTGTAGGGCTATGGGTAGTCCAGACAGACACCTCTGACTCAGTGTCTGATGACTATCCGTGAGTCAGAAAAGCCAGACTCTGTGGTCTGGAAAAAAAATGGGTGGGTGTCTGGGCTAATTCAAGGAGTCACTTTCACTTACCCCTTATAAGCTCATGTTTTATCTGGTGCATTTGAGTAAGGATAAACCAAAAGCGGGCACATACTGTGGTCCCCACAGGACTGGAGTTGGAGAATGCTGACCCATGTACAGTGCATTCGGAAAGTACTCAGACCCATTGACTTTTACCACATTTTGTTACGTTACAGCCTTATTCTAAAATTGATTAAATCGTTTTTTTTTTTTTTTTTACCTCAATCTACACACAATACCCAATAATGACAAAGTAAAAACAGACTTTTAGACAATTTGCCAATGTATTAAAAAAAATAAAATAAATGGAAATATTACATTTACATAAGTATACACCTTTGCCAGTGATTACAGCCTCGAGTCTTCTTGGGTATGACACTACAAGCTTGCCTCACCTGTATTTGGGGAGTTTCTCCCATTCTTCTCTGCAGATACTCTCAAGCTCTGTCAGGTTGGATGGGGAGCGTCGCTGCACAGCTATTTTCAGATCTCTCCAGAGATGTTTGATCGGGTTCAAGTCCAGGCTCTGGCTGGACCACTCAAGGACATTCAGAGAATAGTACAGAAGCCACTCCTGCATGGTCTTGGCTGTGTGCTTAGGGTCGTTGTCCTGAGAGCTCTGGAAAAGGTTTTCGTCAAGGATATCTCTGTACTTTGCTCCGTTCATCTTTGCCTCGATCCTGACTAGTCTCCCAGTCCCTGCTGTTAAAAAACATCTCCACAGCACGATGCTGCCACCACCGTTCTTCACTGTAGGGATGGTGCCAGGTTTCTTCCAGATGTAACACTTGGCATTCAGAACAAAGAGTTCAATCTTGGTTTCATCAGACCAGAGAATCTTGTTTCTCATGGTCAGAGTCCTTTAGGTGTCCTTTGGCAAACTCCAAGCGGGCTGGTCATGTGCCTTTTACTGAGGAGTGGCTTCCGTCTGGCCACTCTACCATAAAGGTCTGATTGCTGGAGTGCTGCAGAGATGGGAAAATTTCCAAAAGGACAACCATCTTCACAGAGGAACTCTGTCAGAGTGAGTATCGGGTTCTTGGTCACCTCCCTGACCAAGGCCCTTCTCCCCCGATTGCTCAGTTTGGCCGAGTGCCCAGCTCTAGGAAGAGTCTTGGTGGTTCCAAACTTCTTCCATTTAAGAATGATGGAGGCTGTGTTCTTGGGGACCTTCAATGCTGCAGAAATGTTTTAGTATCCTTCCCTAGATCTGTGACTCGACACAATCCTGTCTTTGAGCTCTACGGACAATTCCTTCGACCTTATTGCTTGGTTTTTATATAGACAGGTGTGTGCCTTTCCAAATCATGTCCAATCAATTGAAGTTACCACAGGTGGACTCCAATCAAGTTATAGAAACATCTCAAGGATGATCAATGGAACAGGATGCACCTGAGCTCAATTTCAAGTCTCATAGCAAAGGGTCTGCATACTTATGTAAAGAAGGTCTGTTTACATTTTTTATACATTTGCTAAAAAGAGCCTGGACTTGAACCCGATTGAACATCTCTGGAGAGACCTGAAAATAGCTGTGCAGCGATGCTCCCCATCCAACCTGACAGGATCTGCAGAGATTAATGGGAGAAACTCCCCAAATACAGGTGTGCCAAGCTTGTAGGGTCATACCCAAGAAGACTTGAAGCTGTAATCACTGCCAAAGGTGCTTCCACAAAGTACCGAGTGAAAGGTCTGAATACTTATGTAAATGTGATATTTCAGTTGTATATATTTTTTTATACATTTTCCAAAATTTCTACAAACCTGTTTTTGCTTTGTCATTATGGGGTATTGTGTAGATTGACAAAGAAAACAATGAATTTAATCCAAAAAGGAGGATCAAGGCGCTCTTTAATCCATTTTAGAATAAGGGTGTAACGTAACAAAATGTGGAAAAAGTCAAGGGGTCTGAATACTTTCCGAATGCACTGTATTAAAGGAAAAATCCACTTAAAAACAATATTTTGGTATTTCTTTCATTAGTAGACTGTTGATACGGTCACACATTTTTGTTGCATGTCAGCAATCAAGTTTTCAAGCTATAGAACTTTCAAAAAGCAAATTGTAACTTGCCACATGAAAGTTCTCTTCTGATAACTCCAGATGTATTCAGTATCAGTTTCTAAACTACTGCACATAATCCCATGTAGGACCAAAGATGACGAAATGTGATAGGCTGGGAGGATCTGGGCATATTGGCCTCTTTATACGGGTCTGTGACTGGGACCAAATCCACAGAATCTCATAATAGGCAAGAGGACAAGGATTCATCATCCTAATAGCCCTGTATCAGATGAGAAACTCTAGATTCATATCAAAAACGGCCCATCCTGCTTTCTGCAGAATGAGTCAATCATGAATGCATTACACATGCGAGCACTCATGTGTTCAGACATTTGCAGCAAAAGTTAATCACTGGTCTGCAAAGTTTTGGGACCAGAAATGCTATTTGGAGTTGCGTGGTGAGCAAGCGAACAAGAAAGCGCGAGAGCAAGTGAGAGAAAGAGAGAGGCCATCGTTAGAGCCTGAAACCACTGGAGGAGGAAGATAGAATGGGTAGAATGATGGATGGGTGCAGATGAATATTATTAGCCAAAAAATACCACTCTGAACGCTCCCTCTGGAACGGTATGCCTGAACAGGATGTTAAGTCTGTGTTAGTGCCGTTGGTACGGTCGCCAAATATCCCTTTACTGTTTTGCACAGTGTCTTTCCTTTCCTGAAAAGGTCAGAGAAATGTAATAGGTCTGAATGTAAACATTTTCACAGACTCCATAAAGGATCTTGACAAAGTGTTTTCCCCTGACTGTTCTCTAAGCTTTGGTGAAGTCTTTAGTCCATTGGGCTTGATTCAAATCCAAAGAGAGACAAAACAAGTTCAAAGTAGGGAGAAATTATACTTCACATTGATGGATAATGCCATAATTTTATCATTTTTATTCACATAAATGTATGTGTTATGACTCCAGTTTCAATATACAGTGACACATGCTGACCAAATGAGAGTGGGGAATCTCCAAAAGGGTTGTTGTGAGTCTGCAGATTAAATAAAGCTAATTTTATTAAAATAGATGCTATTTTATCTCAGACTGAGTGATCCTGACACAGGCTGAATCATGGACAAAATTATTACTGTTTTCCTCAAAATGTTCCTATAGCAACTGGACAAGGGGGCAGATGATAGTCACAATACCAACAATCTTAATATTACTGAATTGCTATAAACCACTCAATAGGCTATTGCCTGCCCCTGCTATATCCCACTCAATAAAACACTTATCTGGTGTGATGTTGTTTATCAAGTTGAACTCCGGATTTGATCAAGGTTGTCAACTGCCCCAGGGAATGGCAACAGCACTAGTAATGCATCCCAGCTGTTAGTGTAGTACTGGTTTGACTGAGCCAACCCATATATAAAACTGGTTTAGGTAACTCTATATAGCTGTATAGAACTGGGTCACTGGGGCCGACTGGGCCCTGAGGAGAGCTGACTAGATTAGAGAGATACCCTGTAACCAATCTATGCACAGCTGGATGACACACTGACAAATCACAGGAGAGCCTGGGTAGAGGGGAAACATTGATGGTCTATTTTTTGTTGCTTCGGTTTCCAGATGTTTCCAGCGAAAGATTAGCCTCATGACAATTTCAGTATTTCAACATTTGCCTATCAGGCTAGAGTTGAAGAAAGCAATTCTGCGCCATTTCTCTGCACACAGTATGGTTTATAACAACATTAAAAGAGTTTCGACAGAGTGGGCAGACTATGATAATGGTGCCAGTGAAGTCAGACTTGTGAGAATGCTGGTAAGGTAAGTGACATCATGGCGTCCGTGTGAAAATGAACGGGTGAAACCGACCTCACAGGTCCGCAAACATCAGCCGTTTCGGAGGACCATCATTAACTTTTCAATTACATTCAATTTGGCCTAAAATGGCCCTGTGATTATCATCAGTCTGCCATGGCAAATAACAGGTATGGACCGACCATTGAGGAAGTCGACTAAACCATTCTAACGTTTCTGCAACTACCTCCCCCTAAAAAGCAACATTTGAAATATTTTCTATCCTCTTGTGGCTTTGAGTCAGTGACTCTTATCGCGCACGCACGCACACACGCACAGCTAGCTACGCTATGGCACAAAAACAGAGATAATCAACACACCCCCACACATACATATTTATAAACCACAGCCATTCAATTCAGTAATTAACCACACGTGGGTAGGTCGCATCCTCGCTCCCGTTCTCGCTGACTCTGAGAGACACACACATATCCACAGAGACCACACCAATCAATAGAAAAAGTGCATGACTTCAGATATGAAGTTATTGTTTAAGCCATAGAGATCCTATTAAATTACTAGAGGGGCTATGTCATAAACCCTCAAAAATCACAGAATGGGGTGAAAATGGCAGACATATTGGTATTAAATTAGAGGTCGACCAATTAATCGGAATGGCCGATTAATTAGGGCCGATTTCAAGGTTTCATAACAATCGGTAATCGGCATTTTTGGACACCGATCATGGCCGATTACATTGCACTCCACGAGGAGACTGCGTGGCAGGCTGACTACCTGTTATGCGAGTGCAGCAAGGAGCCAAGGTAAGGTGCTAGCTAGCATTAAACAAATCTTATAAAAAACAATCAATCTTAACATAATCACTAGTTAAACTAGTAATATCATCAACCATGTATAGTTATCTAGCTTGTCCTGCGTTGCATATAATCGATGCGGTGCCTGTGAAATTTATCATCGAATCATAGCCTACTTCGCCAAACGGGTGATTTAACAAGCGCATTCGCGAAAAAAAAGCACAACCGTTGCGCCAATGTGTACCTAACCATAAAGACAGCCAACTTCGCCAAACGGGGGATGATTTAACAAAAGCACATTTGTGAAAAAAGCACAATCGTTGCACGAATGTACCTAACCATAAACATCAATGCCTTTCTTAAAATCAATACACAGAAGTATATTAAACTAGGGAAATTGTGTCACTTCTCTTGCGTTCATTGCACGCAGAGTCAGGGTATATGCAACAGTTTGGGCCGCCTGGCTCGTTGCGAACTAATTTGCCAGACTTTTACGTAATTATGACATAACATTGAAGGTTGTGCAATGTAACAGGAATATTTAGACTTATGGATACCACCTGTTAGATAAAATACGGAACGGTTCCGTATTTCACTGACAGAATAAACGTTTTGTTTTCGGAATGATAGGTCATTAATATGGTCAAATCCGTAAACTAAGGCTCGTATTTATGTGTGTTATGTTAAAATTAAGTCTATAATTTCATATTTGATAGAGCAGTCTGACTGAACGGTGGTAGGCAGCAGCAGGCTCGTAAGCATTCATTCAAACAGCACTTTCGTGCGTTTCCCAGCAGCTCTTCCCTGTGCTTCAAGCATTGAGCTGTTTATGACTTCAAGCCTATCAACTCCCGAGATTAGGCTGGTGTAACCGATGTGAAATGGCTAGCTAGTTAGCGGGGTGCGCGCTAATAGTGTTTCAATCGGTGATGTCACTCGGTCTGAGACCTTGAAGTAGTTGTTCCCCTTGCCCTGCAAGGGCCGCGGCTTTTGTGGAGCGATGGGTAACGATGCTTCGAGGGTGGATGTTGTTGATGTGTTCCTGGTTCGAGCCCAGTTAGGGGCGAGGAGGGGGACGGAAGCTATACTGTTACACTGGCAATACTAAAGTGCCTATAAGAACATCCAGCAGTCAAAGGTATATGAAATACAAATGGTAGAGAGAGAAATAGTCCTATAATAACTACAACCTAAAACTTCTTACCTGGGAATATTGAAGACTCCTGTTAACTTCATCGGGGTAGGGGGCAGTATTTTGACGTCCGGATGAAGAAGGTGCCCAGAGTAAACTGCCTGCTACTCAGTCCCAGAAGCTAAGATATGCATATTATTAGTAGATTTGGATAGAAAACACTCTGAAGTTTCTAAAACTGTTTGAATGATGTCTGTGAGTATAACAGAACTCATATGGCAGGCAAAGACCTGAGAAAAAATCCAACCAGGAAGTGTGGAAATCTGAGGTTTGTAGTTTTTCAAGTCATTCCCTATCCAGTATAGTGTCAATGGGGTCATTTTGCACTTCCTAAGGCTTCCACTAGATGTCAACAGTCTTTAGAACATTGTTCCATGCTTCTACTGTGAATGGGAAGAGAATAAGTGCCATTGGAATCAGATGACTGAGAAAATGACATGAGCTCAGTCGCGCGCGCTCCCTTGAGAGTTCGCTGTGTTCCTTTTCTTTTTTGAAGACAAAGGAATCGTCCGGTTGGAATGTTATGGAAGATTTATGCTAAAAACATCCTAAAGATTGATTCTATACATCGTTTGACATGTTTCTACGAACTGTAATAACTTTTTTGACTATTCGTCTGAACAAACTGCGCGAGCACAGTGGATTTGGATAACTCGACTGAACGCGCAAACAAAAAGGAGGTATTTGGACATAAATATGGACTTTATCGAAAAAAAATTAACATTTATTGTGGAACTGGGATTCCTGGGAGTGCATTCCGATGAAGATCATCAAAGGTAAGTGAATATTTATCATGCTATTTCTGAGTTTTGTTGACTCCACAAAATGGCGGGTTGGTTTTGTGACTGAGTGCCGTACTCAGATTATTTCAAAGTGTGCTTTCGCTGTAAAGCTATTTTGAAAATCTGACACAGCGGTTGCATTAAGGAGAAGTGTATCTATTATTCTTTGAATAACAGTTGAATATTTTATCAACGTTTATGAAGAGTATTTCTGTAACTTGATGTGCTCATTCACCGGGAGTTTTGGGAGGCAAAACATTTCTGAACATTACACGCCAATGTAAAATGGGGTTTTTGGATATAAATATGAACTTTATCGAGCAAAACATACACGTATTGTGTAACATGAAGTCCTATGAGTGCCATCTGATGAAGATCATCAAAGGTTAGTGATTAATTTTAGCTGTATTTCTGGTTTTTGTGACGCCTCTCCTTGCTTGGAAAATGGCTGTGTGGTTTTTCTTGTCTCGGCGCTGTCCTAACATAATCTAATGTTATGCTTTCGCCGTAAAGCCTTTTTGAAATCGGACAATGTGGTTGGATTAACGAGAAGTGTATCTTTAAAATGGGATATAATAGTTGTATGTTTGAAAAATTTGAATTATGAGATTTTTGTTGTTTTGAATTTGGCGCCCTGCTATTTCACTGGCTGTTGAATGCTGTGTGCCGCAGGTGGGATGCTAATGTCCCACATACCCCAGAGAGGTTAACTTAGGGCTAGGCCCCTTTTTTTCTCAATTTCGCCTGAATGACATGCCCAAAGTAAACTGCCTGCTCAGGGCCTGAAGCCAAGATATGCATATAATTGGTACCATTGGAAAGAAAACACTTAGAAGTTTGTAGAAATGTTAAAATAATGTAGGAGAATATAACACAGTAGATATGGTAGGAGCAAATCCAAAGAAAAACCAACCAGAATTTTTTTGAGAGAGAGACCATTTTCTTAGAATGGCAAGTATGAGCCATTTTGAAAATTTGCTCACTGGATGCAATTCCTATGGCTTCCATGGGGTGTCAGCAGTCTATGTTCAAGGTTTCAGGCTCGTAACTTCAAAAACGAAGAAGAAATATCAGTTTTAGTACAGGGACACAGTCTTGGAAATTAGTGTTTTGCGTGCACCGTGAAGACAGAACGCACCTGCTAAAATCGGTATCCTATTGAACATACTTCTTTCCGTAAGAAATATTATAGTTTGATTACATTTTAGGGTATCTGAGGAGTGAATAGAAAAATATTTTGACTTGTTGAAACAAAGTTTAGGGGTAGATTTTCAGATTCCTTTCTCTGCATGTTGAACGAGTGGATTACTCAAATCAATGGCGCTAACTAAACTGACTTTTTGGGATATAAAGAAGGATTTTATTTAACCTCTAGGGTAGGTGGGACGAAATCGTCCCAACTACGTAACAGCCAGTGGAATCCTGTGGAGCATTATTCAAATACCTTAGAAATGCTATTACTTCAATTTCTCAAACATATGACTATTTTACACCATTTTAAAGACAAGACTCTCGTTAATCTAACCACACTGTCCGATTTCAAAAAGGCTTTACAACGAAAGCAAAACATTAGATTATGTCAGCAGAGTACCCAGCCAGAAATAATCAGACACCCATTTTTCAAGCTAGCATATAATGTCACATAAATCCAAACCACAGCTAAATGCAGCACTAACCTTTGATGATCTTCATCAGATGACACCCCTAGGACATTATGTTATACAATACATGCATGTTTTGTTCAATCAAGTTCATATTTATATCAAAAACCAGCTTTTTACATTAGCATGTGACGTTCAGAACTAGCAAACCCCCCGCAAACTTCCGGTGAATTTACTAAATTACTCATGATAAACCTTCACAAAAAACATAAATTATTTTAAGAATTATAGATACAGAACTCCTCTATGCACTCGCCATATCCGATTTTAAAATAGCTTTTCGGTGAAAGCACATTTTGCAATATTCTAAGCAGATAGCCCGGCATCACAGGGCTAGCTATTTACACACCCAGCAAGTTTAGCACTCACCAAAGTCAGATTTACTATAAGAAAAATGTTATTACCTTTGCTGTTCTTCGTCAGAATGCACTCCCAGGACTTCTACTTCAATAACAAATGTTGGTTTGGTCCCAAATAATCCATAGTTATATCCAAATAGCGGCGTTTTGTTCGTGCGTTCAAGACACTATCCGAAAGGGTAAATAAGGGTTACGCGCCCGACGCGTTTCGTGACAATTTTTTTTTTTAAATATTCCATTACCGTACTTCGAAGCATGTCAACCGCTGTTTAAAATCAATTTTTATGCCATTTTTCTCGTAAAAAAGCGATAATATTCCGACCGGGAAAGCGTGTTTACGTTCAAAGAGAGAGAAAGTAAAAACATGGGATCCCCTCGTGCACGAGCCTCAGTCTGATGGCCCTCTGATCGACCACCATCCAAATGCGCTAAAGTTTTTCAGCCAGCGGCTGGAATTACATCATTCAGCTTTTTCCCGGGTTCTGAGAGCCTATGGGAGCCGTAGGAAGTGTCACGTTACAGCAAAGATCCTACATTTTCTTTAAACAGAGCCAAGAAGCCCAAGGAATGGTCAGAGAGGGTACTTCCTGTTTGGAATCTTCTCAGGGTTTTGCCTGCCATATGAGTTCTGTTATACTCACAGACACCATTCAAACAGTTTAAAAAACTTTAGGGTGCAATCGTCCGCCTTGAATATTATTGAAGCTCTGGTTGAAAAAGGCCCTAAAGATTTATGTTATACAACGTTTGACATGTTTGAACGAACGTAAATATATATTTTTTTGCACATTCGTGACAACAAGTCCAGCGCGCCTCGTACATTATGAGTAGCCTTCGGAACGCGCTAACAAGAAGGAGCTATTGGGACATAAATTATTAACTTTTTCGAACAAAACTACATTTGCTGTGGACCTGGGATTCCTGGAAGTGCCTTCTGATGAAGATAATCAAAGGTAAGGGAATATTTACAATAGTATATTTGATTTTAGATGGTTCCAAGATGGCGCTAACATGTATCGCCTAGCCTATTTTTCTGAGCATACCACGTCGTTTATTGCAAAGTGTGATTTCCCAGTAAAGTTATTTTTAAATCTGGCAATGCGGCTGCATTCACGAGATGTTAATCTAGAATTATTTTTCGAATAGTAATTTTGTAAATTGTAGCGCTGATTCACCGGAAGCATTTGAGGGAAAATATTTTCTGAACATCACGCGCCGATGTAAAATGCAGTTTTTATATATAAATATTAACTTTATGAACAAAAAATGCATGTATTGTGTAACATGATGTCCTAGGAGTGTCATTTGATGAAGACTGTCAAAGGTTAGTGCTGCATTTAGCTGTGTTTTGGGTATTTGTGATGCATGCTAGTTGCTTTGAAAATGGCAGTGTGATTTTTTTTTGGCAGGGTACTCTCCTAACATAATCTAATGTTTTGCTTTTGCGGTGTAAAATAGTCATATGTTTGAGAAATTGAAGTTATAGCATTTATGAGGTATTTGTATTTCGCGCGACGCGATTCCACTGGCTGTTGACTAGGGTGGGACGCAAGCGAGAGGTTAAATCTGGTACATTTTTCATCCGGCCGTGAAAATACTGCCCCCTAGCCCAGACAGGTTAAGGTTTAGTGAGTGTTTTTGTTCCAAATACAATGCTTTTAGTTTTAGAAATATTTAGTGCGAACTTATTCCTTGCCACCCACTCTGAAACTAACTGCAGTTCTTTGTTGAGTGTTGCAGTCATTTCAGTCGCTGTAGTAGCTGACGTGTATAGTCTTGAGTCATCTGCAAACATAGAAACTCTGGCTTTACTCAAAGTCAGTGGCATGTCGTTAGTAAAAATTGAAAAAAGCAAATGGGCCTAAACAGCTACCCTGGAGGATTCCTGACTGTAACTGGATTATATTTGGTAGGCTTCCATTAAAAGAACACCCTCTGTGTTCTGTTAGACAAGTAACTCTTTATCCACATTATCGCAGAGGGTGTAAAGCCATAACACGTTAGTGTCAAAAGCTGCACTTAAGTCTAACAAGACAGCCCCCACAATCATTTGATCATCAATTTCTCTTAGCCAATCATCAGTCATTTGTGTTTGTTGAGTGTCCTTCCCTATAACCGTGCTGAAATTTTGTTGTCAATTTGTTTACTGTAAAATAGCATTGTATCTGGTCAAACACAATTTTTTTCAGAAGTTTACTAAGGGTTGGTAACAGGCTGATTTGGTTGGCTATTTGAGCCAGTAAAGGGGCTTTACTATGCTTGGGTAGTGGAATGACATTAGCTTCTCTCCAGGCCTGAGGGCACACGCTCTCTAGTGGGCTTAAATTGAAGATATTGCCACTCCTATTTGCCACATCATTTGCTATTATCCTCAGTAATGTTCCATCTAGATTGTCAGACCCTGGTGGCTTGTCATTGTTGATAGACAGCAATGTTTCACCTCTTCCACGCTGACTTTACGGAATTCAAAAGTACAATTCTTGTCTTTCATAATTTGCTCCGATATACTTGGATGTGTAGTGTCAGCGTTTGTTGCTGGCATGTCATCCCTAAGTTTGCTTATCTTGCCAATGAAAAAGTCAAAGTAGTTAGCAATATCAGTGGGCTTTGTGATGAATGAGCCATCTAATTCAATAAATGCAGTTGGCTTTTTTCCTCAATTTTATTTAAGCTGCCCCAAAGTAAAAAGCTATCATTCTTTCTATAATTTATCTTTCATTCCTAGTGTAGTTTCTTTTTATTTAGTTTAGTCACATGATTTCTTAATTTGCAGTACATTTGCCAATCAGTTGGGCTGCCAGACTTAATTGCCATACCTTTTACCTCATCCCTCTCAACCATACAATTTTTCAATTTGTCATCAATCCAATTGGATTTAACAGTTTTTACAGTAATTTTCTTAATGGGTGCATGCTTATTAGTAACTGGAATAAGTAGTTTCATAAAATGCATCAAGTGCAGCGTCTGGTTGCTCCTCATTACACACCACAGACAAGCAAATACAGTTGAAGAAGTCGGAAGTTTACATGCACTTAGGTTGGAGTCATTAAAACTGGCTTTTCAACCACTCCACAAATGTCTTGTTAACAAACTATAGTTTTGGCAAGTCGGTTAGTACATCTACTTTGTGCATGACACAAGTAATTTTTCCAACAATTGTTTACAGACAGATTATTTCACTTACAATTCACTGTATAACAATTCCAGTGGGTCAGAAGTTTACATACACTAAGTTGACTGTGCCTTTAAACAGCTTGGAAAATTCCAGAAAATGATGTCATGGCTTTAGAAGCTTCTGATAGGCTAATTAACATCATTTGAGTCAATTGGAGGTACCTGTGGATGTATTTCAATAACTATTTTCAAACTCAGTGCCTCTTTGCTTGACGTCATGGGATAATCAAAAGAAATCAGCCAAAAAATTGTAGACCTCAAGTCTGGTTCATCCTTGGGAGCAATTTCCAAACACCTGAAGGTACCATGTTCATCTGTACAAACAATAGTACGCAAGTATAAACACCATGGGACCACGCAGCCGTCATACCGCTCAGGAAGGAGACGTGTTCTGTCTCCTAGAGATGAACGTACTTGGGTGCGAAAAGCAACAGGTTAAAGGCAACGCTACCAAATACTAATTGAGTGTATGTAAACTTCTGACCCACTGGGAATGTGATTAAATAAAAGCTAAAATAAATAATTCCCTCTACTATTTTTCTGACATTTCACATTCTTAAAATAAACTGGTGATCCTAACTGACTTAAGACAGGGAATTTTTACTCGGATTAAATGTCAGGAATTGTGAAAAACTAAGTTTAAATGTATTTGGCCAAGGTGTATGTAAACTTCCGACTTCAACTGTATTCTTTACATCATCAACATATGAATCAGTACAAAACTTATTGTATGACCTCTACAGTGTATTAGGCCCAGCCTTTGGAATTTTGGTTTTTCTAGATATGGCTATTATATTGTGATCACTACGTCCTATGGATTTGGATACTGCTTTAAAGCAAATATCTGCAGCATTAATAAAAATGTGATCAATACATGTTGATGATTTAATATAGAGGTTGGCCGATTATTACTTTTCAATGCCGATTTCGATTATTGGAGGAGCAAAAAAGCTGATACCGATTAAATCGGCCGATTTTTCATTTTATTTATTTGTAATAATGACAATTACAACAATACTGAATGAACACTTTTTTATTTTAACTTAACACATCAATAAAATCAATTTACCGTAAATTCCGGACTATAAGCCGCAACTTTTTTCCCAGCTTTGAACCTCGCGGCTTAAACAATGACGTGGCTAATATATGGATTTTTCCCGCTTTCAATTTTTTTTTCTCCCAAAAAACACATTCTGTGACGTGCTCAGTTTTTTGGCGGCATGAAGCTTTCATTAGACCAATGAAATTTCCGAACGGGTTAAGGTCAAACAACTTTTTTGTTTACTGTTTAGATTAAATCGAGCGCCCTCAAACTTCCCATCATTCTGATTACGGTAGTCCTTTTGTCACCCTCATCATGGCAAAGACACGGAGAAATGCATATGATGCAGATTTCAAGTTGAAGGCGATAGATCTGGCTGTTGGAAAAGGAAATAGAGCTGCTGCACGGGAGCTTGGTCTTAATGAGTCGATGATAAGACGTTGGAAACAGCAGCGTGAGGAATTGACTCAGTGCAAAAAGACAACTAAAGCTTACTGCAAATTTTTTATTTTTGTTACAAGCCGTGTTTCGTTAAAGCCTGTGTAAAGTTAATTTGTTTCAATGTACCGGTAGGCACCTGCGGCTTATAGACATGTGCGGCTTATTTATGTTCAAAATAAGTATATATTTTTTTTAATTCAGTGGGTGCGGCTTATATTCAGGTGCGCTTAATAGTCCGGAAATTACGGTAGCCTCAAATAAATAATGAAACGTGTTCAATTTGGATTAAATAATGCAAAAACAAAGTGTTGGAGAATAAAGTAAAAGTGCAATATGTGCCATGAAAAAAAGCTAATGTTTAAGTTCCTTGCTCAGAACATGAGAACATATGAAAGCTGGTGGTTCCTTTTAACAACACTATCAACAAGGCAGGTCCTACAGGCCCTAGTTTTGTCGCACCTTGACTACTGTTCAGTCGTGTGGTCATGTGCCACAAAAAAGGACTTTTGAAAATTGCAATTGGCTCAGTACAGGGCAGCACGGCTGGCCCTTGGATGTCCACAGAGAGCTAATATTAATAATATGCATGTCAATCTCTCCTGGCTGAAAGTGGAGGAGAGATTTACTTCATCACTACTTTTATTTATGAGATGTATTGACATGTTGAATGTACCGAGCTGTCTGTCTAAACTACTGACACACAGCTCGGACACCCATGTATATCCCACAAGACAAGCCACAAGTCCAGAAGACTATGGGAGGCACACAGTACTACATAGAGCCATGACTACATGGAACTCTGTTCCACATCAAGTAACCGACGCAAGCAGTAAAATTACATTTAAAAAACAGATAAAAAAAAAACACCTTATGGAACAGCGGGACTGTGAAGCAACACAAACATTGGCACAGACACACACGATAACATACGCACTATACATACACATGGATTTAGTACGGTAGATGTGGTAGTGGTGGAGTAGGGGCCTGAGGGCACACAGTGTGTTGTGAAATCTGTGAATGTATTGTAATGTTTTAAAATTGTATAAACTGCCTTAATTTTGCTGGACCCCAGGAAGAGCAGCTGCTGCTTTGGCAGCAGCTAATGGGGATCCATAATAAATACAAATATTGGTCAGGGAGATATCCAAAACAGTCTAATTGGAATGAAAGGCAGTAGGTGCATAATCTTGATTTTACTTATGTAGGAAAATACAAGTAAAGGCATGTGATATATATATATATAAAACATTTGTAATATAACTGTCAACCTAAAATATTGTAATATAATTATATATACAGTTTATATCGGTTTTATTCACATTTTCTGTATAAATAGCCTCTAAAATATATGTAAACAGACCATAAATGTTTCTAGGAAACCTTTGAGTTCTATTATATGATACAACAACAGTACTTGTAACATTCACAACTTGTCTAAGTTCTATCATCAACTGACAAAAGCCAGTGTATGGCTGTGGACTGACTGCATTGTTTGAATGGAATGTTGGCATATTGGTAGTTAATTTGAAAAATGTATGGAATCATTCCTTTAAAACTGTCTGAATAGCTAACAAACATACAGTGCAGATCAATTCTTCAAATTCATTACTTGACACAATTTCTCAGCACAGCACTGACAAACCATGGTTGAAAAACTCCCTGACCTTTATCCCATCATAATAAAGTTCATGTCCATTCTAGTATTCAAATTCTTAATTCTATGGTTTAAGCACTATCCACAGTTTATAAACTACAGCGCACAACATGGTTCAATCAATGCGCCAATAAATGAGCACAATCTACTTTTTTGGTTTTTCAAATTGCTGGGATATTGCAGCTAAAATTTGGATCATGTACAGTGCTTTCAAAAAGTATTCACACCCCTTTTTTGTCACTGGCCTACACACAATACCCCCTAATGTCAAAGTGGAATTATGAATTTTGAAATGTTTACAGATTAACAACACATTTAAAGCTGAAATGTCAGAAGTATTCAAGCCCTTTGTTATGGGAAGCCTAAGTAAGTTCAGGAGTAAAAATGTGCTTAACAAGTCACAATCAGTTGCATGGATTCACACTTTGTGCAATATTGTTTAACATGATTTCTGAATGACTACCTCATCTCTGTACCAAACACATACAGATAATTGTAAGATCCCTAAGTCGAGCAGTGAATTTCAAACGCAGATTCAACAACAAAGACCAAGGAGGTTTTCCAATGCCTTGTAAAGAAAGGCACCTATTGGTAGATGAGTAAAAAATAAAAGCAGACATTGAATATCCCTTTGAGTATGGTGAAGTTATTAATTACACTTTGGATGGTGTATCAATAAACCCAGTCACTACAAAGAGAGGCGTCCTTCCTAACGCAGTTGCTGGAGAGGAAGGAAACCACTCAGGGATTTCACCATGAGGCCAATGGTGACTTTAAAACAGTTTAACGGCTGTGATAGGAGAAAACTGAAGATGGATCAACAACATTTTAGTTACTCCACAATACTAACCTAAATGACAAAGTAAGTGGCAAAGAAATTAACTTTATGTCCTGAATACAAAGCGTTATGTTTGGGGCAAATCCAACACAATTTTCAAGCATGGTGGTGGCTGCATCATGTTATGGGTATGCTTGTCATCCGCAAGGACAGGGAAATTTGTTTGGGATAAAAAAAAACTGAATAGAGCTAAGCACAGACAAAATCCTAGAGGAAAACTTGGTTCAGTCTGCTTTCCAACAGACACTGGGAGACAAATTTACCTTTCAGCAGGACAATAACCTAAAACACAAGGCCAAATATACACTGGAGTTGCTTACTAAGATGACATTGAATGTTCCTGAGTGGCCTAGTTACAGTTATGACTTAAATGTGCTTGGAAATCTATGACAAGACTTGAAAATGGCTGTCTAGCAATGATCAACAAGCAACTTTACAGAGCTACAAACCCTCCCTTAACCCGGACAACGCTGCACCGTCCTATGGGACTCCCGTCCACAGCCGGTTGTGGCACAGCCCGGGAATGAAGCCGGGTCTGTAGTAACGCCTCTAGCACTACGATGCAGTGCCTTAGACCGTTGCGCCACTCGGGAGGCCCTAGAATAATGTACAAATATTGCACAATCCAGGTGTGCAAAGCTCTTAGAGACAAAAAAAATAAAACTTAAAAATACATTTTAAAAAAGTACGATCAGAAGGACTCAAAGGTGATTCTAACATGTATTTACTCAGGGTTCTGAATACTTATTTCTGTATTCAATTTTCCCCAAAAATTCTAAAATGTCTAAAAACATGTTTTCACTTCGTCATTACTGTTGTGTGTAGATGGGTGAGAAAAAATCCATTTAAATCAATTTTGAATTCAGGCTGTAACACAAAATGTGGAATAAGTTAACGGGTATGAATACCTTCTGTAGTTCTGTTGACTGGGAAAAAACTAGGGGTGTTCGGTACGAGCACCTCGGCGCGCACTGTCTACTTGAATGAACACATAAAAAATATATTTACAATATAAAAACAATAGGCTTATAAGCTACACTTCTTTTTTTTTTTTTTTTTTTTAACTTTTACCTGTTTTTTCTCCACAATTTCGTGGTATCCAATTGGTAGTTACAGTCTTGTAACTCCCATACGGACTCGGGAGAGGCAAAGGGCGAGAGCCGTGTGTCCTCCAAAACACAACCAAGCTGCTTCTTGACACAATGCCCACTTAACCCGGAAGCCAGCCGCACCAATGTGTCGGAGGAAACACCGTACACTGCGCCCGGCCCGCCACAGGAGTTGCTAGTGCGCGATGGGACAAGGACATCCCTGCCGGCCAAACCCTCCCCTAAACCGGACGACGCTGGGCCAATTGTGCACTACCCCATGGATCTCCCAGTCGTGGCCGGCTGCGACAGAGCCTGGACTCGAACCCAGAATCTCTAGCGGCACAGCTAGCATTGCGATGCGGTGCCTTAGACCACTGCGTCACTCGGGAGGCAATGCCTACACTGCGTTGTAGGCACATGCCTTGAGTAAATCTGAGCTGAAACATCAGGCTATTCCTTTAAAACAACTAGAGCCTATGCAAACGTTGTAATAAAAAATTATAATCTTAATTGCCGCATTTCAAACTGTCCTTTTGTGAGGGGCAGCAGGAAACTAGTTCTGTACGATGGCATGTGGTAGGGTCGATAAACCAGAATTGGAGGATCCTCCATCATTTAAATCTCCGGTTTGGGAACATTTTGACAATGGGCAGAGAGTTGTGGAGAAAACATTAACAGTATGTCGCCACTCAACGAGAATAGCATACGCAGCTGCCAACACCTAAAATATGTTGACACATTTACGCCGACATCACCCCAGTATACAGGAGCAAGATGGAAACACAAAAAAAAAAAAAACACACCATCGTCTCCCCTCCACATTCAAGCAGCCCTTGGCAGCTGATTCTGACTGGCCAAAGAAATTACAAGAGTGACAGGTAGGCTATTTTGTTTATCTTTTTTTTTTTTACAGTCTGGTTTATAGCCGTGGATATGCGCTCTTTTTCGATAGTTGAGAATAGGGAGTTTCAGAAAGTGCTTGACCCTGAAAGTGCTTGAGCCATGTTACGAACTTCCCAATTGCATCCATTTTAGCAAACATGTAGTACCCACTCTATATAAGCAAACCAAAGCTAAAATTTTGAAATTGGCCAAAACTCTTGCTTGAGAAATTGCACTTTGTTAAGAAGCTATTTTTGTTTCTTTTTGACCATTTCGATTGAAAACAGTCACAGTAAGGTTCATAATTGTTACCCAGAAAGTATTTGAAATAAAAAACAGCTGCATTGGACCTTTAACAGTGAAAGCCCATCACATTACCCCTGAGTGGGAGATGTACTGAGCTACAGACACGCCCGTGTTATGAGAGTCACAAGTACGCATCTGGCACTGAAGGAGGCAGCTGCATGGTGCGTTCGTAACCAAGTAGGAAGTGGGAATTTACCACGACTGAAAAATCCACTTGAACAGCCCTCAAACTGGTAATTACTAGTGGGAAACTAATCTATCATCCTGAGCATCCACTTCTCCCACATGGTGTCCTCTGACGTCACCTACTAAGAAAATGGCCTCTATAACAACATTTTTGGCAGTTAAATGCAACAAAACATTACTTATAAAAAGAAATCTATTAACACTATAAATTTGTTTACAAGCATGATAGCTGTACTTTTATTTTATGGCTGACAGCTTTTTGGCCATTAGCCAAATCGGCGTTTCTTAACTGGTATTTATGACTTCACAACTGATAAATTCCCACCTCATCAGAGTGGAAACTTGAGAGGCCCAACATAACAATCTGGTCAAAACAGACAAGTAAGGAACATTGTGAATGGCATTTTAATTTTCACTCTGTACCAAAACCGAACCGTGACCCAAAAACCGCAATACGTACTGAACCGTGGGTTTGGTGAACCATTAAAACCCTACATTTTTTAAATTAAATGTGTCTATGGTGTATTAAAGCAACTTAAACAAGGATAATTGCAGGTAGGCCTACTGAACAAAGAGCTAAGGCTATTAACAAAAAACACTTGGTTGGGAGTGTGTGTTTCACTGTGTGCTGGCTGCGGCGTTCTCTTGGTTATATAACACTGGTTGGCTACAACATTGTTATATTAAAACACACTGGGAGCACAACAGTGTCCGGAGATTGTTTTACTGATACACTGATGAGTTGACTTCTAACTTTGGCAACACTCCAGGCCTAGTGTCCAATGTCCAGCCATAGCAACAGCACACACAGACCCAGAAGTAGGCTAGATAGGATTGGCAATAAACATATCAATGATAGTGCTGGTTGAACTATGACCTCAGATGACCACAGGAATCTGTGTTTGTTTTTGCTCAGAAG
The DNA here is from genome assembly GCF_901001165.1 of Salmo trutta. Taxonomy (NCBI): domain Eukaryota; kingdom Metazoa; phylum Chordata; class Actinopteri; order Salmoniformes; family Salmonidae; genus Salmo; species Salmo trutta. The sequence goes on from NC_042987.1 coordinate 28,476,000, forward strand.
AAACTGCCTCCTATTATGCACCTGAGACAAAGTATAAAGTATACTTAAACTAGATGTACTAGTGACCCTTATTGAGTTTAAAACTCTGGTGCAAAACTCTGTTCAGGAGTAGCGTAATTGTTTCCTGTAGGCTGGATTGTATTGTTGTGCTGATTGAATTAATAAAATGTTGTATTGATTGCTGCTGCCGCCTTCTTGGCCAGGTCTCCCTTGCAAAAAAACTGTCTCAATGGGATTTTATGGTTTAATAAAAATAAACCCAGAGGGATATTATTAGAGCCCGACCGATAAATTGGTAGACTGATATTAAAAATCGGCATTTAAAAAAAAAAGAAAAAGGTAATGATTGCCTGAAGAGGGCGCTCTACGAGCTGCTCATTTAACATCATGCAGCCTGTAAATCACAACGTGAGTCAGAGTGAGCATGGTGGTTTGATGTTGAGTAGCTTGCCAGCGACAGCGTATTTGGATAAGTAAATCAAAAGTACACTTCATCAAGCAAGCAGCCTTGTCCTCATCACATGCTCACTTGGTTAACGTTGGCTGGCTAACCAGCAATGTAGTTAGCCTAGCTAGCTAGCAAGCAATCTGTGCTATTTATGTGTGAACACTGGACTGACGACATAGTCAACACTGACTCATCCTTCATACAAAAATAACACTGTTATTGTCTGGACTCAATGTGTTAGTGGGATTTTTTAGTTGGTTGGCGCAGATCTAGAAGAATTCAGTCCATCTGCTTAATTCATGATGAGATAAGATTGTTAGCTAGCTAAATTAGTCATGTGTGACTAAAACCAGTGCGGCAAGCATCTTCCTGCATTAATGTTTCAGTCATCAGCGCATGCCATTTGCAGTTGAAATATATAGCAGACACGTTTTGTACTGAATAACAGTGTAATTTACATTATGGTTTCAGTAAGAAAACATTTCCGTAATGAATGTGTGGACCCCAAGAAGAGTAGTGGGGATCCTAATAAAATAAAATGCAAAAAAATGTAATAAAATAACAGCTAGAATGTGCTTGTCATAACAGACAGTACATTATGCGACAACAAGCCAAAGACAGAGAAAAAAGAGGAGCTAGGAATCCCATTGGGCAATGAATGGAGGAACATATAACACCTCACACAGCAGACTGTAGACCAATTGCATTCACGTTGTCATGCTGCCTCACGCAATTGTTAATCATCATGCAACCCCTTCTCAAAGTCAGGGTGAGTCGAGAAGCCTGCCTATTTTCCTCGAAAGTATGTAATGTCACGATTTCAAAGATATACGATATTACAGATAACAAGTTAAATATTTGTAATAGTGTATTTCTTGTTGATGAAATTCATGCTAATGTTGGGTTTTTGAGCTAGTGCCCAATTGACCCCTGCACTCCTTGAAGTAGAGCCCTCCTAGTCCCGGGAATCGCCCAGAATGCACAGCACAGTCCATTGACGACGCATGGGAAACATTCACAACTGCCGTTGATACAAATCCAATGGAGTCTCCCCATCTCCTCAAAAGTATCTCTGAACAAGCTCTCATTGCAGGTTGCCAAAGTGTTTCTTTACATGACCTTTGACTGTTGTACAGCACTGTAGCGAATCTACTAAGTGGTGACATTATGAACTGCATGTTACACAATTTCACTGCATAATTTGTGATCTTGTGAACAGTGCAGTATCAGATTTACTACCAGATTAACTTTGAGACAAAGCTTAATTCATTCAGCCCTTCTGGTTTATTAGTGTACTTGTGGTGCTTCCGCACAAACACGTCTGCCTTCTTATCCACAGCCATAAGTTGTACCTAAGAAGGTAAACTGAACAAGTGTTATACTGACTTTTGAGGATATACAGTGCCTTCGGAAAGTATTCAGACCCCTTGACTTTTTCAACTTCGTTACGTTACAGCCTTATTCTAAAATGTCTTTAAAAATAATCTACACACAATATCCCATAATAACAAAGCAAAAACAGGTTTAGAAACAGAAATACCTTATTTTCATAAGTACAGTTGTGGCCAGAAGTTGAGAGAACGACACAAATATTACATTTCACAAAGTTCGCTGCTTCAGTGTCTTTAGATATTTTTGTCAGATGTTACTATTGAATACTGAAGTATAATTACAAGCATTTCATAAGTGTCAAATGCTTTTATTGACAATTATATGAAGTTAATGCAAAGAGTCAATATTTGCAGTGTTGACCCTTCTTTTTCAAGACCTCTGCAATCCGCCCTGGCGTGCTGAGAATGAACTTCTGGGCCACATCCTGACTGATGGCAGCCCATTCTTGCATAATCAATGCTTGGAGTTTGTCAGAATTTGTGGGTTTTTGTTTGTCCACCCGCTCTTGAGGATTGACCACAAGTTCTCAATGGGATTAAGGTCTGGGGAGTTTCCTGGCCATGGACCCAAAATATTGATGTTTTGTTCCCCAAGCCACTTAGTTATCACTTTTGCCTTATGGCAAGGTGCTCCATCATGCTGGAATAGGAATTGTTCGTCACCAAACTGTTTCTGGATGGTTGGGAGAAGTTGCTCTCGGAGGATGTGTTGGTACCATTCTTTATTCATGGCTGTGTTCTTAGGAAGAATTGAGAGTGAACCCACTCCCTTGGCTGAGAAGCAACCCCACACATGAATGGTCTCAGGATGCTTTACTGTTGGCATGACACAGGACTGATGGTAGCGCTCACCTTGTCTTCTCCGGACAAGCTTTTTTCCGGATGCCCCAAACAATCGGAAAGGGGATTCATCAGAGAAAATGACTTTACCCCAGTCCTCAGCAGTCCAATCCCTGTACCTTTTGCAGAATATCAGTCTGTCCCTGATGTTTTTCCTGGAGAAAAGTGGCTTCTTTGCTGCCCTTCTTGACACCAGGCCATCCTACAAAAGTCTTCGCCTCACTGTGCGTGCAGATGCACTCACACCAGCCTGCTGCCATTCCTGAGCAAGCTCTGTACTGGTGGTGCCCCGCATCTGAATCAACTTTAGGAGACGGTCCTGGTGCTTGGTCGACTTTCTTGGGTGCCCCGAAGCCTTCTTCACAACAATTTAACCGCTCTTCTTGAACTTCTTGATGATCCGATAAACGGTTGATTTAGGTGCAATCTTACTGGCAGCAATATCCTTGCCTGTGAAGCCTTTTTTGTGCAAAGCAATGATGACGACACGTGTTTCCTTGCAGGTAACCATGGCTGACAGAGGAAGAACAATGATTCCAAGCACCACCCTCCTTTTGAAGCTTCCAGTCTGTTATTCGAACTCAAACAGCATGACAGAGTGATCTCCAGCCTTGTCCTTGTCAACACTCACACCTGTGTTAACGAGAGAATCCCTGACATGATGTCAGCTGGTCCTTTTGTGGCAGGGCTGAAATGCAGTGGAAATGTTTTTGGGGGATTCAGTTCATTTGCATGGCAAAGACGGACTTTGCAATTAACTGCAATTCATCTGATCACTCTTCATAACGTTCTGGAGTATATGCAAATTGCCATCCTACAAACTGAGGCAGCAGACTTTGTGAAAATTAATATGTGTGTCATTCTCAAAACTTTTGGCCACGACTGTATTCAGACCCTTTGCTATGAGACTTGAAATTGAGCTCAGGTGCATCCTGTTTCCATCGATCATCCTTGAAATGTTTCTACAACTTCATTGAGTCCACCTGTGGTAAAGTCAATTGATTTGACATGATTTGGAAAGGCACACCTGTCAAAGGTCCCACAGTTGACAGTGCATGTCAGAGCAAAAACCAAGCCATGAGGTCGAAGGAATTGTCCGTAGAGCTGAGACAGGATTTTGTCGAGGCACAGATCTTGGGAAGGGTACCAAAAAATGTCTGCAGCATTGCAGGTCCCCAAGAACACAGTGGCCTCCATCATTCTTAAATGGAAGAAGTTTGGAACTGCCAAGACTCTATCTAGAGCTGGTCGCCCGGCCAAACTGAGCAATCGGTGGAGAAGGGCCTTGGTCAGGGAGGTGACCAAGAACCTGATGGTCACTCTGACAGAGCTCTAGAGTTCCTCTGTGGAAATGGGAGAACCTTCCAGAACGACAACCATCTCTGCAGCACTCCACCAATCAGGCCTTTATGGTAGAGTGGCCAGACGGAAGAAACTCCTCAGCGAAAGGCACAGAATTTTATTTTTTACCTTTATAACAGCCTGCTTGGAGTTTGCCAAAAGGCACCTAAAGACTCTCAGACCATGAGAAACCCGATTCAAAAGATTTTATGAACGGAGCAAAGTACAGAGATATCCATGATGAAAACCTTTTCCAGAGCTCTCAGGACCTCAGACTGGGGTGAAGGTTTACCTTCCAACAGGACAACGACCCTAAGCACACAGACAAAACACAGGAGTGGCTTCGGGACAAGTCTCTGAATGTCCTTGAGTGGCCCAGCCAGAGCCCGGACTTGAACCCGATCAAACATCTCTGGAGAGACGTGAAAATAGCTGTGCAGTAACGCTCCCCATCCAACCTGAGAGCTTGAGAGGATCTGCAGAGAATGGGAGAAACTCCCCAAATACAGGTGTGCCAAGCTTGTAGCATCAAGGCTGTAATCACTGTCAAAGGTGCTTCAACAAAGTACTGAGCAAAGGGTCTGAATACTTATGTAAATGTAATATTTCAGTTTTATATATATATATATATATATAATTTTTTTTTAAACCTGTGTGATTTGTCATTGTAGGGTATTGTGAATAGATTGATGAGGAAAAAAAACTATTTAATACATTTTAGAATAAAACTAATGTAACAAAATGTGGAAAAAGTCAAGGGGTCTGAATACTTTCCGAATGCACTGTATAGTTGCTTTTTGGTGGTTATCATGTAAACCACAAAATGTTCTTAAATAATGTACATTTTATATTTAGTTACGAAATCATAATTTAGAGTATCTGTTAATCCTTTGGAGCACACTTTGTGCAAAAAAAGGTATGTTTTTCAGTCCACCTGTAAAAAATCATGTATCGGCAGATATATCAGATATACCTCCCTAAAATCAGTATCGGACTCAAAAATCCCATCAGTCAGGCTCTAAATATGTCGCACACGCACACACACGGTTCAAATATTATTGAAATCTTTCAAATACTTTGAGCATTTTCTTTCGCCTGCCTGGAGTGCCAGGTAGGTGGCTAAAGTATTTGAAATGTTTTAAAATCGTATTTGAACCCAGGTCTGACACAGAGACATACACAGGTTTGATAGTAAACCCATTCTCTTTTGAGAGAAGCTACCCTGCACAATCCTCCACCTACATGTCTGCTTGAGATCCTTCCAACTTTGACTAGCCTAAGGCCTATGTCTAACTTCAAGCTCATCTGAGGGTTGATACCCTAATGAGCGTAGCTACACTATACAATCCTCCACCTATATATGTCTATACTGCAGTTCCCACCAGTGGTTCAGAGTAGCCTCTGTTGCTAGTCAAACGTAACAAGTTGGATTAAGTCTCCAAGCACACAATGCCATGCAGAAACACCACTGGGAACTCTTAAAGGGACATGAGGTGTTTCACTGAGAATCCCGCTGTAGAAACGGATCAGCCTTCCAATGAAACTGAAGGCAGCTATGACGTAGCCAGCGACACTAGAAAAAGGCATGAGCAATGCATTGTCATTCTCCTCGCTGTTAGACCAAAGACTGATGGCCAGAAGCTTCATTTAGAGGGAGGGGAATTTGATGAGATGAGATGAGATTATTGTGCATGTCGCTTCCTCTCCCAGGCTCAACACTCTTTTCCGCCTCTCTCTCTTTTCACTTTGCTCATCTCTCCCAGAGGATTGACTTTGTTCTTGCATTGATTTCTACAGAATAGGTTTGATACTGAAAGGCCAAGGGTTAGCTGTCAGTAGTGTTGGGGAGATGTGGGGGGGTCAGGCCCTAATAGTGTGCAGAATGCACGTGCACACACATCTTATTTTACCTTCGATAGAGGGAGCCTGGTCCTGGGCAGAATACAGCATATCCTTGAAAGCCTGCAAAACAGAGAGAGAAAAACAAGAGAAAGGGGTAAAAATAAAGTCTCTAACCTAACTAGCGTTAGCATTAGCGCTAGCTTAGAGCAAATACGAGAAGTCTATCCCTTTTTAAGCAGTGACAGCGTCATGAGTCATACACTACATCGTGCTGCTCTACCACATTGAGCTGTTTGCTTACGTGTGTGAATACTTGGTGTAGTGCTGCATTATTGAAGGAGTCCAAGTGTCGAAACACAAGTGATGTCGCGTCGAACACAACACAATGTCTGCAGTTCATTTTATAAATGTGTCATCCCATTAGCTAGGCTAGGGTTTAAGGTTATGGGTTAGGTAACATGCTAGCTAAGTAGTAGCAAAGTTACTAATTAGCTAAAATGCTAAAGTTCTCCATGATGTGATTCGAACACTCAACATTTGGGTTGCTGGACCTTTATACGCTAGGGATGGGAATTGCCAGGGACCTCAGATATTATCACGATACTTAGGTGCTGATACGACATGTATTGCAATTCTCACAATTCTATATGTATTGCGATTCGATACTGCGATTTCATAGCGATTCGACGTTCCAAACATATTTCTCACCATGCCTGTTGCTGAGAGACAAGAGAGAAAAAGTTTTTTGATCAGTCATGAAATAAAAGTGGTATAAACATGTTGGCTCACCACATAAAAGCAGATGGAGAACAAGTTATAGAAGGACAATTACTGGAGTTTTGGCGCAGGTACAGACAGCTAGCACAAACATAATATTGCAATATTGTAAAAAATATTAATATACAGTATATTGTCAAAAATAGTATCCTGAGATGTAACTACTGATTTCACCCATTACTACTATACATGGCTTCTTGCAAAAAGCCAGGCCAAATCAGCGAGTTCAGCCCCTCTTTAACATGGGCACCCAGATTATTGCACCACTGACTAGCTAAAACAGCCAGGGAATTTCTGCCCAGGAGCAAGCAGGCAGCCCCCCGACCATCCAGCCGCCTGCTGAATTTAGTTGCCTACCCCTGCTATACAGTCGCTCTCTGTGCCCCAGAGTAGAGAACAAGAAGTCACTTATTATTGTGGAAAAGCCAGCGAGTCTGAGGACAATAAAAGTCCTCAGTGCCAATAGGAGCTGCATGGTCAAGGTCACTCATGCTCTGATGAATGAGTGGATTCAGTAGATTTACAAACAAGAGCAACGAATGAAGAGAAATTAACAAATGATTGGGAAAGAAGTCTAGTGTCCTGGAAGATAACACATTGGTAATAGGGATGCATGATATATCGGTGAGAATATCGGAATCGGACAATATTAGCCAAAAATGCCGACATTGATGTCGGCCCGATGTCTAGTTTAACGCCGATGTTGAAAACCGATGTCAAAGCTTAAGTGTATACCTATATAAACGTAGGTAGGTGACGTAATGACGCCACGAAAAATACAGCTCTACATGTGCAATACAGAATTCCTAACCCAGCCCACAATGTCTGCGGTGTGGATCTATTTTGAAGTTTCAAAGGAAGATAACAAAAAGGCCATATGCAATGTTTGTGCAGCTATTATTTCCCGAGGAGGGGAGAAAGTGAAATCTTTCAATACCACAAACCAAATTACTCATTTGAAAGTGCATCACCCTCAGACGTTCAGCGACTACATGGTACAAAAGCAGAAAAAAAATAAGAGCCCACTTCCAACAACTAAACAAGTTCAAGTCAAGCAGTCATTTGAAAGAGTAAGAACATTTCAGTGAGACAACTCAAAGGCGAAATCCATTAATGCCAAGATAATGGAATTCATTGCCCTTGACAATCAACCATTCTCTGTTGCGGATGATGTCGGCTTTCCCCCGACTGGTCGAGCACCTTGAGCCCCGGTACACACTACCAAGTAGGCGCTATTTTTCAGATGTTGCACTACCAGAGTTACACAGTACTGTTGAATCGCACATCCGCGAGCTACTTGCTATGGGCGTCGCTGCTATTAGCTTCATGACTGACATTTGGACCAGCGACGTCAGCCCCATAAGCATGCGGAGTCTGACAGCACAGTGGGTCAACAAGGATTTCGTATTGTGGAAAGCAATAATGCATGCTCAAGAATGTGCTGGTTCTCATACCGATGCTGCCATTTCAACGGCATTTGAGAAAATGTTTGAAACTTGGAAAAAACCCAAGAATAAAGTACACGCTGTGCTACTTGATAATGCACGTAACATGACAAAGGCTTTGGAAGAATGTGGAGTCGCCAGTTTGCCATGCATGGCACACACGCTGCAACTGGCTGTGAACGAAGGTGTTTTGGCCCAACGCAGCATATCTGAGAGTGGCAACAGGTAGGAAGATAGTGGGTCATTTTAAAACACTCACAGCTCGCATACAGCCACCTGCAAGCAATATAGGAGCAGCTTGGAGTGAAAACAAAAAGGCTTAAGCCAGACGTTTCCACCAGATGGAACAGTACTTTTTACATGATGGAGAGCCTGCTGGAACAAAAACGAGTGCTTGGCATGAACGCAGCTGACTATGAGTTACCTGCAACAATCACTACAAACCAGTGGACTCATTGAAAACATGAACACACTCCAAGCTCCATTCAAACTACTGACTCGAGAAATAAGATCTTCAACTGCGTCTGCAGCAGACGTGATACCCTCTGCTCAACAAAACTTCCGACACAGACCGTGGGATTAAAACTTGCAAAAGTACTCTACTAGATGCTGTGAACAAGCAATTCGGTGGCATTCTCTCTGAGCCTCTTTACTGTGTCACCACCATGCTCGATGCTAGGTACAAGGACCGCTACTTCGATGCAGGCAAGAAACAGGGTTTAAGTGAAATGTTACAGACACAGTTGGACAAGATGGAAACGGACACAGTGACACTGCACACCGAAGAAGAGGACCCACAACAGAAGAGGCCACAGACAAACAGGGCTGAAACTTCACTGCTTGACATGTATGATTAAATCCTGGTTGAGAAGGAAACGACTGAACAAAACAGCACAGCAAGTAAGTGAAAGAAATAGGTTTTGATTATGTTTTACTGGTAATGGGGACATATGTAAATGCCAACAAAATAACTTTTTGGTGTGTGTGTGTGTGTGTGTGTGTGTGTGTGTGTGTGAGAAATGTTATATTTTTATTTCTGTTACTACATTGGCCAACATTTGCTAATGTTGATCTATGCCTAATAAACATTTGGAATGCAAGAATAATATGTTGTATTAAATGTGATAACCCCCCTGCCCCTTCCCATTATTTGCAGAACCTACTATTCCCAGGAACCTACTATTCCCCTCCACTTGGATACTGGAGAAGTAACAAGCACCGTTTCCCCATCCTAGCTAAAGCTGCGCGCAAGTATCTTGGTGCTCCCTGTACTAGTGTGGACAGTGAGCGTCTTTTCAGTGCAGCGCCACACATTGTAGACGAAAAAAAAATAACTCTTGTGACAAAGCCGAGCAGGTCCTCTTTGTGAAGAAAAACTTCCACCAAATGTTAAAATTGTAAATGGTCAGTCATATTGTAAACCAGCCATCTAGAGTCACTGGAGAAATGTTTACTAAGCCCAATTGCTTTTCTGTTATTCATTCATGGCTGGTATAGGTCAAGATTTTTATTTAATTTAAAACAAAGTCGTTTTGTTTTTTTATTTCCTAAATGAAAGATGTTGTAAATTTGCTCTCATTTTACTAGTCAAGTCAGTTGAGCACATTTTAAAAGTTGGTTGGCATACTTGTGTTGTGTGTGTATTATCTTACAGCAGGAATCCCAAATCAATTATTACTGATCAATCAGTGTTTGCTGGCTGTTTATCAGGGTTCCATACTTAATGTATCCTTATCCAACGTGTGTGTCCAACACCACAAACCCTCACTGTTCCCAACAACGATGTAGGTAGATCCATTCTCACGTGCTTGTTTTTTCTCTCATCACGTGACACCTTGGAACAACAGCTTCAACATCAGGCTACAATAACAAGCGTCCTCAGTTCTCCAGTCCAAGACATGCCCCTAGAGAGTCCAGATAAATGTTACTCCTATGCAAAGGCCTAGGGTCAGCTTTCACTGCCTTAAACTTTTTGGTGTGTGTATGAGAGAGACACGTATATATATTATATAAATAAAGGTGAAATAAAATGTTTTAAAAAATAATAATCCAAGCCTTTGGGGGCTATTAGAAATACTGTTCCTAGAGTCTAGACAAGAGATTGGGGGGTAAAGTCTAGCCAACATATATGAGGGAAAAATGACCTACACTAGAGATTTATTCCCAAAAGGCCCTTAGCATCTATCCCCTTGGAACTTGTCTATATAGAATCTCATAAATAGTGAGAGTGAGAACCAACAGACAAGGGCCCAGTCTATGGTCCTCCATTTTACAGCCCTGCTACACTATATCTATCGGAGCACGGCATTGCCATCAGCCATTTAGGGAATGCTTCCTTTGAAATCAATGAAAGCTGCTATGTTGCCTGCGTTGTGTCACATCCAATGGCAGCGTCAAAGTGCAAGAATCGCTGAGGTTCAATTCTCTATGCCTGACGCGCAAGTTGATTCTATCTTGTGAATGGAAATAAATGAGAAAATAGTTGTTTTGGTTGGTTTCTGGTGTAGCAGGTAGAACTTCACATTGACACAATACTGATGGCAATGTGTGTAGTGCAGGCCCCCAGTGTCCGGTCTGGAACGTCAAGTCACGAGCTCTGCTGGTGGGCTACTGTGTAGAAACCTAGCGGTGACAAAATTCCATTGTCTTCCCTCGAAAGCCTATGTAAAATAGATATTTTTTCTGTATGGCGTTTTGAGCTCTAAAATCTGTTTATCAAGATCAAGTTTGATCCCCACGGAGGAGGCTCGCGCCCTCATACACGGCTCTTTGCGCATAACTCAGGCTGGATGAAAACGACTACATCAACCATGATCCTTTGCTAGTTACGGCCACTTTCACTATGATCCTTAACAATTTTTTGGTGCCATTCAGCCTCAAATCATCAATATGGCGTGCTTCAAATTCAAATACTTCCAGCTTTATGTGCCATCGGGACATTTCCATAGGAATACGTGGATGACGTCAGCGCTACCATCTTCTGGTTTTAATGTCTATGGTCTAAGAGAAGACACTGATATGACCGTGCCGTGACCCTGGTCCCTGCCGGAACCTGCTCTGCACAGCACAAAAACGGTCACGGGAGTGTCACTGTGAGTGCTAGCTAATATAATGGGACAGTCCTCTGTTTAAATGCTCCAGTAGTTTAATTAGAAGCGTTAATTTATTTATTTTTTACCACAGAGGAGAAGGCCTGACGAAGACCCTTTGTGGTCAAATCTTTGCTAGTAAGTAAAACCACAGGAGCATTTAGCCCTTAGGTTAAACCGTGAGCAGGTGTTTGATTTAAAAAAAACTTTCCAACTAGCAGCAGTGTTTCCCTAGCCTAGCTCCATTTTAAAATGGTGAATGTGAGGAACAGATCGTGTTTTTACGGAGCAGAAAACCGTTTGTGGCAGAGATGGTAGGAATGATAACAGCAACAGGAATGGCATGGCATGGTGTGCTTACAAAGATCACCAACTGTCATGCAATACTCAGCACAGAGCCTACACAGCAGGGCGCAGTGCTACTAGTGTAGCCAAAGCCTTTGTTTTCCCACACTACCCACTGTGTATGTTTGTGTGTGTGTATGGTGTTTGTACTTGACAGAAAGGGCAACTTCCCATGCTTGAGCCTGTGTGAGTGTGCACTAAGTTCATCAGCGGGTTCTAAAGCGTAAGTTTCCAAAACAAAGCAGACACTACAGGCAAGCGATTATCCCTTCAGCCCCCCCCCCCCCCCCCCCCCCCCCCCCCTCCTCTACCGCTGTACTCCTGTTGGCCCTTCACAGGTCTGTGGTATCTTGCCAGGGGTGTTACACATCGTGGGCCGTAATACAGGCCAAACTACAACACAAGGCCAGACAAAAATCAAGGCAGTGTGGACTGTGGAGATATGGTGTGTGTTAGGCTGCACTAGTAGCCTACGAGACAGTCTGGTTAGAATGAACGTTGAGTGACTTCTCTGACCACAACTGGCCACACATTCTCTGCCTCCAATCTCACTGCATTCAACTGCCAAATAGGCTAAAAGAAAACTGCCATATATATATATATATATAGAAATAAAAGTATTTGAGTGTCATGTCACGCGTATAATAGGATTAAATCTATGACGCACTAGATGAAGGAGTAGGTGGCCTATAGGCTATTAACTACTGGTGAGTTAGCCACTGCACGTCTCCAATCTGAGCTCAGAAAACAGTAAGCCATAATCAGGGTCATATTCATCAGGCACCAAACTGAAAAAAACTTCCTGAAACAGGAAGGGACTACCAGAATTTATCCAATAAGAAACACTTTACAGATGCAAACTGTTCTGCCGTAATGAATATGACCCAGAAAAAAAATCAGCTCCACAAGAGTAAAAGATACAAAAACAACAGGGGTCCCTCAGACAGGCACTGGTAATTATTCTCAACAACAACCGTAACCACAGACACACAGACATGAATAAAGGCAGACATGAACATGGTACACATGCACCACATGAATTCAGACAAGAATAAACAGTACAATGACAGACATAAAATGTCTGCTGCCTGCAAATGAATACAATAAGCCTCAGCCTGTTTCCCTGATGAATCTAATTGAGGCAGTACAGTGCTCTGCTCATATAGAATGTTGAGTGCAGAGTCCAGCTATCCCCTTGAACTGAGAGAGAGAGCAGTGAACAAATACAACACCTTTCAAGGAATTAGAATATATTCTCAGAGCTGCACGTGCATGCATTCACACACATGCATATATGTTTATGGGCGCACACATTCAAATATATACAGATACATGCACACACACCTAGGCAGAATCTCTCAAACAGGTTGTCATAAACAGGCTTAGGTCTATGTTCTCACAAACATTTTGAAAACCACTACATGAAGAGACTACACTTCTGAAAACCACTACGCAAGTGATACTTCGTCCCAATGTGTTGCAACTCTAGCCAACTGGCAGGAGTCTGGAAAATCAAATTGTGTAATCATTGTGTGGAGAACTGACCCCGCAAGAGCCACAGAGCCATCATTCACTGTCTGTTCTAGCCCTGACCATCTCTAATCAGTAGGCTAATCCAACTGAAGAAACCTCAGCAGCACTGATGTGAAATGATTCAATTATGTGTACTGCAGTCAGAGGGAGCGCTGATGTGTGTGTGTGTGTGTGGGGGGGGGGGGGGTAGGAAAGGGGTGCTGCTGTTTTAGAGTTCTGATGTGGACACAACTAGACCATATTTCACACACTTGCATGATCATAATTCAAAAAGGCAATGTTTATCATTGAGGAATGCAAGCTCAATAACAATTATTTTGGATCTATATGCCATGAATGTATTTGGCATGCTTACTTCATAACAAAGAAATGCTCTAGGGACCACTGGTCTGGACCCATTTTGCGCACACATTTTCCAGCAGATGGTAGTACTGGAAGAGAGCAAGCTGACCCTTTCCAGAGCTTTTTAATTAAAAGTCAGTGTCCTTGAATTTGACTTTGTTGGTGTTGATACATGAGAGGATGGTTGCCAGCAAATATTTTAGAGGTAGCCATTTGTCCTGCGGTCTGAAGTGGACCCAGCCCAGGGACTGTGTCAGTAAACATGACAGTGCTGGTGCAAGAAGCAGCAATGCGTAGAACTGAGGACTGCAGCAGTGATCACCTCCAAATGCAGGCGTTCATTGCAGAGCTATGTTGCTGCAATCCACACCAGTTCCATAGATTGCAGGTATATTCAATCATCTCCATCAAACAGGGGCATTGGGTTTTGTAGTTGATCCGTGCTGAAGAATGTTAGGGGATCATTGTAATAGTGTGCACTGTATTACAGGTAACTACTGTACTGTAACGTTATAACGCTACTGAACAAGCTAGCTATTTGGTTGGAATTGTAGAATTGCATTGCAAGAGAGTTTTCTATCTAGGTGGCAAAATAAGGTAGAGAATAATAATTATGAACCATACATCTAATGTAACGTATAGTGTGGCTCGCTGAGTTACATTAGGTCAAGCAATACTTGTAAAACACGCTAAATAGCTCAAACGCTTGACATTCACTGTCACACACTGCAAACCCCATTAGATGCACCCCCCCCCCCTCCCCAGCAATATTATCAGACTACATCGGCTAAGCGCTAACATTAGGAGTTCATGCTACGTTAATTGTTATACTCGCTAGCTGGTTTATCTGGGTAGCCAGATAAACTGACATTACTTAGTAATGATTAGTAGCTGTGTGTGTTATAAAAACGAAGCTCTATCAAGAGTATCCCTCTCTTGGCAGTTAACTAGCTAGCGTAATTTAGCAGCGCCAGCCAAAATAACTGTTGGACAGCTAGCTAGCGAGCTAGCCATTTACCTCATACTGGATGTATTGTTTTCTCCATTCAGGGGTGATGTGCGCTGAAAGGTGCTCCGTGAATTTCATCCTTCCTCAGTGGTTCCCCTCCGGGGTTTCGACGTTGAAATACTTGCTGTCAGATGACTTTCTTTGCGATGGATGATATCACACAGCTAGCTAAAATAAAGCCAACGAGGACAGTCTGATAGAGAACCACCACTTAGCAATGTTTGTCATCCAGATTATGACTGCTGCTCGGTCGAAGATCCCCTTTTCTCCGTCTCACATTATGGTCGGAGAACGTGAGTGACAGCCACGAAACATGACTTCAAGAAAATGCTCCTCTCCGCCTTTATCTTAACTAGCTACGTTGTCACTATAATAACATGTTGTTTCGCCTTTGATTATTACTTGGACTACGTTGTTTCTGAGGTAACAGCCTCTTGTGCTCTGAGGTCGCTATCGTTGGACAGAAAGTGACGTGGTTGTGTCGTCACTCTTCATAGAATACTCAACAGCAAGTGGATTTTAAATTCTCACCGCCCCCTTCATTTGGAAAACGGCAAGAGCATGTGCCTTCCCCACAATTTCTACTCTAAACCACTGGTTTTAAAAACTAAAGTCCAAACCCTTGCCAGACAGTCAGACCTATCATACATTTGCGTTGTGGACATCAGTGTCTCCTAGAGCAGTGTATACTTATCAACAGACTATGAGTCAGAGCTTGATTGGCCCCAAGAAGGTCTGGCACCAAGGTGAACAGAGCTCAGACTTCATTGGTTTTGCAACCAACACAAAAAGGCACAAATCGTGACGTGATGTAGTCACTAGATGGCCATGTTAAAATAATGATCAATGCAGTGATTGAGGGGAAAGAGTCAGAGTAGGACTTGAACCAAAAATCCTGCACAGGGCAAACGCACTACCACCTGTGCTAATAAGGTAAAGAGTAGGCTATGCTCAGTGCTTGATTTGGGCAGGAGCTCACAGGAGCTGAGTAGACCTACAGGCACCTCAAATGTTCTACTGCTTGAGCTCCTGAAAAAAGAAGAAGATTTAATGTGTCGCTCAGTTAAGTATAGAGTCAAGTCATCATGGAATTTTGTTAAATATATATATTTTTAAATGTAACCTTTATTTAACTAGGCAAGTCAGTTAAGAACAACCTCTGCCAAAAGTGGTTGCTCAGGCAGGTTTAACTTAAAAAAATAGATGTGCCTCCACCTCTTTCTAAAAATGTAATTTAACTGTATACAAGAATATTAATATGTATGAATAGTGTGTAAATTGTATTTTTGGTGTCTTTCCAATATATAACTCTTATTTATTTTATTATAATTTGTTTAATGTTTCATTAATATATACCTTATTTTATTTTTTATTCTATACAGTACCAGTCAAAAGTTTGGACACACCTACTCATTCAAGGGGTTTTCTTTATTTGTACTATTTTCTACTTTGTAGAATAATAGTGAAGACATCACAACTATGAAATAACACATATGGAATCATGTAGTAACCAAAAACGTTTAAAACAAATCAAAATATATTCTATATTTGAGGTTCTTCAAAGTAGCCACCCATTGCCTTGATGACAGCTTTGCACACTCTTGGCATTCTCTCAACCAGCTTCATGAGATAGTCGCCTGGAATGCATTTCATTTAACAGGTGTGCCTTGTTAAAAGTTCATTTGTGGAATTTCTTTCCTTCTTAATGCGTTTGAGCCAATCAGTTGTGTTGTGACAAGGTAGGGGTGGTATACAAAAGATGGTATTTTACCAAATAGGGATAAGTCCATATTATGGCAAGAACAGCTCAAATAAGCAAAGAGAAACAACAGGTCATCATTACTTTAAGACATGAAGCTCAGTCAATCCGAAAGATTTCAAGATTCTTCAAGTACAGTCGCAAAAACCATCAAGCACTAAGATGAAACTGGCTCTCATGAGGACTGCCACAGGAAAGGAAGACCTAGAGTTACCTCTGCTGCAGAGGATAAGTTCATTACAGTTACCAGCCTCAGAAATTGCAGCCCAAATAAATGCTTCACAGAGTTCAAGTAACAGACACATCTCAACATCAACTGTTCATAGGAGACTGAGTGAATCAGGCCTTCATGGTCGAATTGCTGCAAAGAAACCACTACTAACGGACACCAAAAAGAAGAAGAGACTTTCTTGGGCCAAGAAACACCAGCAATGGACATTAGATCGGTGGAAATCTGTCCTTTGGTCTGATGAGTCCAAATTTGAGATTTTTGGTTCCAACCGCCGTGTCTTTGTGAGATGCAGAGTAGGTGAATAGATGATTTCCGCATGTGTAGTTCCCACCGTGAAGCATGAAGGAGGTGTGATGTTGTGTGGGTGCTTTGCTGGTGACACTGTCTGTGATTTATTTAGAATTCAAGGCACGCTTAACCAGCATGGCTACCACAGCATTCTGCAGCAATACACCAGCCCATCTGGTTTGCGCTTAGTGGGACTATCATTTGCTTTTCAACAGGACAACGACCCAACAAACCTTCAGGCTATGTAAGGGCTATTTGACCAAGAAGGACAGTGATGGTGTGCTGAATCAGATGACCTGGCCTCCACCCAATTGAGATGGTTTGTGATGAGTTAAACCGCAGAGTGAAAGAAAAGCAGCCAACAAGTGCTCAGCATATGTAGGAACTGCTTCAACACTGTTGGAAAAACATTCCAGGTGAAGCTGGTTGAGAGAATGCCAAGAGTGTGCAAAGCTGTCAACAAGGTAAAGGGTGGCTATTTTGAAGAATCTCAAATAAAATATATATTTACATTTGTTTAACACTTTTTTGGGTTACTACATGATTCCATATGTGTTATTTCATAGTTTTGATGTCCTTGTCTATAACTGTTCTGTACTTTGTCATGTGTTTGTAAGTTTTATGTGGACCCCAGGAAGAGTAGCTGCTGCATGTGCAGGAGCTAATGGAGATCCTAATGAACTAAACTCCTCTTCTTCTTTCAGAAAATTAACCAAAAAATTTGTGGAGCTCCTGCACCTAAATATAAATAGTACTGGGCCGGCACCCACAATGAGTACCGGAAGCTATTTCAGTCCAAGTCAAGCACTGGCTATGCATACATACAGGGAGGCTACACTATTCCCACTCTCTCAAGACCCGGCCCGTACATAACCCCAATGAGAGACCAAGAAAATGAGAGACCACAGGGATGATCTCAGTGCTGCCAGTAACATAGCGATTGAGGGGAAGAGCTGGAGTAGGACCTCAACCAAAAACTTTGCATGTACAGGGCAAAAGAGCTCCACTCCTCTTGGCAGAGGTGGTAGTGCACTCAAATAGAGGGAGGTGACACCATAAAATACATAAAATATGTACAGATTTAAAGAGCAAGTACATTAACTAATTTCTCTTAATTTTGGGTTTAGGGTTAGGTCACCATTATATGGTGAACTACTCTATCATGAGCATCGTACATCAGGATACATGTGTTACTGATAGGTGGTAACCGAATGTGAAAGGGTACTGACCATAGTTTCGGTCTCTGTTCCCAGGGGACCGTAATTATTGGGGAACAATTCACTAGCATAAAATCACTCCTCAGACATGTTCAGGTCAGAGCATTTTGTACCTGAAGGTCATGTGTAGTATGTGCAGTGTTGTTGCTGTGTAACTTTATTTCTGTGAGAGAAACTACTGTGACCAGCAACTACTGTGAAGAATTGTTTAGGGTGTGGACAGGGATTTGTTTTTATATTTTGGCTTAAAAAAACACACTCCAGGCTACACTTGAATGTCTTAAACTTGATAGAAAGTATGTAGAAATCAGCGGAGGCTGGTGGGAGTAACTATAGGAGGATGGGCTCATTGTAATGGCTGGAATGGAATTATTGGAACGGAGTCAAATGTGATTTCCATATCTTTTGTGTGTTTGATACTGTTCCATTTATTCCATTCCAGTTTTTACAACGAGCCCGTCCTCCTATAGCTCCTCTTACCAGCCTCCACTGGTAGAAATGATAATGGACCTATGTATTTAAGTAACAAAGTCCGGGGGGGTGTGGTATATGGCCAATATACAACGGCTAAGGGCTATTCTTATTCACGACGCAACTTGGAGCGCCTGGATACAGCCCTTAGCCGTGGTATATTGGCAATATACCACAAACACCAGAGGGGCCTTATTGCTATTATAAACTGGTTACCAACGTAGAGCAGTAAAAATAAATGTTTTGTCATACCCGTGGTATACGGTCTGATATACCACAGCTTTCAGCCAATCAGCATTCAGGGCTTGAACCACCCAGTTTATAATTTCAAATAACTGCCCTTTTTCTGGCCCGCAAATCGATTTTGAGAAACAAATCATTCATAAAATAATATGTGCAGCACTCTGTTGAATTTCAAAATACCCACTAATCTGAGATCCTGAGACTTTGGTTTTGCTTTAAAGGCACAGTGCAGTTAATTTTCTTGTGTTTTATATGTATTTCCACACTATGAGATAGGAATAATACTGTGAAATTGTGAAAATGATGATAATTCCCTTTTAGTGTAAGAGCTGTTTGAAAAGACCACCTGAATTTTCAGCCTGTTTTGGTGGGATAGAGTTTTGGCCTGCCTGGTGACATCGCCAGGTGGTAAATTTGTTAATAGACAAATAAGAAAGAGAGTTACAAACCTCTCTGCCAATAACAGCTAGTTTTCAGTTTTCCCCTCTCAAACCACTCCCAGACAGTCCTAGCTAAATTCTTGCTTGAGAAATTGCTCTTTGCTAAGAAGCTATTTTAGTTTCTTTTTGACCATTTTAATTGAAACAATCACAGCAAGATGCTTAATTGTTACGCATAAATGATTTGATATTGAGATTAAAATGGCTGCATTGGACCTTTATTAACCCCTGGGTGTGGGCCAGTGTTCTGAGAAGGTTCGTTTACATCTTACACTAACACCCGGTCAGGCCTGTTTTCTGTCTTCCAGCACATACACAATCTAAATTCAACCCCAGGTCATACTCTATGCTACGTTGTTTCATTGACTGAGTTGCAGTAATCTCCAGTCTTCACTGTTTCAGCCTGAACAACATGAATTAGACTGTAACCCTTATTTAATTGTCAACCCATTTACATACTTCTTTGGCATAAACAATAAACACAGAGAGGACTTGGTTAAAGCACACAGATGAAACCAGCAGGCTTTTTGAGAGGCACTTTCATCTGTCATATTTACCAATGAAATATCCAAATAACTCTTTATATTGGTGAACTGAACACAAAACAGGAACTTTAAGTTTTTCTTGTGACAACAGCGCCCTCAAGTGTGAATATCAGATAAAGGCCGAGAGCATAATTTCACCAAACAGTGCCCATAGGTACAGGCAGCTACCCTCATGGTGACTTGGTTATATAGTTTATTACAACAAGGTCTGGTGTTTGAATGTAAATAATGAGATGAAATAACATATCATTGAAGTATATGGCACTGGTTGTATCATGTATTGAAAGTAGATTTGCATGGGAAAGGATGCATGTCTCCCTGGGCTCAGCTCTGGCTGCAAGTAAAGAAGATTAATAGATGTCTAAATGAAGAGAAAAAGACAAGTTTGGTGCGGGCAGCGTCATTCTCTGTATTTCTCTTAGATCATACTTTTTTGGGAAATGTTTAGATTTCCTTGTAAGGATTCAAAGTGCTGTTATCGATAGGACATCTAGTACTGACCCCCTAAGAGGTTGGTTTGCATGCTAACCCTATATGAAAGAGTGACAAGATCCCACAAAGCTACAGTGCCTTCAGAAAGTATTCACACCCCTTGACTTTTTCCACATTTTGTTGTGTTACAGTCTGAATTTAAAATGGATTGAATTGAGATTTTGTGTCACTGGCCGAAACTCAAAACCCCATAATGTCAAAATGGAATTAGATTTTCAGACATTTTTACAAGGTGAAATGTCTTGAGTCAATAAAAATTCAACGTGTTTGTTATGGCATGCATAAATACGTTAACTTAACTTGTCACATAATATGGTGCACAGACAGTGTGAAATAATAGTGTTTAACATGATTTTTGAATGACTGCCTCATCTCTGCACCCCAAACATACAAGTATCTGTAAGGTCCATCAGTCGAGCATTGAATTTCAAACACATATTCAACCACAAAAACCAGGGGGATTTTCCAATGCCTTGCAAAGAAAGGCACATTGGTAGATAGGTAAAAATCAAATAAAAAGCAGACATTGAACATCCCTTTGAGCATGGTGAAGTTATTAATTACACTTTGGATGGTGTATCAATACACCCAGTTGCCAGAGAGTAAGGAAACCGATCAGGGATTTCACCATGAGGCCAATGGTGACTTCAAAGGAAACAGAACGGAAAGCAGGCAAAATCCTAGAGGAAAACCTAGTTCAGTCTGCTTTCCAACAGACACTGGGAGACAAATTCACCTTTCAGCAGGACAATAACATAAAACACAAGACTAAATATACACTGGAGTTGCTTACCAAGATGACATTGAATATTCCTGACTTGAAAATGGCTTTCTAGCTATGATCAACAGCTAACTTGACAGAGCTTGAAGAATTCAAAAAATTGTAATATGCAAATATTTGTACAATCCAGGGGTGCATAGCTCTTAGGGACTTCTCCAGAGAGACTCATCTGTAATCGCTGCCAAAGGTGATTCTAACATGCATTGACTCAGGTTGTATGTCCTGTTGGGTATGAAAATGAGTGAATATGCTGCAGAAGTGAGCTCCACTCCTGTTGTGTAAAACTGGTACTGTTATATAACTGTTTAGCAATGGTGCTGCATGTAATAATGTGGGTGCTTATTAATCCTATTTCACACATGTATTATACTCATGTTGAATTGAAATGTGTTTTTCTGCAGTTGGGTCATGGTTTTCCATTATCAACAGCAACTCTGGAGCAATTATGGTTAAGTGCCTTGTGCAAGGGCACATCAACAGATTCTTCACCTTGACATCTCGGGATTCCAACTGCCGACCTTTTGTTTACTGGCCCAACGCTCTAACCGCTAGGCTACCTGCCTGCCTTCAGTGTGTGTGTGTGCGTGCGTGCGTGCGTGCGTGTGTGTGTGTGTGTGTGTGTGCGTGTGTGTGCGTGTCTACAGTGCCTTCGGAAAGTATTCAGACCCCTTTACTTTTTTTTACATTTTGGTAGGTTACAGCCTTATTCTAAAATGGATTAAATTGTTGTTTTTTTCTCATCAATCTACACACAATAATAACAAAGCAAAAACAGGATTTTAGAAATTGTTGCTAATATATAAATAATACAAAACTGAAATATCACATTTAAATAAGTATTCAGACCCTTTACTCAGTACTTTGTTGGAGCACCTTTGGCAGTGATTACAGCCTTGAGTCTTCTTGGGCATGAAGCTACAAGCTTGGCACACCTGTATTTGCGGAGTTTCTTCCATTCTTCTCTGTAGATCTTCTCAAGTTCTGTCACGTTGGATGGGGAACGTTGCTGCACAGCCAATTTCGGGTCTCTCCAGAGATGTTCGATCGGGTTCCAGTCTGGGATCTGGCTGGGCCACTCAAAAACATTCAGAGACATATCCCGAAGCCACTCCTGTGTTGTCTTGGCTGTGTGGTTAAGGTCATTGGCCTGTTGGAAGGTGAACCTTGGCCCCAATCTAAGGTCCTGAGAGCTCTGGAGCAGGTTTTCATCAAGGATCTCTCTGTACTTTGCTCCGTTCATCTTTGCCTCGATCCTGACTAGTCTCCCAGTCCCTGCCGCTGAAAACATCCCCACAGCATGGTGTTGCCATCCCCATGCTTCACTGTAGGGATGGTGTCAGGTTTTCTTCCAGACGTGACGCTTGGCATTCAGGCCAAAGAGTTCAGTCTTGGTTTCATCAGACCAGAGAATCTTGTTTCTCTTACTGAGGAGTGGCTTCTGTCTGGCCACTCTACCATAAAGGCCTGATTGATGGAGTACTGCAGAGATGGTTGTCCTTCTGGATGGTTCTCCCATCTCCACAGACGAACTCTAGAGCTCATCAGGTTCTTGGTCACCTCCCTGACCAAGGCCCTTCTCCCCCGATTGCTCAGTTTGGCGGGCAGCCAGCTCTAGGAAGAGTCTTGGTGGTTCCAAACTTCTTCCATTTAAGAATGATGGAGGCCACTGTGTTCTTGGGAACCTTCAATGCTGCAGAAATGTTTTGGTACCCTTCCCAAGATGTGTGCCTAGACATAATCTTGTCTCTGAGCTCTACGGACATTCCTTCGACCTCTTGGCTTGGTTTTTGTTCTTACATGCACTGTCATGTGTGGGACCTTGTATAGACAGGTGTGTGCCTTTCCAAATCATGTCAGATCAATTGAATTTACCACAGATGGACTCCAATCAAGGTGTAGAAACATCTCAAGGATGATCAATTGAAACAGGATGCACCTGAGCTCAATTTCGAGTCTCATAGCAAAGGGTCTGAATACTTATGTCAATAAGGCATCTGTTTTTTTTTATATACATTTCCAAAAATGTCATAAAATTTGTTTTCCCTTTGTCATTATGGGGTATTGTGTGTAGATTAAAAAAATAATATATAATATATAAATATATATTTTAGAATAAGCCTGTAATATAACAAAATGTGGAAAAAGTCAAGGGGTCTGAATACTTTCCAAAGGCACTGTGTGTGTGTGTGTGTGTGTGTGTGTGTGTGTGTGTGTGTGTGTGTGTGTGTGTGTGTGTGTGTGTGTGTGTGTGTGTGTGTGTGTGAGAGAGAGAGAGAGATAACTTTTTTTCAATAAATATTTATTAGGCATGAGGTTAAACAACTGTGATTCTCAAAAAACAGTGGGCCTAACACACCATGCACAACGTAGGACAGCATTTGAGATTACTCTTGCTTTTCAATTACAAAAGAGTTGAGTTTGTTTTGTTTTGATGTAAACATCCACTCAGAGTCGCTCTAAGCAGCCAAAGGGAGACTTGCTAACACCATGATGACGACGCTATGGCCGCTCATCGGCTGCTGGTCAAATTCAGCACCACGCGTCGTGAACAGCGCCTCTGTGCCACACCACATAACCTTGGCGTGAAATCACAAATCGTACGTCTCTCTGCAACGACAACGAACCAGAGGGAAATCTCCATGGGCAATTATATTTATTATGATGACCCAAACGACATTCATTTGGCTACAGACGCAATGCTATAAAATACAACAACAACAAAACAACATCGCGCAAAATAATGGATTATCCGCGTCCATTTGGTGCTGTATGGGCTCGGCTCTTGGCATTCACCGCGTGCCTTAATTGAATGACTTTAAATCAAGGTCCGCCGTGAACACGAGGAGCCGGAGTCTAAATCATGGACAGAGAGAAAAAGGCGTCGTCGGTCTCGATAGGCTAGCCTATCCATAATATTCCATATAACCTATTTCCCATATAAATTGTTGTAGCCAATTAAGGCGATCAAACGGTCAAGAAGAATTCCATTGTTTATTCCTGAAACCTCCGTCTCCAATTCGAATTAGGATAATGTTTTGCTCCTGAAAAATTGTTAATTCAGCCTAGACTATCCACAAGGACCAATACGCCTACGAGATAATCCACGGCAGCCATTAGAAGAGAATCAAGTTGGTCAGGCAAGGCCTTGCATTTTAGTCCTTGCTCTGATTTTGGAGGTTGTACAACAATGAAAACGCCTAAAGGTGAAAAGCGGCAGCACATTGATGTCCTTGCGCGTCTGTAATGCAACATAATCAAAACTGTTATTCCACCATAATATGATGACTACAATAACCCCATAAAAAGACCAAGTAAAGGCCGTTATTCCTAAATAATTAATTCAGAGATGGGAAGGGGAATAATCTAGGCCTAACAACAACAACCACCATAGCCTACAACACCACTAATCCGATATTGAATGCAAATATTTCACAATTCTGCAACGCCCTAATACACAGAAAAACGCAAAGAAGAAAATAAATACACCAATTACCTACA
This sequence comes from Salmo trutta, assembly GCF_901001165.1. Taxonomy (NCBI): domain Eukaryota; kingdom Metazoa; phylum Chordata; class Actinopteri; order Salmoniformes; family Salmonidae; genus Salmo; species Salmo trutta. Next base: position 28,500,368 of record NC_042987.1, read on the forward strand.
GGAGTACAACTGTAACCCGTGTTTTGTTGAAGGGTAACAATGCTAAACTGTATAAAATAATGTACAAATGCTGTCAAATACCGACCGTGCACAGGTTGTCTATTCTGAAAAGAGAAAAAAACATCATTTTATTCAAACGCAACCCACAAAAATAAAACAGCATCGGTTTTTAACTGCATATAGGCTATTCTTGTCCATGGCGCATTCTTTCCTCAGGAATGATCCCCAGTCACATAGCTCTTATCACGTCTGAGTTCGTTTTCAGAATTCGAGGAATTCTGATTCCATGGTGGAAAAAATATATAAAAAATCTGATCTAATAGGCTCCGTCCTCGTTCGGCATTCTTCTTCGGTGATTTGTTTTACTATATTTTGTTGTACCAGACGATAGAATAAGGTGGCAATTTCAGCATCCTTTCAGCACGAGAGGATTACGCGCAGGGCCGGTGACGTCACTATGCAGCCAGACGCTCCAAAATCCCTCTCGTCCTCATCCTGTGCCCTTGAGACTGTTGCGCTTGCAATTTTACCAGCCTTTTCTCAAATAGCTATTTGCAAATACGTCCATCTATATTTCTTTGCACAAGTCAGCAATATTTTCATATGCAGAGTGTGAACATTTGTGTCTATGTTTGGCTTGCACATAACTGCGCATGATGACACATGAAAAAACACCACGAATCAATTACCCAGGCCTAATTCTACTAGGCCTACTCTCGTCAGATACCCATCCAGCACACACTTTGGGGCCGTTTGCATTAGGCCTATCAGAAATTGTACAAACCCTTAACAGGATATATATAGGAGCCATTCAAATAAACTGTGTGCATAATTCAGTGACTGACATACAGATCTGAGTTTGCCACTAGAGAGCAGTATAACCTCACAAAGCACGTTGATACAAAGTTCAAAGAAATCCAGCCACACTGAGGAAGGTTAGATTTGTATTGATTAGGATGGACTGATTAGCTCGGTTTTTGTAATTGCCTTTGGCCAGCCATGGATGTGCATGTGTCCACTCTAAACACATGATTTGTTTTTCTTCAGATTCTGCAAGTCATGCCATAATGAACCTGTCACAATATTCTGTACATTGTGAACTTGATGTTCAACAGAATATACGGCCATATAACATAGTGAAACAGACTTTCTATGGACAGAGAGAAACATGCCTCTGATATTCTGCTTATCCTCTTCCTTGCACTTTCAGTTACTAGTTCCCTATGATGGAACCACATCATCTGTTCGGCCTAAAGCCTGCATCAAACCATGTGCCTCTTTGTGGACAGCAGGCTACACCACATCCAAGTCTAGCTGGACAGTATAGAGAGATTGAATGGGTGGCCTTCTAATTAAACCTCTGCAGCCTGGTCTCATAGACTAGATGTAACATAGTAAATGTTAAAACGGGACACTCATATAAGTATGATATGTTGTTACCTTTGGTATGGTTAAATAAGACAGAAGCTTACTTAAAGCTGCAATATGTTACTTTTTAGGCGACCAAATTCACATAGAAATTAGTGTTATAGATCTGTCATTCTCACTGAAAGAAAGTTTAAGAAGTGGTATACAGTGCATTCGAAAAGTATTCAGACCTGTTGACTTTTTCCACATTTTGTTGTTACGTTACAGCCTTACTCTGAAATTGATTAAAATGTTTCCCCCCTCATAAATCTTCACACAATACCCCATAATGACAAAGGAAAAACACTTTTTAATAAAAAAATGAAATATGACATTTACATTAGTATTCAGACCCTTTACTCAGTACTTTGTTGAAGTACCTTTGGCAGCGATTAAGGCCTTGAGTCTTCTGGGTATGACGCTACAAGCTTGGCACACCTGTATTTGAGGAGTTTCTCCCATTCTTCTATGCAGATCCTCTCAAGCTCTGTCAGGTTGGATGGGGAGCATCGCTGCACAGCTATTTTCAGGTCCCTTCAGAGATGTTTGATCGGGTCCGGGCTCTGGCTGGGTCAGTCAAGGACATTCAGATACTTTTTTATTTTTACCCCTTTTTCTCCCCAATTGGTAGTTACAGTCTTGTACCATCGCTGCAACTCCCGTACGGACTCGGGAGAGGTGAAGGTTGAGAGCCATGCGTCTTCTTGACACATTGCTCGCTTAACCCGGAAGCCAGCCGCACCAATATGTCGGAGGAAACATCGTACAACTGGCGACCGAAATCAGCGTGCATGCGTCCGGCCCACCACAAGGAGTTGCTAGAGCCTGATGGGACAAGGACATCCTGGCCGGCCAAACCCTCCCCTAACCCGGACGCTGGGTCAATTGTGCTCCGCCTCATGGGTCTTCCGGTAGCGGCCGGCTGCAACACAGCCTGGGATCGAACCTAGATCTGTAGTTTTGTAATTTTGTAATTTTTATTAGGATCCCCATTGGCTAACGCCATAACGCTAACTAATCTTCCTGGGGTCCAACACCAATTAACAAGACATTACAAACAACCACAATCAAGACTTCACAAACATTCAAGTAGACAATACAGATAATTAAAATACCTGACAGGAAACACATTTAACATTCAGTTGATGCTTTCTATTTGCTGTCCAGTCATATGGTCTATCACATTAGATGTTCTTTCTATTTGCTGTCTAGTCATATGGTCTATCACATTAGGTGTTATTTTATTTATTTCTTGAAGGTGGATTTACTTTTTGCCTCAGAAATATGGATTGGTAAAGAGTTCCATTCAGCTTTGGCTCTATATGAAACTGAAAATGTAAGGTGATTTGTCCTTGGCTTGAGTTGTTTTAGCTGCCCTGAAATTGCCTGTCTGGTTTGGTGGTTATGCGTATTGCTAGTATTTACTAATTGGACTGAAAAATGCTGTGGTTTTTTTGAAAGAAAGAAAATCAGAAGACTAGATAGTAATTTGTTTTTAACGTGAAGCCATGAGAGATTCTGATGCATTTGGATAATATTCATTCGGTTAGAGCAATGAAGAGCTAATCTACCAGCCCTGTTTTGAGCCATTTTGAGCTTTTTTATATCTTTCTTTGCTGCAGATGACCATATAACTGGATAGTACTCTAAGTGTGATAGGACCAGTTATTGAATCACCTGATTCAGTGTGCTAGATGTTACATGCTCTGAACATTTTCTTGTAACAGCATTTCCCTCACCCATCTTAATAACAATATGATCTATGTGTTCTGACCATGATAAAGCTGCGTCCAACATGATGCCTAGTAGTTATGTTTTTTTACTTGCTCTGCATGTGTTCTATTCATCAACATATTCAACTGGGGATCATCAGCAAGCATATATCTAGAACCAAATACAATACATTTAGTTTTGGAAATGTTCAACACCAATTTGTTCTTATCAACCCACTCAGACACCATTCTTAGTTCACTGCTCAGTACATCTGTTAGCTCATTACATTCTGATGCTGCACTATACATTGTAGAGTCATCAGCATACATGACCACTCTTGCTTTGTTCATTACGGAAGGTAAATTATGAATAAAGATAGAGTAGAGCAGTGGGCCTAGGCAGCTTCCTTAAGGAACACCACAATGTATATCTTTACTGTTTGAAAAGCTACCATTAAAGAACACGTTTTGCCTTCTCCTGGATAGATAGCTTTCCATCCAGGATAGAGCTGCAGACTTAAAACCATAACATTTGAGTTTTCCTAGTAACAGTTCATGATCAATTACATCAAAAGCAGCACTGAAATCCAGCAACACTGCACCAACTAACTTCCTATTATCCATACTCTTTAACCAATCATCTGTCATTTGTGCAAAGGCCGTACTCGTAGAATGCCCTTCTTTGTATGCATGCTGGAATTTTTTCCAATAATTTACTTAACACAAGCAACAAGCTTATAGGATGACTATTACGACCAGTGAATGCAGATTTTTTTATCCTTAGGTAGTGGAATAACCTTTGACTCTTTCCAAACTTGTTGGCACACCCCATACATCAAGCACTTATTACAAATATGAGAGATTGGTGTAGATATTTGGTTAGCTGTAACTCTAAGCAATTTGGCGTCTAGATTATCTGTACGAGGCGACTTGTCATCCGAAAGAGACAACAGCATCCTCTCTACCTCTTCCCTTTCTACTTGGTGAAGTTTGAACCTGCATTGCCTCTCCTTCATGATACAATCTTTTATAAGGGTATATGACATGGAGCCATCAGTTGGAATCATAGCATTCCTCAACTTGTCCACTTTGCCTGTAAAATATTCATTAAAGCAGTTTGCGATGTCATGTGGTTTTGTAATAAATATACCCTCTGATTCCACAAAAGAGGCAGACATGTTTGAATTCCTACCCATAATAGTGTTCAACGTTCTCCACAGCTTTTCCCATCACCCTTTACTCCATCAATTTTGTGCTGATAGAATCCCTTCTTCTTTCCTTTGTTTAGCTTGGTCACAAGATTTCTTAATTTACAGTAACTTTGCTTATTAAACAAAGTACCAGATTTATCTGCTACTTTAATGGCATCATAACGTTGAATCATTACATTTCTCAGCTCATCATCAATCCATGGGGCACTATTTGACCTCACAGTGCATTTTCTTAAAGGGGCGTGCTTATCAGCTATACTCATAAATAATTTCATAAACAAACTTAGTGACCTGGGTCTGTAGTGATGCCTCTAGCACTGCGATGCAGTGCCATAGACCGGTGCACCACTCGGGAAGCCTGACATTCAGAGACTTGTCCTGAAGCCACTCCATTATTGTCTTGGCTGTGTGCTTAGGGTCGTTGTCCTGTTGGACGGTGAACCTTTGCCCCAGTCTGAGGTCCTGAGTCCTCCGGAGAAGGTTTTCATCAAGGATCTCTCTGTACACCATGCTTCGCCGTAGGGATGGTGCCAGGTTTCCTCAAGACGTGACACTTGACATTCAGGCCAACAAGTTAAATCTTGGTTTCATCAGACCAGAGAATATTGTTTCTCATGGTCTGAGTCCTTTAGTTGCCTTTCGGCAAACTTCAAGTGGGCTGCCATGCCTTTTACTGAGGAGTGGTTTCCGTCTGGCGACTCTACCATAAAAGCCTGATTGGTGGAGTGATGAAGAGATGTTTGTCCTTCTGGAAGGTTCATCCATCTACACAGAGGAACTCTGGAGATCTGTCATAGTGACCATCGGGTTCTTGGTCACCTACCTGACCAAGGCCCTTCTCCCCCGATTGCTCAGTTTGGCCAGGCGGCCAGCTCTAGGAAGAGTCTTAGTGGTTCCTGTAACGTAGACGCTGGGAGTCGGAAAGCAAGTGCTGGTGGTGAGTTTAATAATAAACGGAACATCGAACAATATAACAAACAGAAGTAGCGTATAGACATGAAACAAATAAACAATACTGACTGGGGAAAGAATCTAAGAGAATGCCAGATATAGGGGAGGTAATAAGTGAGGTAATGGAGTCCAGGTGTGCCTGATGATGACGTGCAGGTGCGTGTAATTATTGATGCCAGGTGTGCGTAATGATAGATCCCAGGATCGGTGGTTAGTATTCCTGGCGACGTCGAATGCTGGAGGGGAGGAACGAGAGTAGACATGACAGATCCAAATTTCTTCCATTTAAGAATGATGGAGGCCACTGTGTTCTTGGGGACCTTCAATGCTGCAGAAATGTTTTGGTACCCATCCCTAGATCTGTGCTTCAACACAATCCTGTCTCGGAGCTCTATAAACAATTCCTTTGACCTCATGGCTTGGTTTTTGCTCTGACATGCACTGTCAACTGTGGGACCATATATATAGACAGGTGTGTGCCTTTCCAAATCATGTCCAATCAATTTAATTTACCACAGGTGGACTCCAATCAATTTGTAGAAACATCTCAAGGATGATCAATGGAAACAGGATGCACCTGAGCTCAATTTTGAGTCTCATAGCAAAGGGTCTGAATACTTACAGTGGGGGAAAAAAGTATTTGATCCCCTACTGATTTTGTACGTTTGCCCACTTACAAAGAAATGATCAGTCTATAATTTTAATGGTAGGTTTATTTGAACAGTGAGAGACAGAATAACAACAAAAATATACAGAAAACACATGCCACAAATGTTATAAAATGATTTGCATTTTAATGAGGGAAATAAGTATTTGACCCCGCTGCAAAAGATGACTTAGTACTTGGTGGCAAAACCCCTTGTTGGCAATCACAGAGGTCAGATGTTTCTTGTAGTTGGCCACCAGGTTTGCACACATCTCAGGAGGGATTTTGTCCCACTCCTCTTTGCAGATCTTCTCCAAGTCATTAAGGTTTCGAGGCTGACGTTTGGCAACTCGAACCTTCAGCTCCCTCCACAGATTTTCTATGGGATTAAGGTCTGGAGACTGGCTAGGCCACTTCAGGACCTTAATGTGCTTCTTCTTGAGCCACTCCTTTGTTGCCTTGGCCGTGTGTTTTGGGTCATTGTCATGCTGGAATACCCATCCACGACCCATTTTCAATGCCCTGGCTGAGGGAAGGATGTTCTCACCCAAGATTTGACGGTACATGGCCCCATCCATCGTCCCTTTGATGCGGTGAAGTTGTCCTGTCCCCTTAGCAGAAAAATACCCCCAAAGCATAATGTTTCCACCTCCATGTTTGACGGTGGAGATAGTGTTCTTGGGGTCATAGGCAGCATTCCTCCTCCTCCAAACACGGCGAGTTGAGTTGATGCCAAAGAGCTCCATTTTGGTCTCATCTGACCACAACACTTTCACCAGTTGTCCTCTGAATCATTCAGATGTTCATTGGCAAACTTCAGACGGGCATGTATATGTATTCTTGAGCAGGGGGACCTTGCGGGCGCTGCAGGATTTCAGTCCTTCACGGCGTAGTGTGTTACCAATTGTTTTCTTGGTGACTATGGTCCCAGCTGCCTTGAGATCATTGACAAGATCCTCTCGTGTAGTTCTGGGCTGATTCCTCACCATTCTCATGATCATTGCAACCCCACGAGGTGAGATCTTGCATGGAGCCCCAGGCCGAGGGATACTGACAGTTCTTTTGTGTTTCTTCCATTTGCGAATAATCGCACCAAATGTTGTCACCTTCTCACCAAGCTGCTTGACGATGGTCTTGTAGCCCATTCCAGCCTTGTGTAGGTCTACAATCTTGTCCCTGACATCCTTGGAGAGCTCTTTGGTCTTGGCCATGGTGGAGAGTTTGGAATCTAATTGATTGATCGCTTCTGTGGACAGATGTCTTTTTTACAGGTAACAAGCTGCGGTTAGGAGCACTCCCTTTAAGAGTGTGCTCCTAATCTCAGCTCGTTACCTGTATAAAAGACACCTGGGAGCCAGAAATCTTTCTGATTGAGAGGGGGTCAAATACTTATTTCCCTCATTAAAATGCAAATCAATTTATAACATTTTTGACATGCGTTTTTCTGGATTTTTTGTTGTTATTCTGTCTCTCACTGTTCAAATAAACCTACCATTAAAATTATAGACAGATCCTTTCTTTATCAGTGGGCAAACGTACAAAATCAGCAGGGGATCAAATACATTTTTCCCCCACTGTATGTAAATAAGGTATTTCTGTTTTTAATTTTTAACAGATTTGCAAAAATGTCTAAAAACATGTTTGTCATTATGAGGTATTGTGTGTAGCTTGATGAGGATTTTAAAACATTTAATACATTTCAGAATAAGGCTGTAACTTAACAAAATGTGGAAAAAGTCAAGGGGTCAGAATACTTTCCAAATGCACTCTATCTGTTCTATGTGGGCTATTTTTATGCTTCCCGTTCCTAAGTTTCATTTTTGTGTCTTGTACTTTCAGTTTTTTACACCAGCTTCAAACAGCTGAAAATACAATATGTTTGGTTATTAGCAACCAGGTGGAGCGATTTCTGCATAGTACATTTAATCCAAAAAATAAACATGGGTGGGCGGGTGAATAACTTGAATGTCTAGAAACCCAAAGGTTGCGTGTTTGAATCTTATCACGGACAACTTTAACATTTTAGCTAATTAGCAAGTTTTCAACTACTTATTACTTTTTAGATACTTTGCATGTTAGCTAACCTTTCCCCTAACCCTAACCCTAATCTTAACCATTTTAGATAACTCTTTAACCTAACTCCTAACCCTAACCTTAATCCTAACCCCTAATCCCTAGCCTAGCTAACGTTAGCCAGCTAGCTAACTTTAGCTCTAGCCACCTAGCCATCTAGCTAACAATAACCACAAAAAAATGGAATTCGTAATATATCATATGTTTTGCAAATTTGTAAAATATTGTTGCAGCCCACTTTTGGAAGCGAACCACTCAATTTCGTCCCTACGTTATATCGGCATTGAACATGTCACCGTCCCTAGGAGAGGGGGTGACCTCGACAATTTATTGTTAAAACGAGAGGCTGCCTGGATCTTTAATTTAAAGACACTTGCTCCCTTCGTTCTCAACGTAGACTTTGATCTGAAGCCATTCTTGTGATTATTGTGATTTTTCTATTCATTGTAAATGTTTGTAGGCCTATGTATCCAAATTGTATCTATTATCGTATGCTATCCATTCATGTTTTTGTATGTTCTTATATCTGAGAATTAATCAATATCAGGCCACACCCGGCCATGATTACATGATTACAGTTTTTTTACACTTTATAAACTAGTGACCCACAGTGTTTGTCATTATACCCTGATGAAGACAGCTTGTCTGTCGAAACGTTGGTAATTAGGTTATTCCATTATTGCCTCTGAACTCCTAGAGTGTGCGGCTCTCCTTTACTTTTCCAAGTGTTCTACACTGTTAGCCAGCACCTCGCCTAAACTGGTGTGCGTTTCTTTTGCCTCTACATTTATCTACTTCCCCAGAGTAAGATGAACTCGTGGATACTATTTTTATGTATCTGTGTCTAGTAAGAAGGAAGTTATATGTAGTTTCGTGAGCCAATGCCAACTAACTTTAGCACATTGACTAGAAGTCTATGGGTATCTACTAGCGTGCTTACAGGTACCCATAGACTTCCAGTCATTGCGCTAGCACTAGTTAGCAACTTCCTTTAAACTGCATGCAGAGACATACAGTAAAAAATGGTATCCACGAGTTCATCCGACTCTGGGAAAGTAGATAAAGGGTCTCATTGCCAAAATTGTCATATTTATATTTATAGATGGGCTGTGTACAGCTGCAGCGATCGGTGAGCTGCTTTAAGCTGATGCTTAAAGTTAGTGAGGGAGATATAAGTCTCCAACTTCAGCGATTTTTGCAAATCGTTCCAGTCATTGGCAGCAGAGAACTGTAAGGAGAGACGGCCAAAGGAAGTGCTGGCTTTGGGGATGACCAGTGATATATACCTGCTGGAGCGCATGCTACGGGTGGGTGCTGCTATGGTGACCAGTGAGCTGAGATAAGGCGGAGCTTTACCTAGCAAAGACGTATAGATGATCTGGAGCCAGTGGGTCTGGCGACGAACATGTAGTGAGGGCCAGCCGACGAGAGCATATAGGTCGCGGTATATGGGGCTTTGGTGACAAAACGGATGGCACTGTGATAGACTGTATCCAGTTTGCTGAGTAGAGTGTTGGAGGCTATTTTGTAAATGACATCGCTGAAGTCGAGGATCGGTAGGATAGTCAGTTTTACGAGGGTATGTTTGGCAGCATGAGTGAAGGAGGCTTTGTTGCGAATAGGAAGCCGATTCTAGATTTAATTTTGGATTGGAGATGCTTAATGTGAGTCTGGAAGGAGAGTTTACAGTCTAGCCAGACACATAGGTATTTGTAGTTGTCCACATATTCTAAGTCAGAACCGTCTAGATAAGTGATGCTAGTCGGGCGGGCGGGTGCCGGCAGCGATCTGTTGAAGAGCATGCATTTCGTTTTATTTGCGGTTATGAGTAGTTGGAGGCCACGTAAGGAGTGTTGTATGGCATTGAAGCTTGTTTGGAGGTTTTTTAACACAGTGTCCAAAGAGGGGCCTGATGTATACAGAATAGTGTTGTCTGCGTAGAGGTGGATCATGGAATCACCCGCAGCAAGAGCGACATCATTGATATATACAGAGAAAAGGGTCGGCCCGAGAATTGAACTCTGTGGTACCCCCATAGAGACTGCCAGAGGTCCGGACAACAGGCCCTCCAATTTGACACACTGAACTCTATCTGAGAAGTAGTTGGTGAACCAGGTGAGGCAGTCATCTGAGAAACCAAGGCTGTTGAGTCTGCCGGTAAGAATGTGGTGATTGACAGAGTCGAAAGCCTTGGCCAGGTCGATGAAGAAGGCTGCACAGTACTGTCTTTTATTGATGGCGGTTATGATATCATTTAGTACCTTGAGCGTGGCTGAGGTGCACCCATGACCAGCTTGGAAACCGGATTGCACATCGGAGAAGCTTTCCAATCTTTAGGAATCTTGGACGATACGAAAGAGAGGTTAAACAGACTGGTAATAGGGGTTGCAACAATGGCGGTGGATCATTTTAGAAAGAGAGGGTCCAGATTGTCTAGCCCAGCTGATTTGTACGGGTCCAGGTTTTGCAGCTCTTTCAGAACATCTGCTATCTGGATTTGGGTGAAGGAGAAGCTGGGCCGGCTTGGGCAAGTAGCTGCGGGGGGTGCGGAGCTGTTAGCCGGGGTTGGGGTAGCCAGGAGGAAAGCATGACCAGCCGTAGAGAAATGCTTATTGAAATTCTCGACCTAACTAGGGGAATTCCATAATGTTTGAACTTTAGTCACCCAACAACATGACTGGCTGTACAAATTTTATTCATAGCGTTTAACATTTTGCCCCAAAGAAACCTCAAGTTCTAGCTAAATGAGCTCACATAGACACTCTCTCAGCACGTGCTTGTGTCTCAGACCTCAAATCAATGACTGCATCTCTGCTCAAAGGGCACACTGTCTAATGTTACTAAATAGCCCTCGTCTTAGGTTTACTTTAGACTGGAATGGTGGGAATGGTTAGCCTCGTCTCAGATCTGTAGGTGGCCCCCAATATATATTTTTTAAATAAATATGATTACTGTTATTATTTTGGGGGTTTGGGGCACCCTGGAGGTAGGGGCCCTGCCCCAGATAGCAAAATGTTGAGAAATTACAGGAAATTACTTTTAAAACGGCAACATTTTCTCTCAGCCTCATGGCAAAATGTGTACTGCTGACAGTGACAGGTTTGAGTCTGAACTGTGGTAAACTCAACTGTCCTATTTCATAACCTTCGCCAACAACTCCAGCATCAGCTAGAGATAAGGAAACTTTTGGTCTCTGAAAAGCAAACATGCAATTCAACAGTAAGACCAGGGGCCTCATTTATCAACAGCGTGCTACATTTCTCAGTAAATTCTGTCATGTTTGGAGATTCTAGTATTTGCTTGTGCAACTAATTATTGGGATTTATCAAACTATCGCATGCAACATGTACATACTTTCATTGATAAAGCAGAGCCATACTATATTTCTGCACTTGTGAGCGAGCATTACAACCCTGCCTGAAAAATGTCCTCCATTCACCTTTTATGGTAAAAAAAACCCCTCATTTGCTGGATGATTTGGAGAAACTGGGACATGGAAGTTTCTAAAAGAAAGCGCAATGGCAAATTTCATCACATTTATGTAGAGGTGTGGGCAGAATGTTTTACTCTTTTTCAGTGACTTTTTCAAACAAAAAATGCATACCACCTATAACGAGTGCCAAACACTGGCAGCGGATTCGGCAAGTTCAATTGTCTTTCGAACAATTTAAAAGTAAATGCTACAGCACACTTCTATGGAAAATATGAATTTGTTGTTCAATATTTTGTTTATCAATAGATTATTGATACGAGATGTCGCCAAGCCAATAGATGGCTCTGCTGTTAAGTGTATCTGAGTGTGATACAATATAAACTCAGCAAAAAAAGAAACATCCCTTTTTCAGGACCCTGTCTTTCAAAGATAATTCATAAAAATCCAAATAACTTCACAGATCTTCATTGTAAAGGGTATAAACACTGTTTCCCATGCCTGTTCAATGCACTATAAACAATTAATGAACATGCACATGTGGAACGGTCATTAAGACACTAACAGCTTACAGACAGTAGGCAAGTAAGTTCACAGTTATGAAAACTTAGGACACTAAAGAGGCCTTTCTACTGACTCTGAAAAACACCAAAAGAAAGATGCCCAGGGTCCCTGCTCATCTGCGTGAACGTGCCTTAGGCATGCTGCAAGGAGGCATGAGGACTGCAGATGTGGCCAGGTCAATAAATGCCAATGTACGTACTGTGAGACGCCTAAGACAGCGCTACAGGGAGCTGATCGTCCTCGCAATGGCAGAGCACGTGTAACAACACCTGCACAGGATCGGTACATCCAAACATCACACCTGCGGGACAGGTACAGGATGGCAACAACAACTGCCCGAGTTACACCAGGAACCCACAATCCTTCCATCAGTGCTCAGACTGTCCGCAATAGGCTGACAGAGGCTGGACTGAGGGCTTGTAGGCCTGTTGTAAGGCAGGTCCTCACCAGACATCACCAGCAACAACGTCATCTATGGGCACAAACCCACTGTCGCTGGACCAGACAGGACTGGCAAAAAGTGCTCTTCACTGACGAGTCGCGGTTTTGTTTCACCAGAGGTGATGGTCGGATTCGCGTTTATCGTCGAAGGAATGAGCGTTACACCGAGGCCTGTTCTCTGGAGCTGGATAGATTTGGAGGTGGAGGGTCCGTCATGGTCTGGGGCAGTGTGTCACAGCATCATCGGACTGAGCTTGTTGTCATTGCAGGCAATCTCAACGCTGTGCGTTACAGGGAAGACATCCTCCTCCCTCATGTGGTACCCTTCCTGCAGGCTCATCCTGACATGACCCTCCAGCATGACAATGCCACCACGCACAGAATGAGCAGTATGGCTGATTTCCTGCAAGACAGGAATGTCAGTGTTCTGCCATGGCCAGCATAGAGCCCGGATCTCAATCCCATTGAGCACGTCTGGGACCTGTTGGATTGAAGGGTGAGGGCTAGGGCCATTCCCCCCAGAAATGTCCGGGAACTTGCAGGTGCCTTGGTGGTGTAACGCCCTGGCCATAGAGAGGGGTTTTTGTTCTTTATTTTGGTTAGGCCAGGGTGTTACATTGGGTGGGCATTCTATGTGCATTTTTCTATGTTGGTTTGTTTCGTTGATTTTGGCCGTGTGGCTTCCAATCAGGCACAGTTGTAGAGTGTTGTTGCTGACTGGGAGTCACACATAAGTGCCTGTTTTTCCGTTGGGGTGTTGTGGGTAATTGTTTCTGTTGTGTGGTTTGCACCTGACAGGACTGTTTGGCTGTCGATTTTCTTGTTTTGTTTTGTATAGTGTTCTTTCTGTTATTAAAATCATGATGAACACTAACTCCGCTGCGCCTTGGTCTACTCTCTCTCCCGACAGCCGTTACAGGTGGAAGAGTGGGGTAACATCTCACAGCAAGAACTGGCAAATCTGGTGCAGTCCATGAGGAGGAGATGCACTGCAGTACTTAATGCAGCTGGTGGCCACACCAGATACTGACAGTAACTTTTGGTTTTGTTCCCCCCCTTTGTTTAGGGACACATTATTCCATTTCTGTTAGTCACATGTCTGTGGAACTTGTTCAGTTTATGTCTCAGTTGTTGAATCATGTTATGTTCATACAAATATTTACACAAGTTAAGTTTGCTGAAAATATACGCAGCTGACAGTGAGAGGACGTTCCTTTTTTTGATGAGTTTAGTACGAGCGAGCCAAGTAAGGCATTACAATACACTGAAGGGAGCTGTATGCATGCTACTCAATGATGCTGAAGAAAATACTTTCTAATCAGCCTTTCCTTGCTCTTGTATAGAACAAACACCATACAAAATATGGTGTCAGAAGTAAGAACCAAACAGGTATATCCTTGACGAATCAAAATATCAAAACAACACATGGATAAATGCACAGTAGGAAGGGACGTGCCAACTAGCTAACCAGCTACACAAAAATATAATAATTCTAGTACCATAGCATATGGACATGAAGGGCGATACATACAACAACTGGACAAATGCAAATCAAGAAAACCAGAGACTGTACATTATACCTCTCGTGAGCGACATTCAGAATCAAAACTCCAAACATATGGTCTTAAACAGACAGAGTTTACAGTTGATTTGTCAGAGGACAAACCATCCACAGAGACAAACTGATATCTTTCCGACAGATAAGATCTAAACTAGGCCAGAACTTGTCCGTGTAGACCAATTTGGGTTTCCAATCTCTCCAAAAGAATGTGGTGATCGATGGTATCAAAAGCAGCACTAAGGTCTAGGAGCACGAGGACAGATGCAGAGCCTCGGTATGACGCCATTAAAAGGTCATTTACCACCTTCACAAGTGCAGTCTTAGTGCTATGATGGGGTCTAAAACCAGACTGAAGCATTTCGTATACATTGTTTGTCTTCAGGAAGGCAGTGAGTTGCTGCGCAACAGATTTTAAATTTTATGGAGAGGAATGGGAGATTCGATATAGGCCGATAGTTTTTTATATTTTCTGGGTCAAGGTTTGGCTTTTTCAAGAGAGGCTTTATTACTGCCACTTTTAGTGAGTTTGGTACACGTCCAGTGGATAGAGATCCGTTTATTATGTTTAACATAGGAGGGCCAAGCACAGGAAGCAGCTCTTTCAGTAGTTTAGTCGGAATACGGTCCAGTATGCAGCTTGAAGGTTTAGAGGCCATGATTATTTTCATCATTGTGTCAAGAGATATAGTACTAAAACACTTGAGTGTCTCCCTTGATCCTAGATCCTGGCAGAGTTGTGCAGACTCAGGTCAACTGAGCTTTGGAGGAATACGCAGATTTAAAGAGGAGTCGTAATTTGCTTTCAAATGATCATGATCTTTTCCTCACAGAAGTTTATGAATTTATCACTGCTGAAGTGAAAGCCATCCACTCTTGGGGAATGCTGCTTTTTAGTTAGCTTTGCGACAGTATCAAAAATACATTTTGGATTGTTCTTATTTTCCTCAATTAGGTTGGAAAAATAGGATGATCGAGCAGCAGTGAGGGCTCTTCGATACTGCACGGTACTGTCTTTCCAAGCTAGTCGGAAGACTTCCAGTTTGGTGTGGCGCCATTTCTGTTCCAATTTTCTGGAAGCTTGCTTCAGAGCTTGTGTATTTTCTGTATACCTGTGAGCTAGTTTCTTATGACAAATGTTTTTAGTTTATAGGGGTGCGACTGCATCTAGGGTATTGCGCAAGGTTAAATTGAGTTCCTCAGTTAGGTGGTTAACTGATTTTTGTCCTCTGCCGTCCTTGGGTAGGCAGAGGGAGTCTGGAAGGGAATCAAGGAATCTTTGGGTCGTCTGAGAATTTATAGCACGACTTTTGATGATCCTTGGTTGGGGTCTGAGCAGATTATTTGTTGCGATTGCAAACGTAATAAAATAGTGGTCCGATAGTCCAGGATTATGAGGAAAAACATCAAGATCCACAACATTTATTCTATGTGTCACATCCTGACCAGTAAAGGGGTCATTTGTCATTGTAGAATGGTCAGGGCGTGGCAGGGGGTGTTGTTTTTGTGTGTTTTGGGGTTGGTTTATTTAGAGGGGATTTGTTCTAGTTGTCATTTTCTATATTCGTTTTCTATGTGTGGCCGAGTATGGTTTCCAATCAGAGGCAGGTGTCTTTCGTTGTCTCTGATTGGAAGCCATACTTAGGCAGCCCTTTTTCCTTTGGGTTTGTGGGTGGTTGTTTTCTGTATAGCCGTGTGCCTTACGGAACTGTTTGGTCGTTTGTTTATTTTGTTTGAGTGTTCTCTCCTAATAAAATAAGATGAGCACTATACCCGCTGCACCTTGGTCTGTCCATTACGACGCGTGTGACACCATGGGACAAAACTAGGTCCAGAGTATGACTGTGGCAGCGAGTAGGTCCGGAGACATGTTGGACAAAACCCACTGAGTCGATGATGGCTCCGAAAGCCTTTTGGAGTGGGTCTGTGGACTTCTCCATGTGAATATTAAAGTCACCAAAAATGT
The DNA here is from genome assembly GCF_901001165.1 of Salmo trutta. Classification (NCBI taxonomy): domain Eukaryota; kingdom Metazoa; phylum Chordata; class Actinopteri; order Salmoniformes; family Salmonidae; genus Salmo; species Salmo trutta. The sequence goes on from NC_042987.1 coordinate 28,516,327, forward strand.
GAATATTATCTGCTATGACTACAAGGTCCGATAGGAATTCAGGGAACTCAGTGAGGAACGCTGTATATGGCCCAGGAGGCCTGTAAACAGTAGCTATAAAAGTGATTGAGTAGGCTGCATAGATTTCATGACTAGAAGCTCATGTAAATTGAAATTTGCTATCGTAAATGTTAACAACACCTCCGCCTTTGCGGGATGCGCGGGGGATATGGTCACTAGTGTAACCAGGAGGTGAGGCCTCATTTAACACAGTAAATTCATCAGGCTTAAGCCATGTTTCAGTCAGGCCAATCACATCAAGATTATGATCAGTGATTAGTTCATTGACTATAACTGCCTTGGAAGTGAGGGATCTAACATTAAGTAGCCCTATTTTGAGATGTGAGGTATCACGATATCTTTCAATAATGGCAGGAGTGGAGGAGGTCTTTATTCCAGTGAGATTGCTAAGGCGAACACTGCCATGTTTAGTTTTGCCCAACCTAGGTCGAGGCACTGACACGGTCTCAATGGGGATAGCTGAGCTGACTACACTGACTGTGCTAGTGGCAGACTCCACTAAGCTGGCAGGCTGGCTAACAGCCTGCTGCCTGGCCTGCACCCTATTTCATTGTGGAGCTAGGGGGGTTAGAGCCCTGTCTATGTTCGTAGATAAGATGAGAGCACCCCTCCAGCTAGGATGGAGTCCGTCACTCTTCAACAGGCCAGGCTTGGTCCTGTTTGTGGGTGAGTCCCAGAAAGAGGGCTAATTATCTACAAATTCTATCTTTTTGGAGGGGCAGAAAACAGTTTTCAACCAGCGATTAAGTTGTGAGACTTTGCTGTAGAGCTCATCACTCCCCCTAACTGGGAGGGAGCCAGAGACAATTACTTGATGCCGACACATCTTTCTAGCTGATTTACACGCTGAAGCTATGTTGCGCTTGGTGACCTCTGACTGTTTCATCCTAACATCGTTGGTGCCGACGTGGATAACAATATCCCTATACTCTCTACACTCACCAGTTTTAGCTTTAGCCAGCACCATCTTCAGATTAGCCTTAACATCGGTAGCCCTGCCCCATGGTAAACAGTGTATGATCGTTGGATGATTCTTTTTAAGTCTAATACTGCGGGTAATGGAGTCGCCAATGACTAGGGTTTTCAATTTGTCAGAGCTAATGGTGGGAGGATTCGGCGTCTCAGACCCCGTAATGGGAGGAGCAGAGACCAGAGAAGGCTCGGCCTCTGACTCCGACTTAATGGGGAGAACCGGTTGAAAGTTTCTGTCGGCTGAATGAGCGACACCGGTTGAGCATTCCTACAGCATTTCCCTCCAGAAGCCATGAGAAAGTTGTCCGGCTGCGGGGACCGTGCGAGGGGATTTATACTACTATCTGTACTTACTGGTGGCACAGACGCTGTTTCATCCTTTCCTACACTGAAATTACCCTTGCCTAACGATTGCGTCTGAAGCTGGGCTTGCAGCACAGCTATCCTCGCCGTAAGGCGATTGTTCTCCTGTATATTATGAGTACAGCGACTGCAATTAGAAGGCATCATGTTAATGTTACTACTTAGCTTCGGCTGGTGGAGGTCCTGACGAACCACGTCCAGATAAAACCTCCGGGGTGAAAAAGTTGAATGAAAAAAAAAAGTTGAGTGAGGGAAAAACTAAAAATATAAACAGTAATTAAAAAGTAAAAACAGTAAAGTTGTCAGGTAGCAAAGTAAGGTTAGCAACAAAACGCACAGCAGCACGTAAACAAGTCTACAAGTTGTGACCGGAAATGACGGAGATGAAAAAACGTGATGTGATGAAGATGGCTGACAATGCCATTTGGAATCAAGCCAGCAGCTGAATATCAACAGTGTGAAGCACTACAGGGACTAAAAGAAGTGAGTGTGATCGCAGATGACATTCTACTCTGTGGATGTGGTGACACACATGAAGAGGCGATGGCAGATGATGACAGAATCCTTACAGCTCTCCTGCAGACAGCAAGAGATGTCAACATGAAGCTGAGCAAAAAGAAACTCCGGTTAAAGCTGCCTAGTGTGACACACACGGGTCATCTTCTCACCACAGAGGGCCTTCACGCTGACCCAGAGAAAATAACAGCCGTTCAGAACATGGGTTAACACTGACCAACATCAAGTCACTACAGAGGATGTTGGGGTTTGTGAACTATCTTGAAAATGCATGCCCCGCCTATCTGATGTGTGCGAGCTGCTCAGAAGACTGACTGACAAGGACATTGACTGGACATGGCTACCACAGCAGTTGAGACTATCAAACAGTTAGTCACACAACACCCAGTGCTCAAATACTACGACCTGAGTGATGAAGTCACACTGCAGTGTGATGCCAATGAGACAGGTTTTGCCAGTGAGACAGGTTTGCATCCTATTGCATTTTCCTCCAGAACATTGCCTCAGACAGAACAATGATATGCACAGATTGAGAAAGAATGTCTCTCCATTGTTTTTGCATGTGACAAGTTTGACCAGTATCTGCATGGCAGAGAGTTCATCACAATACACAGCAACCACAAACTGCTTGAGACGATCTTCAAGAAATCCTTACTCACAGCACCCAAGCGACTGCAGAGAATGTTGCTAAGCCTACAAAGATACCAACTCCATTTGCAATACAAACAAGGCAAATAAGTACATATAGCTGACTTCCTGTCCAGAACAGCTCAATCAACCACAGAGCACAGACAAATGCAAACACCAGCCACGGTCTAGGCTATGGGCCTGGCCACAGCCTAGAGGCGGATTACACCAGTGATGTCAACATCACAATTAAGACAATAGAGTCAATCAAAGCACACTGTTCCCAGGACCCACTGTTTCAGGCTCTGTACGCACAAATTAACAACAGCTGGCCTGGAACCAAACAGGCTGTGAGTCACACACTGAAACATTTCTGGATGTACAAAGAGGAGCTCACCACAGAAAATGGTCTGATATTTAAAGGAAACAGGGTCTTCATCCCTGACATGTTACGCACTGACTTTCTACACAAAATACCCTCTGGCCACTCAGGCATAGAAAGGCACGTGATGCTGTTTTCTGGCCAAGTATTACAGAGAACATAAAGAACTTTATCAATGTGCCACCTGCAATGCAATCCAGAAGAGACAACAAAAGGAGACACTCATCCCCCACCAAATGCCTCCCCTCCAATGGTCCAAGATCAGGATGGACTTACTCACAGTCAACAAAAGCAACTACCTCATCATGGTCGATTATTACTCAGGCTAGTGGGAGCTCGATGAGCTGACTGACACCACATAAGACACCATCACTGAATGCTGCAAAAATCAGTTCAGCAGACATGGTGTTGCCCACACCATGTCTGTTGTTTCTGATAATGCCCCCCCCCCCCGGAATGGATTTAAAAAATGTCCTGATGAGTGTGACTTTACACATGTAACGTCATCACCGTATCACAACCAAAGCAATGGCAAAGCTGAAAAAGGGGTGACAATTTCCAAAACGCTCTTAAAAAAAGCTGTGATGGATGGTGAAGACCCATGGAAATCAGTGTTGGCATGGTGGAACACTCCAACAGAGGGACTTAACAGTTCTCCGGTACAGCGACTCATGTCCAGACACACACGCACGATCCTACCCACCATGAAAAAACTGCTCAAACCCCAAGTGGTACAAAATGTAATTCCAAGAAAACAAGCCAAAGGGCTGACAGCAAAACACCACTATGACACAAATTCCTGTTTAAAAAAAAATGTTATTTCACCCTTATTTAACCAGGTAGGCTAGTTGAGAACAAGTTTTCATTTGCAACTGCGACCTGGCCAAGATAAAGCATAGCAGTTAGACACATACAACACAGAGTTACACATGGAATGAACAAAACATACAGTCAATAATACAGTAGAAAAAATAAAACAAAAAGTCTATATACAGTGAGTGCAAATTAGGTAAAATAAGGGAATTAAGGCAATAAATAGGCCATGGTGACAAAGTCATTACAATATGGCAATTAAACACTGGAATGGTAGATGTGCAAAAGATGGATGTGCAAGTAGAGATACTGGGGTGCAAAAGGAGCAGAATAAATAAATAAATACAGTATGGGGATGAGGTAGATTGATGGGCTGTATACAGATGGGCTATGAACAGGTGCAGTGATCTGTGAGCTGCTCTGACAACTGGTGCTTAAAGCTAGTGAGGGAGATGGGAATCTTCAGCTTCAGAGATTTTTGCAGTTCGTTCCAGTCATTGGCAGCAGAGAACTGTAAGGAAAGGCGACCAGAGGAGGAATTGGCTTTGGGGGTGACCAGTGAGATATACCTGCTGGAGCGCGTGCTAAGAGTGGGTGCTGCTATGGTGACCAGCGAGCTGAGATAAGGTGGAGCTTTACCTAGCAGAGACTTGTAGATAATCTGTTGCCAGTGGGTTTGGCGACAAGTATGAAGTGAGGGCCAGCCAACGAGAGCGTACAGGTCGCAATGGTGGGTAGTGTATGGGGCTTTGGTGACAAAACGGATGGCACTGTGATAGACTGCATCCAGTTTGTTGAGTAGAGTGTTGGAGGCTATTTTATAGATGACGTTGCCGAAGTCGAGGATCGGAAGGATGGTCAGTTTTACGAGGGTATGTTTGGCAGCATGAGTGAAGGATGCCCGGTTGCGAAATAGGAAGCCGATTCTAGATTTAATTTTGGATTGGAGATGCTTAATATGAGTCTGGAAGGAGAGTTTACAGTCTAGCCAGACACCAAGGTATTTGTAGTTATCCACGTATTCTAAGTCAGAGCCGTCCAGAGTAGTGATGCTGGATGGGCAGGCAGGTGCGGGCAATGATCGGTTGAATAGAATGCATTTAGTTTTATTTGCGTTTAAGAGCAGTTGGAGGCCATGGAAGGAGAGTTTTATGGCATTGAAGCTCGTCTGGAGGTTAGTTAACACAGTGTTCAAAGAGGGGCCAGAAGTATACAGAATGGTGTCGTCTGCGTAGAGGTGGATCAGAGAATCACCAGCAGCAAGAGCGACATCATTGATGTATACAGAGAAGAGAGTCGGCCCAAGAATTGAACCCTGTGGCACCCCCATAGAGATTGCCAGAGGTCCGGACAACAGGCCCTCCGATTTGACACACTGAACTCTATCAGAGAAGTAGTTGGTGAACCAGGCGAGGCAATCATTTGAGAAACCAAGGCTGTTGAGTCTGCCAATAAGAATGTGGTGATCGAAAGCCTTGGCCAGGACGATGAATACAGCTGCACAGTAATGTCTCTTATCGATGCCGGTTATGATACCTGTGACATGCCCAAAATCATCAAGGACAAACAGTAAGGGTTATTCTCCACCCCAACAACTCAGCCAGTACTTGGACACTGGGCATATGCACTGATCAACTCAGTGACTGGTCGTTTGAAGAACTAGTGAATGGTAAAAACAGCAGAAACAGAAAATACATTTGTCCAGACTGAACAACTCAGGATCCCCCCGATCGACCGCCAAACAAACATGGATGAGGATGACCGGTGACCATGGAACGAACACGCCATCCCAGCAGGTGGTGAACAACAGGCTACTGAAACTTTCTAGCATGTTTGACTAATAAATGACAGATGGATAAATGGTAGCTTTGTATTTGTTGGGAGAGGCTATATGGACATGCCTAGTGTCCAAAAAGTATGTGCAGTATGTCCCGCAGCAAGAGTTGTGGTGGGGACCAACAGTAGTTTATGCTTGTGGCTAGAAACTTCAGAGAAAATGTGAAACTCGTCTGCCGAAGTTTGGACTTGGGAGAATGTTCAGAATCATTCAGTTTTTTTCTGAGTAAATGTTTATTTTTTTATTTTTTTACAAAAATGTAAATGTTAATGCCATAGTTGTACATTTTCGGTCAAAATCACTAGAATAAATGTGCTTTAGCTGGCACCCTGTCCTGATAATAGCTACACTATCTAGCTACTTCCCTCTCCTTACTGCAGGACAGCAGTACTCTGTTTTAGTCGGCAAGCAGGAACGAAGGACACACGGTGCCCCGTGTTGTTGTATTGCCAGATTGCAGTGCAAACTCTCCCCTTTGAGCAGTATACTGAATCACGGTGACATCTTGACGGTTACTATCAATATTACAAGTTAAGTGGGATGGAACAAATTGGCCACATTAGCTATCACCAGCGAAATGTGAAACAGCTGCCCAGTGGGAAGCAATAGTGGGAAGCACGTCGATACAACCTCGTTACTTTAGATAATTGGCATGTCAAGGTGACATCCCCATGGTGACCAATATTACAAGTTATTTCTCCCTCGCCCATCAAAATAAACATCACTATCTTTCATAAGTTTTAACTAGTGCCATGCTGTTGTTGTTGCCATTTAGCCAGCATAAACTAGCTAGCTGGGAAGGGGTCATCAAGACAACTGACTGAACCAAATCCATTAGTCTCCACGCAACTCTATTTAAATTTGTTTTGGCGAATCGCAACCAACTGAAAGTTGCATGCACCACCACCTACTGTGTGTAGCAGGTCAGGCCTCCCTATTAATCTATTTATCTTATCTATCCCTGCCTACTGTTCTAGAGTGTCAATTCATTACACTTTGTGACACAAAAATGGAAGGGAAAAGGACGGGGAAGAAAAATTGCCCTACCAACTAACCCTACAGTTAACACACACAACTTTTCCCACGAAACTACACATTCCTTTGTCTCATGCTGTCCTGTACACTTCTCACGTCTAGGAATCTCTCTTCTACATACTGCTGCAATATGACCATAAGCTTGGCACCTAAAACACGGTAATGTGTTCGGGACAAAAGCTCTCACGGAATAACTGACACATCCTAACTTGACTTTGTAGAGTCTTCTCTGTTTCACCACGCTCTCTACCAGGTCTGCGTCGCACCAAACGGCAGGCATCACAGACACCAGGAATCTTGAATTTCAGTTGACCCTCATCAACACTTAATGGAAGTTATAACTCATTTCAGATTCAGATTAAGAGATTCAGTGTTTAATAGTCACATGTACATGGTTGCAGGTGTGATTACAGGGAACAGTGAAAATCTTAGGCTTCGAGCTCCAACATGCAGGACTAAGTGAAATAAAATAATGAAAATGTTAATGAAAACCAACTCCGTTTTTTATTACCATTTTGCTCCAGAGAGCAAAGCAAGTCACAGTTCTTGTCCCTAGGTGTGTGGTGTGGAGCGCCCGCTCCCTCTGGACCAAAGACATGCATAAAAATCATCTTGAGTCCAATTCGAGTCACTTTTACCGACCGAACAGTCCCCAACCTCTTCTCCACCCCAGTGGTGGTTCTAGTCCATTGTCCACTGTTAGAGGGGCCAGTTACATTAGACGTTATTGTTGTCATATTGTTTTCTTCACTGCATTGCAGGCATTAGCAAGCAAAACCATGTTCATAATCATTAGTGTTCCACGTTGCCACTGTCTAATAACGGATGTAAAAAAAGTACGATATCAAAAATTTGTTATGTAAAAATTATTTCATACTCCACATTTAGGGGGGCCACAAGGGGGTCCAAAATTGTTGTCACAGGGGCACTGCCCCCCCCCTGGCCCCCCTCCAGAACCGCCCCTGCTCCACCCATCCTGACACCACATATGGATAAGCCAGAAGGCAAGCATCCATTCTCTCAAATTCTCACTCACACTGGGCCAGAATCATCTTTATCATCATCGGGACAAGGTTCGACCTCGGCTGTCTGCCATTACAGGTAAATTCATCCTCACTCTTGTCAGGTTCAATTTTGTCCACCCCCCAGATGTTGGGATCCCTCCAATGTCCTCCATGTTGAATTCCCTTCATGTTCCCACCAGCTCTGACAGGGGTAGCTAGCTGGCTAGCCCTACCTTCATCAGATTCAAACTCATCATCGGATTTCTTTACTCTCCTTATCCTCTTCTTCTGTGAGGTTACTCTCCTCATCATCCTCAGGCCTGGAAATATACTGTATATCTATTAGTATCCATATCGCTTTTACTGTGAGACTCCATCCTCCCACCACTAGAGCAAACCCCACGCGCCAGCCAAGTGTAGGGCTTCCGCCTTTCCTCCACACGACTCACTATGCATGGTCTGAGATTTGTGTGGGGATACACACTTACCTGTCAAGTTCAAAATGGATCAATACAAACCTTTATGCGAAAACTGGCACACGCAAGGTTTAGAGTCTTTTTTGTGAGCACCCACCTTTGAGTCCCATTGCTGTACAATCTAATCACCAGTTAGTTTAAACGAGATTAAATCCTGGGCACATCAGTCTAAGCGTACATGTTTACTTCTGTCACGGCTGTGATAAGGAGCGGACCAAGATGCAGCGTTTGTGTTACACATATTTATTTTAACCGTGAAACGTGATGCAATACATAAATACTTTAACTAACAAAAACAACAAACCGTGATGCAGAGATGATTGCACACTACTCACAAGATAATCACCCACAAACAACATGAAGAAACACCCCTACTAAATATGACCTCCAATTAGAGGCAACAAGGACCAACTGCCTCCAATTAGAGGTCAACCCAATAAACCCCAACATAGAAATAGACAAACTAGAACTACAACATAGAAATAGAAAACAGAACACAAAAACACATCAACACCCCCTGTCACGCCCTGACCACTCCACCATAGAAAATAACAACTTATTATGGTCAGGACGTGACAACTTCTGAAGCATCATTAGCATCAAGGATGTACTTTTGGATACAGGTTATAGATAACCAGATAAAATTCCAAAGAAATAAGGCTAGATATTTATTTTTTTTACCTTTATTTAACTAGGCAAGTCAGTTAAGAACAAATTCTTATTTTCAATGACGGCCTAGGAACAGTGGGTTAAACTGCCTTGTTCAGGGGCAGAACGACAGATTTTTACCTTGTCAGCTTGGGGATTCGATCGTGCAAGGATATGCATATTCTTGATACCATTTGAAAGGAAACACTTTGAAGTTTTGTAGAAATGTGAAATGAATGTAAGAGAATATGACACATTAGATCTGGTAAAAGATAATACAAACAAATAACCACACGTTTTCAAATTAGGATTTTTTCCATCATCTTTGAAATGCAAGAGAAAGCCCATTATATAATATTGGAATTTAGGCGCAATTTAGATTTTGGCCACTAGATGGCAGCAGTGCGTGTAAAGAAGTTTCAGAATGATCCCGTGAAGCATTGCAATACTGGACAATATTTTGAATCAAGTCTGCCCAAATGTGCAAAATTGATCAATTGAGACATGTTCAAGTACATACAAAAATTATATGGTAATACAACATTTAAGTTTACACACTCCCAGGAATGTCATACATGATAGATCATTAGCTTATGCACTAACTTTCACACATCTTGTCACGGATCCCTTTGGAACTGTGTCATTACGCACACCTGGTCCCCATTCCCACTGATTGTATTTGTATAAATGTTCCCTTTATTTCACCATTGGGCTGTTGATTATTGTTCCAATGTCCGTTGGTCGTGTGAGTACCTGTGCTGTGTTGGCTTTTGTGCCATTGTGGAGTCCGCAGAGGATTACGGGTCTCGTCCCGTGTGATAATCATTGTGCTCCAGTGTTATTTATTCGAGGTGCTCCTCGCTCTTTTGTTTGGGTTTCAACCCTGTGTTTTGTATACGTGTTTGTTTGATCTTTGTCCCTGTGCCTTTACATGGCACACTGTAATTTGGTCTCCCGGTCCCTTTATACCAACATGACACATCTAGATGGCCGGGCGGGGTAGGTGTGGAGCCAGAGACTGCAGGGGTTCAAACTGTAGAACCCAGTTCCTACATTTGAATATATCAAACAAAACTATGCTACATTTTATCTCTGTGACCCTCAGGATGACAAATCAATGCATGATTACTGAATGTAAGTACATTATTTACCTTCAGAGGTGAATGTATCAAACCAGTTGCCGTCATAAACGTTTTTTGTTGTTGTGCACTCTCCTCAAACAATAGCAATGGTATTTTTTCACTGTAATAGCTAGTGTAAATTGGACAGTGCAGTTAGATTAACAAGAATTTAAGCTTTCTACACATATAAGACATGTCTATGTCCTGGAAGATTTGCTGTTACTTACAACATCATGCTAGTCACATTAGCGCACGTTAGTTCAACTGTCCCGGTATAGGGACACCGATCCCATAGAAGATACCACAGAGAGAACATCATATATATTATGTGATCAAATCAAGATGAGATAAAAAATAATAATAAATAAAACAAACAGATAAAAAAGGATTAAACGTATTAATTGTGTTGCAGTCATCATTAAGCCAGCTCAGCCCAGCTGTACCAACAGTAAGGCATGAACAATCATTCGATAACTACATTCCAGCTGTGAAAGACAGTAGCTCACAAATGAACCCGTTGGCCTGTTGTAATGTTGGCGAGACAGCTGTGCTGATGGTTGCAGCCGGGGTTACAATGTGTCAGTGACAGTGTACCTATCGGTTCTCTTATCATCCTGGGGTTGATCTCTTGCACGGCTGGCACACATACACCGCCAGGATGGCACAGACGACAGCTGGCCTTGGATGGTTATGCCTAGGGGACTGTGTCCTTGTTGTAGACACCACCTCTGATAGCTAGATATGGATCCATAAATCAATATGTGAATCCATTGATCCATAAATCTATGTAAATCTCTATGTTTTATGATCTGATGACTGGACAAGTTACTTCAGGGCACTTTGAGCCAGGAGAGATTGACATGCATATTATTAATATTAGCTCTGTGTACATCCAAGAGACAGCTGTGCTGCCCTGTTCTGAGCCAATTGCAATTTTCCTAAGTCCATTTTTGTGGCACTTGACCACACGACTGAACAGTAGTCAAGTTGCGACAAAACTAGGGCCTGTAGGACCTGCCTTGTTGATGGTGTTGTTGAGAAGGCAGAGTGTTGCTTTATTATAGACAGACTACTCCCCATTTAGCTACTACTGTATCAATATGTTTTGACCATGGCAGTTTACAATCTAGGGTTACTCCAAGCAGTTTAGTCATCTCAACTTGCTCAATTTCCACATTATTTATTACAATATCTAGTTGAGGTTTAGGGTTTAGTGAATGTTTTGTCCCAAATATTATGCTTTTAGTTTTAGAAATATTTAGGGCTAACTTATTCCTTGCCACCCACTCTGAAACTAATTGCAGCTCTTTGTTGAGTGTTGTATTGTGTGTACTATTCTTGGATAGGACCATTCCCTGCACTAGCTGTGGCCGCAGAGGGCACACTGCTGGTCGGTGCTGGGGAGGTTCTCCAGGAAGTCGAGGTGGCAGGCGGAACACTGGTGGTTCATCTCAGGTGAGTAGGCACACGACTCACCCAGACCCCCCTGTTGCTCACATGTGGTTATCTATAGGATTTCCAGGGTTGTCCCCGCATTCCCAGCATAAGGTGCTAGTAGATTCAGGCGCAGCTGGGAACTTTATTGATCGTTCCTTGGCCCATAGATTAGGGATTCCTATTGTTCCCGTTGATGTTCCCTTCCCTGTACATGCCCTAGATAGTCGTCCTTTGGGGTCAGGGCTAATTAGGGAGGTCACAGCTCCCATTGCTATGGTAATGCAGGGGAGTCATGAGGAGAGAATTAGTCTCTTTCTGATCGACTCACCTGCGTTTCCCGTTGTGTTGGGTCTTCCCTGGTTGGCTTCTCATGATCCTACTATTTCGTGGCAACAGAGGGCTCTCAAGGGATGGTCCTGTCAGTGTTCAGGGAGGTGTGTAGGTGTTTCCTTAGGTGCCACTACGGTGGAAAGTCCAAACCAGGTTTCCACCATGCACATTCCCCCTGAATATGCCGATTTGGCAATCGCCTTCTGTAAAAAGAAGGCGACTCAATTTCCACCCCAACGACCGGGGGATTGTGCGATAAATCTCCGGGTGGGCGCTGCACTTCCCAGGAGTCACGTGTATCCTCTGTCACAGGAGGAGACGGTGGCTATGGAGACATATGTCACAGAATCTCTGGGACAAGGATACATTCGGCCCTCCACTTCACCTGTCTCCTTGAGTTTCTTTTTTGTGAAGAAGAAGGATGGAGGTTTACGCCCGTGCATTGACTATAGAGGTTTGAACCAGATTACGGTAAAATACAGTTACCCGCTGCCTCTCATTACTAGTATGACAGAGTCATTGCACGGGGCGCGCTTCTTCACAAAATTGGACCCCAGGAGCGCGTACAACCTGGTGCGTATCCGGGGAGGGGATGAGTGGAAGACGGCATTTAGCACCACTTCTGGGCACTATGAGTACCTCGTCATGCCGTATGGGTTAATGAATGCTCCATCCATCTTCCAATCCTTTGTGGATGAAATCTTCAGGGACCTGCACGGGCGGGGTGTAGTGGTGTATATAGATGACATTCTAATATACTCCACTACCCGCGCCGAGCATGTGTCCCTTGTACGCATGGTGCTTGGTCGACTGTTGGAGCATGACCTTTACGTCAAGGCGGAGAAATGTCTGTTCTTTCAACAGTCCGTCTCCTTCCTAGGGTACCGTTTTTCCACGTCAGGGGTGGAGATGGAGAATGACCGCATTTCAGCCATGCGTAATTGGCCGACTCCAACCACGGTAAAGGAGGTGCAGCGGTTTTTAGGGTTTGCCAACTACTACCGGAGGTTTATCTGGGGTTTTGGGCAGGTGGCGGCTCCCATTACCTCCTTGCTGAAGGGGGGACCGGTGCGACTGCAGTGGTCGGCTGAGGTCACCTGAAGGCCCTGTTTACCACGGCTCCATTGCTAGCGCATCCTGATCCCACCTTAGCGTTCATAGTTGAGGTGGACGCGTCCGAGGCTGGAATAGGGCCTGTGCTATCTCAGCGCTCGGGTAAGCCACCAAAACTCCACCCCTGTGCTTTCTTTTCGAAGAAGCTCAGTCCGGCGGAGCGAAACTATGATTTGGGGGATAGGGAGTTGTTGGCTGTTGTCGGGGCTCTGAAGGCGTGGAGACATTGGCTTGAGGTTGGCTAGACACCCTTTCCTCATTTGGACTGACCACCGAAATCTGGAGTACATTCGGGCAGCGAGGAGACTGAACCCTCGCCAGGCAAGGTGGGCCATGTTTTTCACAGGCTTTGTTTTCACCCTCTCCTACAAACCAGGTTCCCAGAACGTGAAGGCAGACGTACTGTCCCGGCTGTATGATACAGAGGAGCAGTCCACGGAGCCCACTCCCATAATTCCAGCTTCTTGCCTGGTGGCACCGGTGGTATGGGAGGTGGACGCGGACATCGAATGGGCGTCACGTGCAGAACCCACTCCCCCCAGTGTCCCATTGGGCGCGTGTACGTTCCGTTTGATGTCCGCGATCATTTGATCTGTTGGGCCCACACATCACCCTCCTCTGGTCATCCTGGTATCGGTTGGACGGTGCGATGCCTTGCGGGGAAGTACTGGTGGCCCACGTTAGCCAAGGACGTGAGGGTTTATGTCTCCTCCTGTTCGGTATGCGCACAGTGCAAGGCACCTAGACATCTGCCCAGAGGGAAATTACAACCCCTTCCCGTTCCGCAACGACCGTGGACACACCTATCGGTGGATTTCGTGACGGATCTTCCCCCGTAACGGGGTAACACCACAATCCTGGTCCTTGTGGATCGGTTTTCTAAGTCCTGCCGTTTCCTTCCTTTGCCCGGTCTCCCTACGGCTCTACAAACTGCGGAGGCCCTGTTCACCCATGTATTCCGGCACTACGGGGTGCCTGAGGACATAGTGTCTGATCGGGGTCCCCAATTTACGTCTAGAGTCTGGAGGGGGTTTATGGAACGCCTGGGGGTCTCGGTCAGCCTTACCTCAGGTTTCCACCCCGAGAGCAACGGGCAGGTGGAAAGAGTCAACCAAGAGGTGGGTAGGTTTCTGCGGTCCTATTGCCAGGACCGGCCGGGGGAGTGGGCGTCATTTATCCCCTGGGCGGAGAAGGCCCAAAACTCCCTCCGCCACTCTTCTACTAATCTTACCCCTTTTCAGTGTGTGCTGGGTTATCAGCTGGTCCTGGCACCATGGCATCAGAGCCAGATCGAGGCTCCTGCGGTGGATGAATGGTTTCGGCACTCGGAGGAGACATGGAACGCTGCCCATGTACGACTACAACGAGCCCGGTTTATGCACCGGGGGATCGGGTCTGGCTCTTGACCCGAAACCTGCCCCTTCACCTGCCCTGCCGGAAGCTGGGTCCGCGGTTTGTGGGGCCATTCAAAGTCCTGAGGAGACTGAACGAGGTTTGTTATAGGTTACAACTCCCCCCTGATTATCATATTAACCCCTCGTTCCATGTGTCTCTCCTCAGGCCGGTGGTGGCTGGTCCGCTCCAGCAGTCTGAGGTGCGGGAGGTTCCTCCGCCCCCTCTGGACATCGAGGGGGCCCTGGCGTACACAGTACGAGCCATTATGGACTCCAGACGTCGGGCGAGGGGCCTTCAGTACCTCGTGGAGTGGGAGGGGTACGGCCCGGAGGAGCGATGCTGGGTACCGGCGGAGGACATCCTGGACCCATCGTTAATTCAGGAGTTTCACCGCCCTGCGCCCCGTCCTCCGGGTCGTCCCCGAGGCCGGTGTCGGCGCGCTGCTGGAGCCGCGTGTCAAGGGGGGGTACTGTCACGACTTCCGCCGAAGTCAGCCCCTCTCCTTGTCGGGCGGCGTTCGGCGGTCGACGTCACCGGCTTACTAGTCACCACCGATCTATGTTTCCCTGTTCGTTTTGTTTTGTCTTAATTATACACACCTGTTTTCAATTCCCTGATTATGTTCCTTATTTAACCCTCTGGCTTCCCTTTCTGTCTTGTCCGTGATTGTTCATGTTTAGTGGTTGTTGGAGGTGTTTCTCCCAACCCTGTTATTTTGCTGTGGGAGAAGTTTTGATTGTGTTTTTTTTAGTAAACACGTTTGTTTGCTCTCATCCCTGTGTCCTGCGCCTGACTCCGCTACTTCTCCAAACGAAAGCGTTACAGTAGCGGAATGACTTTAGCTTCCCTCCAGGCCTGAGGGCACACACTTTCTAGTAGGCTTAAATTGAAGATGTAACAAATAGGAGTGGCAATATCGTCTGCTATTATCCTCAGTAATTTTCCATCCAGATTGTCAGACCCCGGTGGCTTATGGACCCTTATGGAGCACTTATGGACCTGAGATGGGAAAGGAAAGGGGGATACCTAGTCAGTTGTACAACTGAATGCATTCAACTGAAATGTCTTCCGCATTTAACCCAACCTCTCTGAATCAGACACCAGCACCTGGTGTACTACATCACCTTCCAATGTATCAGAGAGAGCAAGCACGAGAGAGAGAGAGAGAGAGAGAGAAGAGAGAGACCTTATTTGAGGTTTATTGAATGACCTATACCATGAGTGTGGCTTTTCTTTGTGTATGTTTGCATGAGTAGTGATCAAAGTAATGACTGAATGGTAAATGAAGAAATTAATGGCACAATACACCATTGTAGAAATGTATTGCATTTATACTGGTTTTGTAAAGTAAACATCACATGCATTTTTATACTTGTTTTGTATGGTATATCACAGTAAACATTAATACAGATAATAAAATCATTTTACCCCAGCATAGGGAATACTTCAACGGAACTAGAATGTACATTACACTACTCAATCAGCGCAGTTAGAGTCATTTAACAGCACAGTAAATGGGGGGCAATTACCAACTACTGATTGTGAAGGTCACCAACAGAAGCACAACTGAAATGTTGAGTGATTTCACAGTTCAAAGATTGCGGTCGGCAATAGTGATACAGTAATGATGCTTACGTGGAAGATTCAGTAAATATTACTGATAACATTTATATGGAGTTCCATCAAAGTCACTTTTGAAATGGGACTCTTCCTAAAATGGCCTTTTCGCCAATACTACCTTACTGAGGCTAGCAAAAACCACTCTGTATCAACTTAAAAAATACATTATAATAATACATCGCAGCGTATTTAAATCCCACTGAGTACGGACGTCAATTCAACATCTATTCCACATTGGTTCCACGTAATTTCATTGAAATGATGTGGAAACAATGTTGATTCAACCAGTGTGTGCCCAGTGGGATCATTGTGGCTTAAATTCTTAAATATACAATATATACAATTCACATTATGGAGAAAGTAGATCAGTGGAGTCTGTCTTACTGAGTTTTCAGTTTATATCTAAAGTCAATATCATAGGTGGGCTGCAGGATCCCCAGGCCTGCACGTGACTGGTCGAGAGGAGGCACTTTAACGGCTGAGTCTAGGAGCTCCATGTCGAAGTAGGAGAGCACCAGCGCTAGGAACTGCTTGATCTCGTGCACTGCGAAGAAGCGCCCGGGGCACTTGGTCACCCCAGAGCCGAAAGGCATGTAGTAGTACCGCAGTTTGCGCCCCTCCCTGTAGAACGTCGTCTTCTCTTGGCCACAGTCATCCAGATATCTGTCGTATTTGTAGGTCTGTGGATTGACAGGTAGAGGAGTATTAGAAAAATCAAGTAAAACTGGCCCTAGTTAAGAGGTCTTCATACTAGACCCCCTTCACCTTTAACAGAAAGAGCCTGAGCATCACTCACCAAGGGGTCCTCGTAAATTTCGGGGTCAAAGTGGAGCATCTGGGGGTAGAGGGCGATGACGTCATCCTTGCGGATGTGGTACGACTCCTGGTTGTCAAGGTGAAGCAGGAAGTCCTCTTTAGCCACTCGGACGTTCATTGACGCACTTGACAGACGCATGGCCTCCTTAATGATGCTGTCTGTAGGGCAAGAAGACATTACTTTTGATAATCACATATTGAATGGACAGATAGACTTTGGTATCAAACATGATTTAGTTACAATATTTATTAAATAATTTTGGCTTTATTTCACCAGGTGTATTGCAACTTTCCCTTACCTATTACAGGCATGTTGTCCAGGTCCTCCCGGGAGAGAGTGAGTTGTGGTTTGCTGTGGTCGACACGCTGACCTGAACTCTCCAGAATCTTCTTCACCTCCTCATTGGCTGCCTTCATAGCCTCTGGACTCCTGAAGACACAAGACAAGATAGGGTCAATAAAACCATCAAGTTCAGACTATACAGATTGATCAATCACAATATTCTTAATGTGCACTTTGGTAGGGGAGGATATGGTCATTCTATGCAGCTCTATTACATAAAGGGAATGCTATGTTTCTCCAACTGCATTTAATAAGTGGTTCTTGACACCTCTGTTATCGAAGAGTTACTGTGAGCCAGTGCTAAGCCGCAGTCAGAGCATTGTTGAGATGCCGATGTACTGCACAGTACAACAGTACAACAGATAGCTTGTTCTAACAGATAGCTTGTTCTAACAACTATCTGTACTGTACTACATTGCCTGTGTCTGTGTGCACCATTCTGTGTGCTCTCTTCGGGACTAAATGTTCTGTTCAGTTAAATTATTTCCAATCTCCGGAGGGCAGAATGTGCGTGTAGACAGAGAGAATCTGCCAGGACTGAATGGGATGCGTGAGATCCGAGGAGCATTAGTTCCGCGTTTTGTTGTTGTTGTAACTTGTTATTTGGATGCATCCGGATTGGGTGAAGCCGGTGGAGGTGTTCAACACGTATGAACACGGACGTTACTCACGCAGTTGCCCTCATTACGCAAGATTAAACTTCTGGGTTAACAGACTAAACTCTTTGTAACACTTTCTGGCCTACCTAGTCTGGCCTGACTAGTCTCACATGGAGTGAGCTTGGCCAAACGTATGACACAAGTCTATAGAAGAGACATTAAGGATGGGAATGAGACTAAGCCCTACATACCTGATCATGTAAAGCAGGCTCCAGAAAGTAGCAGGCAGTGTGTTGGCCTGCGAGGCCCACAGCAGTGCCACATGGGTACGGGCCTTGCTCAGGTCATTGAAGGTGGACAGCGTGTCGTTTAGAAGCATGCGCAATGAGATCAGGTCTGATATGTTCTGGCGTTTGCTTAAGTTCTCGGCCAGCATGGTCTTAGCCAGGTTTTCCCTGGCAGAGTGGGCGCTCTTGAACACGTGGATGGGCAAGCCGGCCACCAGAGCCGGGAAGATCTTGTCAAACTCCTTGAAGTTCTCTAGAGCGTTAAGCACCAACGCCTTCTGGGCCTCCTGGCGCGCAGCATTCTTGTTGTTTCCCAGATCCTTGCCGAAGAGCGTCAGGTAGCCTGACTCGAACATGACCTTGTAGCAGAAGGCAAAGATGCCGTCCACGTCCCAGCGGTCCTTGCTGGGGCTGAGGGTGTCGGATTGCAGCATGACCGACTGTAGGTTCTCCATCATGGTCTCGATGAGCGAGGGGAGGGCTTCGCCCTGCAGGGTCTTCAAGAAAGTCTGGTGGAGGTTCTCTGTGGTGTAGCCATGTCTGGGGTCCATGCTGTCATGGCCGAACGCCTGGGGGTAGAAGGAGAGAGGTTTAAATTAATAATCTTGAAAGTCTGGATTGACAGACATAGATATATGAACTCATTATCACCAAATGTTTAGTTGAACAACAATTCATAGGTAGGTTTGTCCTTACCTTGACCGAGGTAGAGAAGTGGAACTTCTTCCAGTCCAGATGCCTGCCTTGGCGGATGACGGCATGGTAGGAGAAAGGGTCGCACAGGAAGTGAAAGTATTTTCCAGCGATCTTGCAAGTGAAGATGTGGCCATATTTCTTCTGTCGGCTCCGGAGAAACTCCAGGGGGTTGGCTCCAAACTGGAGGGCACAGCCGAGGTACGGGATCAAACCATTCTCCACCGGAGGCTCACCTGGTTGTCTGGAAGAGCAACAACACTCATGTAACATAATAGCAATGAGAAAGCAATGCCCAAGCAAGCCAACAGAGATAGCTGTACATATGAAACACAAAGGTGATGTTTAGACATACAGTAAGAGATGTTAAAACACTTGACTTAAACAACAACAAAGTAACCCAAACAACAACATAGTAATGCATAAATAAGTGTGTGCTAAAACAAGATGTATTCAAACTACAAGGTCAATTCAAACAACGTTGAAAGTAATGAATCATATCCAGCAGAGTGAAACCCAATGACACTGCAGCAATCTAAGAATAACAATACTACTTATACATAACCATCTGGTTTTAAAGTACCACATGTCTAAGATGTTGAATTATCTCCGGGTTTTTTGAAATGTGAACAACAGTAAAGTCTCCAAAACAAATCAAGAACCTGCCAAAGTGAACAAAACTTTAAAGCAATCTGAGTTTTAAGAGCAGTGACAGATGACACAAAAAAAACCTCCAAGAAAGAAAATAATTAAAAGTCAGCTGCTCTTTAGTTTTCTTAAAAGAAATAGAACTACATAACCCACATTCCACATCTCCCAAATCCTTACATTATTATTATTACAATGAGTTCCATTACATGATGTCATTGTCTACATTCCACATTTGATTTCTTATCTTTTAACATTTTACTTGTAAAGGCATTTTACTATACAATGCATGTGTCTCTGCTTACCTCTTGCGGATCCCCAGAGCAAGCCACAGACAGCAGCAAAAACCAATCACCACTGCCCAAATTAAAGATATGGTGATGATCATGGTTGCTAAAGATGCTCCAAAAGGCTAGTGGCAAATGCCAGTGCAGAGAAAAGATCACAAGCTGCCTTAGAGAGGTCTAATGGTCCGGTTCAGTGTAGACTCCCTAGCAGAGAGAACACAGCTAGCTGACAGTAGAGGTTCTGGAGACTGTTCTTGTGGCATCCTTAGGTCTGAGGCAGCTATTTATATGGTGCTCCACACAAGCCATAAAGCATTGGCGATGAATGATTGGCAGGTGCAGCCAAGACACCGCCTTCCCGTTTCTGTTACATGTATAACCTGTTACACTAGATGTCTCTAGGAAATCTATAAAAGTGTGTGTGTGTACAATGGCCTTGACTGTAGTCCATGGACAACACTACCTGAAGGACAGCAGACTGTACCTGATAGCACCACTGGGTTGGCAAATAGCTTTCAAGGTCTTTGATGCTTCTGTGTCTGTCTGTCTCTCTCTCTCTCCCTCTCTCCCTCTCTCCCTCTCCCTCTCCCTCTCTCCCTCTCTCCCTCTCTCCCTCTCTCTCTCTCTCTCTCTCTCTCTCTCTCTCTCTCTCTCTCTCTCTCTCTCTGTGCGTGCACAAGTCTTTGTGTGCATTTGTGTGTGTGTACAGTTCATTCAGAAAGTAATCAGACCCCTTGACATTTTCCACATTTTTGTTACGTTACAGCCTTATTCTAAAATGTATTAAATTGTTTATTTCCTCTCATCAATCTACACACAATACTCCATAATGACAAAGCAAAAACAGGTTTTTAGAAATCTTTGCAAATACATAAAAAATGAAATCACATTTACATAAGTATTCAGACCCTTTACTCAGTACTTTGTTGAAGGACCTTTGGCAGCGAATACAGCCTTGAGTCTTCTTGGGTATGACGCTACAAGCTTGGCACAGATGTATTTGCGGAGTTTCTCCCACTTTTCTCTGCAGATCCTCTCAAGCTCTGTCAGGTTGGATGGGGAACGTCACTGCACAGCTATTATCAGGTCTCTCCAGAGATGTTTAATTGGGTTCAAGTCTGGGATCTGGCTGGGCCACTCAAGGACATTCAGAGACTTGTCCCGAAGCCACTCCTGCATTGTCTTGGCTGTGTGCTTAGGGTCATTGTCCTGCTGGATGCAGTATGAGTTCCTGAGCAGTCTGGAGCAGGTTTTTATCAAGGATCTCTCTGTACTTTGCTCCGTTCATCTTTCCCTCAATCCTGACTAGTCTCCCATTCCCTGACTCTAAAAAACATCCCCACAGCATGATCCTGCCACCACCATGCTTCCCCACCGGGATGGTGTCAGGTATCCTCCAGACATGACGCTTGGCATTCAGGCCAAAGAGTTCAATTTTGGTTTCATCAGACCACAGAATATTGTTTCTCATGGTCAGAGTCCTTTAGGTGCCTTTTGGCAAACTTCAAGCAGGCTGTCAAGTGCCTTTTATTGAGGAGTGGCTTCAGTCTGGCCACTCTACCATAAAGGCCTGATTGGTGGAGTGCTGCAGAGGAACTCTGGAGCTCTGCCAGTGTGACCATCGGGTTCTTGGTCACCTCCCTGAACAAGGCCCTTCTCCACCAATTGTTCAGTTTGGCCAGCTCTAGGAAGAGTCTTGGTGGTTCCAAACTTCTTCCATTTAAGAAGGATGGAGGCCACTGTGTTCTTGGGGACCTTCAATGCTGCAGACATGTTTTGGTACTCTTCCCCAGATCTCTGCCTCGACACAATCCTAATCCGGGACTCTACGGACAATTCCTTCGACCTCATGGCTTGGTTTTTGCTCTGACATGCACTGTCAACTGTGGAACTTTATATAGACAGGTGTGTGCCTTTCCAAATCATGTCCAATCAATTGAATTTACCACAGGTGGACTCCTAACAAGTTGTAGAAACATCTCAAGGATGATCAGTGAAAACAGGAGGCACCTGAGCTCAATTTCAAGTCTCATAGCAAAGGGTCTGAATACTTATGCAAATAAGGTATTTCTGTTTTACATTTTTTATACATTCATACAACCTGTTTTTTCTTTGTCATTATGGGGTATTATGTATAGATTGATGAGGAAAATGTTTTATTTAATCAATTTTAGAACAAGGCTGTAACATAACAAAAAGTGGAAAAAGTAAAGGGATCTGAACACTTTCCGAATGCACTGTATGTGAGTCTGTCTCGGTCTCTCTCGCCCTTTCTCTCGTGTTTGTGAGTGAGTGAGTGTGTGTGTGTGTATGCTTGTTGTGGCCTGTTGTGACAAATTGTTGAGACGAGTAACTAGGTGGAGGATGTGAGGTTGTGTATTTCAGTTGCTCTTACAACATAAATATCAAAACAATACATTATCTTGAACAATTAATTTCCCCATGAACTCATCCATGAACTCTTCCATGAACCCTTAGGACAGAACATTAAAATGTATTATGGATGATGTAAGCTTTTTGGAGAGAGCCTCTCCACAGGATTGTTTTGCTGTAAATCAAATCAAATCAAATTGTATTAGTCACATGCGCCGAATACAACAGGTGAACAGTGAAATGCTTACTTACGAGCCCCTAGCCAACAAATGCAGTTAAAAAAAGTAATTAATAAATAAATAAATACGAATAAGAAATAAAAGTAACAAGTAATTAAAGAGCAGCAGTAAAATAATAATAGCGAGACTATATACAGTACAGAGTCAATGTGCGGGTGTAGTCGAGGTAAATGAGGTAATATGTACATGTAGGTAGAGTTACTATGCATAGATGTTAACAACAGAGAGTAGCAGCGGTGTAAAAGAGGGGGGGGGCAATGCAAATAGTCTGGGAGTCTTATGGCTTGTGGGTAGAAGCTGTTTAGAAGCCTCTTGGACCTAGACTTGGTGCTCCGGTACCGCTTGCCGTGCGGTAGCAGAGAGAATAGTCTATGACAGGCTGGCTGGAGTCTTTGACAATTTTTAGGGCCTTCCTCTGACACCGCCTGGTATAGAGGTCCTGGGTGGCAGGATGCTTTGCCCCAGTGATGTACTGGGCCGTACGCACAACCCTCTGTAGTGCCTTGTGGTCGGAGGCTGAGCAGTTGCCATACCAGGCTGTGATGCAACCAGTCAGGATGCTCTCGATGGCGCAGCTGTAGAACTTTGGACAAGTGACTAAGTCCTTCCACATTAGTGTGAGTCAGACACACATACTTGAACAATGGGTGTCATGTAATGTGAACCTCTTTGTAGATGAACAATACCTGACATTTCATCAGCAAAGGTTATGTTGGGGTCACACTGAGTGACACCTGCCCTTAAAAAAAAGTTTCCAAAAGGGTTCTTCGGCTGTCCCCAAAGGAGAACCCTTTTTGGTTCCAGAGTCTGTAGATGATGGCGCCGACAGACATGGCAGCTCTGCTTCTAGCTCCTAAGCAACTTAGCAGTGTTTTGATTTTTTGCTTGTTATTTCTTACACAAGCATTTCACTAGACCCCAATAACGTCTGCTATATAAGTGTATGTGACCAATAATATTTGATTTGATTTGATCCCCTTTTGGTTCAATGTAGAACTCTTTTGAGTTCCATTTGGTTTGCTTTCTCAATATGAATCATCTACATTTTCAACAGAGAATGGCTATAATTGTTAATGGGATTATGGTGTGTGCATTTTCAGGATCTAAATAAACAATTTGTTTAAGCAGGATTGTTGCATCTTTACACATACATTTTTACTCAGATACATTTGCCCTATATTCTCCTAACCACACGATGAAGCTCTGATAAAAATAAGCAACTAAGATTTTCATCTATTTTCCTACCTACCCATTTTCTTCCCATCTCACCAAATGTGGCCAGGGGGGGCATTCATCACATGCACAGCAGACAGCTGACAGTTGAACATTAAATAATGAGAATTATTAATTAAAGGGGAAAAGTTTAAATTAGCCCATCAAAGAGGTGAAGATGTGGACAGGATGAAACATTGCAACACCTGTGATCGCATGTGCATTTTGATTTAACTTGAAGTTATTCTTTTATACATTTTTCGAAGAAAAAACACAATTGACTGAAAAACGATTAATTGAAAAGACTTGCTGGTTTTGTCTTTATCCCTGGCGTCATGTCAACTCATAGTTTCAAGGTTAAGATCTCATTTATTCTTTGTGTTTTATCACTTGTAGTCTTTCGGGTGAGAGGATTTTTTCAAAATTGTAGTGGTTGTCACGTCCTGACCATAGTAAGTAGTTATTTTCTATGATAGAGTAGGTCAGGGCGTGACAGGAGGGTTTTCTAGTTTAGTTTTCTATGTTGTTATGTTCTAGTTTTGTATTTCTATGTTGGGTTGTTCTAGTTTTTTATTTCTATGTTGGGCTGTGTTTGGGATGATCTCCAATTAGAGGAAGCTGGTCATCGTTGTCTCTAATTGGAGGTCATATTTAAGTTGGTGTTTGTCCCACCTGGGTTTGTGGGAGATTAATTTTGAGTAGTGTATGTTTCACTCTGGGTCACGGTCTCAGTAATATCCTTGATAGCAGGAAAGGGGTAGAGTCAAGCGCAGGAGACTGAGGTCCATTGAACAGACGCAATAGGACCGCAGAAACCTGCCCACATCCTGGTTAATACGTTCCACCTGCCCATTACTCTCGGGGTGAAAACCCGAGGTCAAACTGACCGAGACCCCAGCCTCTCCATAAACGACCTCCACACCCTGGACGTGAACTGGGGACCCCGATCAGAGACGATGTCCTCGGGCACCCCGTAGTGCCGGAAGACATGCGTAAATAGGGCCTCCGTGGTCTGTAGGGCCGTAGGAAGACCGGGCAAAGGGAGCAGACGGCAGGACTTTGAGAACCGATCCACAACAACCAGGATCGTGGTGTTCCCCTGAGACGGCGGGAGATCCGTGAGGAAATCCACCGACAGGTGGGACCAAGGTCGCTGTGGAACGGGGAGGGGCAGTAGTTTCCCTCGAGGCAGGTGCCTAGGAGCCTCACACTGGGCGCACACCGAACAGGAAGAGACATAGCGCCTCACATACTTAACCAAAGTGGGCCACCAGTACCTCCCCTTCAGGCCCCGCACCATCCGTTCCACACCAGGATAACCTGAGGAGGGTAGAGTGTGCGACCACCGGATCAGACGATTGCGAACACCGAGCGGAACGTACTTCAGACCCGCAGGACACTGAGGTGGAGTGGGTTCTGACTGCCTTGCCCGCTCGATGTCCGCATCCACCTCCCAGACCACTGGTGCCACCAGACAGTAGGCAGGGAGTATGGGAGTAGGATCAATGGTCCGCTCCTCGGTGTCGTGGAGACACGACAGTGCGTCGGCCTTCCGGTTCCGGGAACCTGGAATATACGACAGGGTAAATTGAAACCTCGTAAAAAAACATGGCCCACCTGGCTTGACGAGGGTTAAGTCTCCTCGCTGCCCGGATGTACTCCAGATTACGGTGGTCAGTCCAGATGAGGAAAATGTGTCGTGCCCCCTCAAGCCAATGTCTCCACACCTTCAGGGCCTTGACCACGGCTAACAACTCCCTGTCCCCCACATCATAGTTGCGCTCCGCCGGACTCAGCTTCTTAGAAAAGAACGCACAGGGGCGAAGCTTCGGAGGCGCGCCCGAACGCTGCGACAGCACCGCTCCTACCCCAGCCTCGGACGCATCCACCTCCACTATGAATGGCAAAGACGGGTCCGGATGCGCCAGCACCGGGGCGTCGGTAAACAGGAGCCTTCAGACGACGAAAGGCTCTGTCCGCCTCTGCCGACCACCGCAGCCGCACCGGACCCCCCTTCATCAGTGAGGTAATGGGAGCCGCCACCTGGCCAAAGCCCTGGATAAACCTCCGGTAGTAATTGGCAAACCCCAAGAACCGCTGCACCTCCTTCACCGTGGTTGGGGTCGGCCAATTACGCACAGCCGTAACGCGGTCAAATTCCATCACCGCCCTTGTGGTGGAAATGCGATATCCCAGAAAAGAGACGGCTCGTTTGGAGAACTCACATTTCTCAGCCTTGACGTACAGGTCATGCTCAAGCACTTTACGCACCAGAGACACATGCGCGGCACGTGTGGCGGAGTAGATCAAAATGTCATCAATGTACACCACCACACCCTGACCGAGCATGTCTCTGAGAACCTCGTCCACAAAGGATTGGAAGATGGCGGGAGCATTCTTTAACCCACACGGCATGACGAGGTACTCATTATGGCCAGATGTGGTACTAAATGCGGTTTTCCACTCGTCTCCAGC
The DNA here is from genome assembly GCF_901001165.1 of Salmo trutta. Classification (NCBI taxonomy): domain Eukaryota; kingdom Metazoa; phylum Chordata; class Actinopteri; order Salmoniformes; family Salmonidae; genus Salmo; species Salmo trutta. The sequence continues at coordinate 28,542,048 of NC_042987.1, forward strand.
TCGGATTGAGGAATAGGCTGATACGCTCCTCATGCCCCCCCATGTCACCATGACCAGTGGCACTGTGACCTCCCCCACTTGGCCGGACCCTAGCGGTCGACTATCTAGGGCGTGCACTGGGAAGGGGTGGTCCAGCTGAACCAGGGGAATCCCTAACTTCTTGGCTACCCCACGGTCCATAAAACTCCCAGCTGCACCTGAATTGACTAGTGCCTTATACTGGAAGTGAGGGGAAAACAAACTGAAGTGTACATGTGGTCGACAGGGGGCTCTGGGTGTGGCTGGTGCTGACTCACCTGGGGGGTCGACGTGGTGCTCTGCCTGCCATCCAAACTCCCGGGTGGACCTCTCCAGCATCGGTCCGCAGTGTGTCCTCTACGACCACAGTGGGTGCAGGAGAGGCCCCCCCTCCGGTCCTCCTAGCTGCAGCCCCTCCTATCTCCATGGGCATTGGAGCAGGAGGGCTGGGAGGTGGAACAAACAGGCCCCAACTGGAACGTCCCCGGGCAGTCAGCAGGTTGTCCAGCCTGATGGACAAATCTATGAGCTGGTCTAGGGTGGTGGTGTTGTCCCGACAAGCCAGCTCCCGGCGGACGTCCTCTCGGAGACTACATCTGTAGTGCTCAATCAGGGCCCGCTCATTCCACCCCGATCCTGCGGCGAGAGTCTGGAATTCCAGGGCAAAGTCTTGAGCGCTCCTCGTCTCCTGTCTCAGGTGGAATAATCGCTCACCCGCCACCTTGCCCTCCGGGGGATGATCGAATACCGCCCGGAAGCGGCAGGTGAACTCCGGGTAGTCGCTCCTAGCCGAGTCTGGGCCATCCCAGACTGCGTTGGCCCATTCTAGGGCTCTACCCGTGAGACACGAGACGAGGACGCTCACCCTCTCTTCATCAGAGGGAGAGGGGCGGACGGTCGCCAGGTACAGATCTAACTGGAGTAGAAACCCCTTGCACCCAGCAGCCGCCCCATCGAACTCCCTGGGAGGCGTGATCCTGATCCCACTCGAGCTTGACTCTGTGGGTGCCGGTAGGGGCGCAGGATGGGGAACCGGCGCTGATGTGGATGGGGAAGCACCTCTCTCCCAGCTCTCCAACCGGGCTAGCACCTGATCCATAGCCGTGCCCAGGCGGTGGAGGAGGCTGGCATGTTGCGACACCTGTTCGGCCATGGACGGCGCTTCTGCTCCTGCTGACTCCATCTGAGTTGGTGCGGGATTCTGTCAGTAATATCCTTGATAGCAGGAAAGGGGTAGAGTCAGCGCAGGAGACTGAGGTCCGTTGAACAGACGTTTAATAATCACTGATAATAATGCCACAACAAGGCAGGGTGCGCAGTCAACAAGATAGGAGGACAGCTCCAAAATCAAAAACAGACAGGGCGCAGCCCGGCAACCCTAATGCCTAATAAAAATTACGCGGCGTAGCCGAAACAGCACAAAAATGCTGACTACCACAATGAACATGACATGTAACAATCCTGCACAAATTCCCAAACAAAAAAGACAAACTAAATACCCCCCCACTAATGACTAACAAGGAACAGGTGCGGACCTAGATAGACATAACCAAAAGACACAGAAACATAGATCGGTGGCAGCTAGTAGGCCGGTGACAACGACCGCCAAGCACCGCCCGACCGGGTAGAGGCGCCACCTTCTGTGGAAGCTGTGACACAAGGTTTGTTGTTTTTTGTCATTCAGTTTATTTAAAGTTTCACAGTATAAATAAAATGTGGAACGACACAGACGCTGCACTTTGGTCCGCTCCTCCTTATGACAACCGTCACAGTGGTAAACTTTACATGTGAAACTTTGAATACGTTCCTTATTAAATGCACAAAAAAATGATATTCAAATCAGTAAATCAGATAAATCCATGACAAATTCTGCCCTGGTGTTTAAACAAAATCATATCAAACCCTTTGTTTAGTTTTCAGATTCTTTCTTTCTTCCTTTTTGTAAGTAACTTCTTTCTTTAAAGAACTTCAGAGGTACAACAAAAGAGTTGTTAACCAAAAGCCCCATGTGACCAGTGATGTGGTGACACTGCATCACCACTCTCCTTCCAGCCTGCCCTTTGAGTTTAGACTGTAGTAACCTTAATCCATCCACCTTCACACAGGTCACTCCTGGATAGAAGGTTACTCCTGTATCATGGTGTGGTGGACGGTGGCTGGCTGTGTGGCTGATAGCACTTATATCATTTACAGTCAAGACGTACAGCATTTCTTTATTTGAGCTATCCCCTAATGTATGATGAAAACAAAATGGATAATGCAGCTGGGGGAATGCAAGAGCAACGGACGTTGTGCAGAGAACCATGCTGCTGATGTGGGAGTCCTTTTACAGAATCACGGATGTGTCATGTTTCCCTGACTGGTTTGGCTTATGGTTGTGAATCCTGTTAATGTTCCTATGAAGTTTGGGAGTGTGTTGTTCAATAAACTATAACCAATGTGATTTAGAAAAATATACAATAATTTGAAAGCATTTAAAGCATACTACATTTTCAACATTTCACATACTATCAAATTTTCTATTTCCGCATACCCAAATTACCAAATATTTTTTTTATATCAAATTGGGATAAAACTTTCATGTCCGGTTTAAACCAGTATCCCATTGACAGAAGATCTTATCTGTGAATGGCACTTAAATCCGACTGTGTATGACGTTGCATATGGTGAAATGAGCTAACTGCTGTGGTGATAAGAGAAGGGAACTGAAGGACAACTTCACTAGTTTGAATTATTAACACTTCCTCGGCAGGGCGTTACCTTGACCTTTAAGCTAATTATGCAAACAAGTCTGAAGCAGAAGTCAATGAAAAATGACATCTTCTTTATAGAAAATATATTATACCTAAGAAATCTACAAAGAATATCTTGTCTGGTAACTGAGTTAACCGGAAATATGTCTGGAGCAGTGAGCATCACAGACCTAACAATGAAAAATAAATGAATCACAACACTAAATGTTAATTTAAATGTATAATTAATTTAGTGTATACATCAAATGTTTTCTATGTGTGATTGATAAAGTAGCAGAGCATGTCATGAAAAGAACAATCTGCCGGCAGTTTCATTTAATCAGTTTCAATGATTTATGTATACAATTCTAATATATTGTGCTGTATGTTATTAACCTGTTACTGCAGTGGGCTAAATCATGGTCACACAGAGTGTTTCTTGGTAGTCTTAAACTTAAAAAAAGAAGACACCTGTACCATGTCAGATATAGAGTTCAAATGTATTACATTTTGAGTTTGCACATCAATATTACACTTTATATATTGTAATGGGTGCGTGCTGGTGGCGGGGAAGTCAGGCGCAGGAGAACGAACTTGGTATAAACGGAGTCATTTAATAAGTGCTCACAAAACTCAGAAAACCAAAATAATAAAAGTGGGTACAAAACCCGTCGCACACCAGAACATAACTTGCACATAACATACAATCAATCACCGACAAGGACATGAGGGGAAAGAGAGGGTTAAATACACAACATGTAATTGATGGGATTGGAACCAGGTGTGAAGGAAGACAAGACAAAACCAATGAAAAATGGATCAGTGATGGCTAGAAGGTCGGTGACATCGACCGCCGAACACCGCCCGAACAAGGAGAGGGACCGACTTCGACGGAAGTCGTAACATATATATCACAGAAGACAGAAATATAACAGAACCGGTTGATATAGAAACAACGGATTTTCGCCGGCTTTTTTGAAATAATGTTTATTAATTATGAAATTCTGAAAAATATGAATAACACTCTACCCATGAGGCCACTAGGTCATTTGACTGCAGGAAAGGGCTACGTCTCCTTCCTTTCAATTATTTACATTATAGATTATAGGGAGAATTCTACCACCTTGACATTGAACATTGTATCAGCTGCTTTGCCCCTCTTTTCTTACCCATAATGCTCTACTCTGTCTACCATATCTGTGTAGACCTGTAAGCAATAGCATTGCCATGGTAGCAAGGTAATGTCTCGTCCTTGGCCTCACCTGTTTGACAACACGATAACCCTGAATGGGATATAGATTTTTCTCTTCTGAGGCTGATAAGAACCCAAATGAAACCTACGTTCAAGGCCAAGTACTATTGATATTTCTGGTACCAATAGATTTTACTTGGGAATTAAAATATGGCTAGATCTGAGGTCCATTTCTATTTACAAGGTTGCAGAGATTAGAGGACTGGCCACCCTTCGGAGCCTGGTTCCTCTCTAGGTTTCTTCCTAGGTTCGTGCCTTGGGAGTTTTTGCTTCTGCCTTTTCATTGCTTGCTCTTTGGGGGTTTAGGCTGGGTATCTGTAAAGCACTTTGTGACAACTGCTGATATAAAAAGGACTTTATAAAATACATTTGATTGATAGATTTAGGGGGAACCAGTGTCATTCCAAAATCTTTGTACTGTAACTGTGTCAACTGGTAGACATATTACCCAGGTCCAAACATGAGTCTGATCCAACTACGGTTTCCAAGAAGAGTGACTAAGCACACATTCAACAACCTCTACCCGATCAATGGAACAAAAACACTCAAGGCAGAAAATGTATTATGTCTGTTAATCAAGATCCTCAGACAACTAGGTACAATTTCCAAATTGACAGAAGCTTATTAGCTTTCTGATTACTGGTGAGGTTAAAAAAAGATCACCCAATAATTCGGCAGTTCGATATAATGTGTCCCTTGTCGGGCTGCTATGGAACTTTGATTCAGACTGTTGGTTGGATGGAGGGAGATAACCCTCTGCACTCTACGCCCCGATCAACAGTCACAGCGATAAGCAAGCAGCCAAGGGAACTGTTATGAAACAATACACATCACTATGAGGTCTAGGCCTACTAATTGAGAAGAGCGACTGAAGATTAATCCTTCATTACCCTTGAGGGGAATATTTCAGTGGTATTATACTGTATTTTGTTTTACTAGAGAAGGATGATTTGAGACAGTACTGATGTGGATACTTCATATTGAAGTTAGAGTTTACAGTAAATCATTACTAGTCCTGTAGCTGGTATATACAGTACCTAATATTTGTTAGGAAATTACTTGAAAACAACATCATAGACTACTTATTTGAACTTCCCGTTAGTAAGTTAATAAGTACTGTAAGTACAGTCATAACCAAAATTATTGACGCCCTTGATAAAGATGAGCAAAAAATAGAATTGCTCAGAGAAAGAGATTTTCTTTAACAAGTAATAATATTTTTTTCTCAAAAAGAGAGGGGTCAAAATGATTGCCACCCTTGTTTTCAATACACCTGCACCCTCCCCTTGTGTGGATAACGGCACTGAACCTTTTTCTAAAATATTTTATGAGATCGGAGAACACATTGGGAGGGATCTTAGACCATTCCTCCATACCTTCCTCCATACATCTTTCCAGATCTTTGATATCTTTCGTCTGTGCTTACGGACTGCCCTCTTCAATTCAAACCACAGCTTTCCATCAGAGCTCAAGTCCGGAGACTGAGATGGCCATTGCAAAATGTTGATTTTATGGTCAAGCTACTTTATGGTAATTATCTGAGATGAATTAACAACATTTGTAACTGTCTTGGGTAACAATCATGCAATTACTGTGTTGTTACCATGTTGATCTTGTGTGGTGTCTAATTTCTGCATTACCAAATGAGGAGAGTTACAAACTTCACACACCAGTCAGAGTTATACTCAAACTTCATCTTTAATAATTAAGAGCTTTGCAAAAGCACTTGACTTTCAATGATGCGCTATCTCTAATGAACCATTGAAAGTGTCAACACAAAAGTACAAAGATCTTTTATAGCCAAGATACACCCCTCTCAACCTACATGACGAACCACAGATCTTAGAAACAGTTCACAAAGGGACTTTATATTTGAGAAAGGAGTATCCCTTAGCCAGATAACATTCGCTATAAATTATCGTTCAGTTTGGTCCCTAAGACGAGGTTCTCATCTCGTTCCTGGTACTTCATAGCACAAAAACACCATCTCATCCAATGGCATAAATCAATTGTCCGCTCTATATACTCCCATCTCAAGTAAACGCCCTCTTGATCCCACTCCTGGACAAGCTCACTGAGGGGAGTGGCTTGCGCATAGATATTGTGGAGACAAGTAATTGGTTCCCCATTAATCACGCCATCCCTTCACATGGTTTAAGAATAGGTAAAGACACATTCACATATGAAGACAATGTTCCATTCAGTCCTCTTCCCTTTCTGATATTCTGCATAGCACCAGGGACAAGCCTGACCTCTCCCCTCTCTGGACCCCAAGTGACTGAGCCCTAGCTAAGGGAAGACGTGCAACTGTCAACACCAGAGTCCAAAGGGATACATTCTAATGACAAGTATCTCACATACGCATATTTTGCAAATAAAACATCTTAATTATCTATGTTACCCAACTAATTCTGATTCATCTGCCACACTTGTTACGTGATAATTTATGATTACATAAAATAAGCATATTGATATTTCCAGGAAGTTTGATTGAAGGGAAGACCTATGAGTTGTTCTCTGTTCCATTGAACAACCTCTATTTTGACTTGCCGACCCATGCCCAACCACACACACACACACACACACACACACACACACACACACACACACACACACACACACACACACACACACACACACACACACACACACACACACACACACACACACACACACACCTACGAGGACACACACGCACACACACACAAACACACACACACACCTGTACCTTGACACATACACCAGATAATAGCTGTTGCCGTGGAGGATAATTGACCTTGACGGTAATGCTGATTGATAGATTTGAAGCTGTTGAGTTCTGTCAACTACACCTTTAGATATACTCCCTCTGGAATGCAGTAGAACTGTTCCGCAGGCAAAGGTCTGGAGAAGAAGAAAACATTTCTTCATTGCCTCTTTCAGATATCTTTTTGGTTTTCAATATGACTAGGGTGAAGAAGTCAAAGTCAATTCCTGGAGGGCTCCAGTGTTTTAGGATTTTCATTACTTCCTTTAGTGTCTGATTAAGAGCGGGAAACCCAGGTGTCTAGACTTCCTAGCTAATCAATCACCTTGATCAGTTATGTGAAAACAAAGGAATAAATCAAATCAAATTAAATGTTGAGCAGAATATAACCTTGCAGTGTGTTACGGTTGTCGTAGGAATGAGCGGACCAAAGTGCAGTGTGTGTCGTTCCACATTTTATTTATACTGTGACAGTACCCCCCCCCCCCAAAGGTGCAGACTCCGAATGCAACTAAACAACAAAAAAAACTAAAAAACTAAAGGGAGGGTAGGGAGGGTAACAAGTGTCTATGGCGGCTCTGGTGCAGTACACAGAACCTTATCATCCAGCGAATCCTCCAGTAGAGGAGGCGACTCTGGTTCGGGGCGTAACCCCCGCTCCGCCCGCTGATCCCTCCGCTTTTGCATCACTGGACCATGGATCATCACCGGAGGTTCTAGACTGCAGACCGCCGCTGGAGGTTCCAGACTGCAGACCGCCGCTGGAGGTTCCGGACTGCAGACCGCCGCTGGAGGTTCTGGACTGCAGACCGCCGCTGGAGGTTCTGGACTGCAGACCGCCGCTGAAGACTCCGGACTGCAGACCGCCGCTGAAGACTCCGGACTGCGGGCCGTCTCAGGAGGTTCCGGACTGCGGGCCGTCTCAGGAGGTTCCGGACTGTGGGCCGTCTCAGGAGGTTCCGGACTGTGGGCTGTCTCAGGAGGTTCTGGACTGTGGGCCGTCTCAGGAGGTTCCGGACTGTGGGCCGTCTCAGGAGGTTCCGGACTGTGGGCCGTCTCAAGAGGTTCCGGACTGTGGGCCGTCTCAGGAGGTTCCGGACTGTGGGCCGTCTCAGGAGGTTCCGGACTGTAGGCCGTCTCAGGAGGTTCCGGACTGGGAACTGTCGCCGGAATCTCCGGACTGGGAACTGTTGCTGGAAGCTCTGGACTGGGAACTGTCGCCGGAAGCTCTGGACTGGGAACTGTCGCCGGAAGCTCTGGACTGGGAATGCGCACTGGAGGCCTGATGCGTGGGGCTGGCATAGGTGGCGCCAGACTAGTAACATGCACCTCAGGGTAAGTGCGGGGAGCATGAACAGGACACCCCGGACTGGGTAGGCGTACTGGAGGCCTGATGCGTGGGGCTGGCATAGGTGGCGCCAGACTGGTAACACGCACCTCAGGGCAAGTGCGAGGAGCAGGCACAGGGCATACCAGGCTGAATAGACTCACTGGAGGCCGGGTACGTGGGGCAGGCACAGGATATACTGGGCCGTGGAGGCGCACTGGAGATCTCAAGCGTAGAGCTGGCACAACCCATTCTGGTTGGATGCTCAACCTAGCTCGACAAATGTGGGGCGCGGGCACAGATCGCACCAGCCTGTCAATGCGCACTGGCGACACAGTGCGCATCACCGCATAACACGGCGCTTGCCTCGGCACTCGTTCCCCACGGTAAGCATGGGGAGTTGGCTCAGGTCTCCAACCTGACTCTGCCAATCTCCCCGTGTGCCCCTCGCACTTGCCTCGTGGCATGCCAAATCTATTCAGTCTCCTGAGGGGGCATAGGTGTTGTCGTGCCCTCTTTACGACTGTCTTGGTGTGTTTGGACCATGATAGTTTGTTGGTGATGTGGACACCAAGGAACTTGAAACTCTCGACCTGCTCCACTACAGCCCTGTTGATGTTAATGGGGGCCTGTTCAGTCCGCTTTTTCCTGTAGTCAACGATCAGCTCCTTTGTCTTGCTCATATTGAGGGAGAGGTTGTTGTCCTGGCACCACACCTCCCTATAGGCTGTCTCATCGTTGTCAGTGATCAAGCCTACCACTGTTGTGTCGTCAACAAACTTAATGATGGTGTTGGAGTCGTGTTTGGCCACGCAGTCGTGGGTGAACAGGGAGTACAGGAGGGGACTAAGCACCCACACCTGAGGGGCTCCAGTGTTGAGGATCAGCTTGGCAGATGTGTTGTTGCCTACCCTTACCACCTGGGGCGGCCTGTCAGGATGTCCAGGATCCAGTTGCAGAGGGAGGTGTTTAGTCACCTCCCTCTGCAAGGGTTCTTAGCTTAGTGATGAGCTTTGTCGGCACTATGGTTTTGAACGCTGAGCTGAAGTCAATGAATAGCATTCTCACATAGGTGTTCCTTTTGTCCAGGTGGGAAAGGGCAGTGTGGAGTGCGATTGAGATTGCGTCATATGTGGATCTGTTGGGGCGGTATGCGAATTGGAGTAGGTCTAGGGTTTCCGGGATGATGGTGTTGATGTAAGCCATGACCAGCCTTTCAAAGCACTTAAAGCAGGGGGAGAGGGTCAAAACAGCAGGTCCGGTACAAGGTAGCACATCTGGTGAACAGATCAGGATCCATAGCCGCAGGCTGAACAGCAGAAACTGTCAGCAGCACTACAGGTGGACTGGGGACGTGAACAGCCAGAATTCGTCAGGCCAGGTAGTCTTGAGGCATGGTCCTAGGGCTCAGGTCCTCTGGGAGGAGAGAGATGGGAGAATTAGAGGGAAAATACCTGAGATCACACAGGACACCATATAAGACAGGAGAATTATACCAGCTAGGACAGACTGACACTAGCCCCCCGGCACATAGACTATTGCAGCATAGATACTGGAGACTGCGATAGAGGGGATCGGGGGACAAACAGCTCACTTCTTCCAGGGCATTCGGAGACACCATAGCTTCTCTATTGTCAGCCAGGGAGCAGAAAAGTCTTGTCTAAATCAATTTATAATTGGGCGAAATGCTAGTGCTTGGAAATACAATATAAAGTTTGGCCATCCAGCGTCTTTCCCTTTCTGGAAATGTGTTAATTTAATCTGGGATCTCTTACCTTTCCAAATACATTTTAAAAACACACTGTGGATTTTATTCTAATAGCCAGAAGGGATAAATTCAACTGAAGCAATATAAATCCTTTTTTTACAATATACATTCTGCCAGTTAGAGTGACTGGGATGTTAATCCATCTACTGAGGTCTGATAGAATTGATTTGAGCATTCTGTTGAAGTTTTTGGCAATGGTTTTATCTAAAGAAGGAAATATATCTATTCCTAGATATTTCAAATAGGAAACGATTGAGATTCCATAAGTAGAGATGGTGTCCTCTGTCGGGTTTTTCAGGGGGAGTAAGGCAGATTTGGTTCGATTTATTTTATAACTTGAGATGTAGCTGAATTTGTCTATGATCTTCAAAGTGTTTGGGGGAGATTGAGATGCATTGTCTAGATAAAGTAAGCTATCGTCGGCCTATAATGAGATGTCATGAGCCGTAGAATTGAGAGATATTGGTGTAATTTCTTTCATTTTTTGAACTGCCTGGTCCAGGGGCTCCATAGACAATAACAATAAGAGATGAGATGGGATGGCCTTGCCTGCTACTTCTAGTTATTCTGAAACGATCAGAGCAGCTATTGGCTGTTATTACTATTGCTGAGGACTTGGCATATAGTATTTTAATCATGTTGATGAGTCCCACATGTTCCAAAACCGACCAAAGATATGATCATTGTAGTCTATCAAAAGTTTTTTCTGCGTTGAGAGATAGTACTGCCCAAGGAGCTTTGGTTTCTGATGAATCATGTAAGATACTGTATTTAGATGACAGAGGTTATCTGAGGATAATAGTTTTTTAAGACTTTGGTCTGAGTATACCAACTTGGGAAATTAAGTTTCAAGATGGGACGAGAGAATTTTGGAAAATATTTTTATATCTGTGTTTATCAAAGATAGGGGGCGACAGTGAGATCCCTGTATGGCATCCTTACCGTTTTTATTTTATTTATATCCCTTCCAAATAGAGTACCACAGTATGAGTCATAATACCCATAAATCTTAGTGGTCAAACAGGGAAATGGTTCCAATAGTTTTTCCACCATTCATTTTTCCCATCTTTTTTTTTTTTAGAAACACTTAAAATAAGGGCTGTGTTCCGTGTAGGCTTACCCTGGCGTGAAGTTTTGATAACCTTGTAAATCTCTCTAGGACAAGAGGACTTTTCTTAATATATTCGCCTGTATGTACCCCCCAAAAATGAAATGTTAATTGGCTGCTAATGTGGCTATCATAAAGAACTACAAATGCCATGACTATCTGGACGAGACTGTCGATTCGAGGTAAAGGTAAGAATCTCTGGATAAAGTATCTAATGTTAGCTAAATTAAGTAATGAATAAATTGGCAATATTTATTTAAATGGGCAATTCTGTGAACTTTCCTGTGCAAGTTTTAAATTGACACAATACCTGTTAGCAAAGGTGTCAGCTAGAGATAATGTGCAGGAGCTTGCAGGGATTTGTAGTTTTGCATGGTCTATTTTGATGCTAATTAGCATTTCAAATCTGAGAGTAAATAGAGGCCAATTTATTGATAAAAGTCACCTTGTCCGCATTCAGGCCAAAGAGTTCAATCTTGGTTTCATCAAACCAGAGAATCTTGATCCTCATTGTCTGAGAGTCCTTTAGGTTCCTTTTGGCAAACTCCAAGTGGGCTGTCATGGGCCTTTCACTGTGGAGTGGCTTCCGTCTTGCCACTCTACCATGAAGGCCCGATTCATTTGTTGCAGTGCTGCAGAGATGGTTGTCCTTCTGGAAGGTTCTCCCATCTCCACACAGGATCTCTGGAGCTCTGTCAGAGTGACCACCGGGTCATCTGACTAAGGCCTTTCTCCCCCGATTGCTCAGTTTGGCCGGGCGGCCAGCTCTAGGAAGAGTCTTGGTGGTTCCAAACTGATTCCATTTAAGAATGATGGAGGCCACTGTGTTCTTGGGAACTTGTGTTCTTGAGGAACATTTTTTGGTACCCTTCCCCAGATCTGTGCCTTGACACAATCCTGTCTCGGAGCTCTACGGACAATTCCTTCGACCTCATGGCTTGGTTTTTGCTCTGACATGCACTGTCAACTGTGGGACCTTATATAGACAGGTATGTGCCTTTCCAAATCATGTCCAATCAATTGAATTTACCACAGGTGGACTCCAATCAATTTGTAGAAACATCACAAGAATGATCAATGGGAACAGGATGCACCTGAGCTCAATTTCGAGTCTCATAGCAAAGGGTCTGAATACTTATGTAAATAAGGTATTTCTGTTTTTATATTTAATACACTTGCAAAAATGTCTAAACCTGTTTTTGCTTTATCATTATGGGGTATTGTATGTAGATTGATGAGGAAAACAATTAATTCAATACATTTTAGAATAAGGCTGTAACAAAATGTGGAAAAAGTCAAGGGGTCTGAATAGCTTCCGAATGCACTGTATGTAAGCTATGAGATGCCCCATGCCGGTGATAAACCATTGTTCTTCAACCCTGGACCTGGTGACGCATAAGGTGTGCAAGCTTTTGTTCTAGACCCATTCTAACACACCAGCCATTAAGCCCTTGATTATTTGAATCAGGTATGTTACTACAATGTAATGTACAATGAGGTGTTTTGTATTATTACAATGTAATGACAGGCTTTGCACATACAGTTTCCTTATTATGTAATCAAATTAGATTATGGTTGTCCCAAGGACTAGTCTGGAGGAAAATAACAGTACAATACATTTATAGTATGTACAGTATTTATTTATTTATTCAACTTTCTTGATAGAGCTCTTTATTATAATATCCCCTAGAGTTGATTGATGCACCCGCAAGTCACACATGATGCTAGAGACTTTCTTGCAGTGCCTGCAGCTCATTCCCCTCTTTCCGCCGATATAAAGCACCTATTCCATAAAATGGGACTTGTGAAAGCAGTATTTTATACACATGAGAGGATCCAGACAAGAAAATCAACTGTAAAACCAGAATAATAAGTCACCAACATCGATGTGTAAGACTCACGAAAATTTAGCAGCACTCACTTTGTTTGCTCTACGACGCACACAAGCTTCTAGCCCAAAGGCCAGCAGATGTCAATATTGAGTCGTGTCATCTTACCGTCCAAATGCATTGTATGCAGCCGGCAATACATTCGTATCCCTCATGGGCGGGTTCGTACTTAAAACATTCTCCATTCAGGCCGCATAGGCTTTGTTTTCCTCCTTAACTTTATTTAATGTGAGAACGCTGAAATAAAACTGGGAAAATATGCATCCTTTCTTCATGAAACACCATTTTCCGCCACCATGCTAGAGTGGCTAAATGCTAATCCCGGATGTTGTTTATCGTATTAAACCAATCACATTGAAACTATCAGACCAGGGGTGTCACGTCCTTACCAGAGAGAGCTCTTATTTTCTATGGTAGAGTAGGTCAGGGCGTGACTGGGGGGGTTTATCTAGTTTATTTAGTTCTATGTTGTTTGGTTCTAGTTTCTTTTTTCTATGTTGGGGTTTTTGTATGATCCCCAAATAGAGGCAGCTGGTCATCGTTGTCTCTAATTGGGGATCAAATTTAAGTAGTTGTTTTTCCCACCTGTGTTTGTGGGAGATTATTTAGAGTTAGTGCATGTAGCACCTCTGTCGTCACGGTTTGTGGTTTGTTCATAGTTTATTGTTTGTCTTGCAAAGTTTCACATTAAAATAAAAGATGTGGAACGATACCCACGCTGCGCCTTGGTCTCCTTCCTACGACGAACGTGACAAGGGGTTCCGTTTCATTAACAATGCATTTGGACGGTAAGATAACACGACTCAATATTGCCAGCTGCCGGCCATTGGGCTAAGAAGCATCACTGTCCTTCACTGTAAAAATGTTACTAAAGTGAATGGTGTACAGTATGAAAAGTGCAATAACCTAAGTCACTAAATATGAGTCTACAACAACAACAAAAAATCCCAGTGTTTTATATTTCCTAGATATAGGACAGACACTTCAATTCCTTAAAATTTATGTTTTGACCGTCTGTTTTGCCATTTATGAATGTGTTATTCAGTGAGTTTCTATGGGCTATAGCAGTTGGGCTATAGCAGTAAAGGCCAAATTATATATTTGATCAAATAATTTTTCAATATTATTTTTATACAATTGGGAAAAAAAAAACATCTTAATGAACCATGGTATGACCGTTTTAAAACAATTCCATATGTTAGCTTAGTAAATATCGCAAACCAAGGGCTTAGTTAGAACAGTAACACAACGTGACCCTTTTCAAAATAAGCATACTCTCAAAATCTAAAATATGCACTCTTCTGATATTTGGGATTTGGGATTCGTACCAGTGGTATTATCAAAAGCCTGGATTAGCACATTCATTCAATGTAATGGACCACCTGTTACAGAGGCAGTAGGATGACATTCCTTGTAGCTGCTGATCTGAAGTCAGTATCTCATTTCCTTCCCTAACGGTTATGGCTAGGATTTGGGAATGGTTGCTGACCCTACATCAGTGCTAAAAGCAACTTTACCCGGGAGAGTGTCAGTCAGGGCCTCTGGGTTGAATTGTCATGTTAGACTTGTTTTTTCTTTGTGTGTGTGCTGCCCTCTTCTGGTGAAACAGTCCTGAACTCTACAAAGATACAGCACACAGAGGACTTGCAGCCTATCCATCCAGGTATCCCAGCACGGACAGAGAAGAGTACAGCAGTGAAAACTCCTGAATTACGTTTCATTCTGTGTGCTGAAAGTTAACATCGCTGTACTCTAAACATTGTATAGTCGTCTCAATGTTGTTTATTTGTCCAACACTGTAATGTCATACAGTCATCATGACCTTCAAGTTTAAAGAACATGTCCTTAAAGTCAGAATCAAAGTACTGTTGTCTATATTTAAAAAATACTTACCAAATAAACAGTAGCTACAATTACTAAATTGCTTGTAGACGATTCATCTCTGATTAATTATTTAGTCTCAAATTGATTAATTTATTGCATTGATCCATTGCTCATAGCTATGATGCCCAAATTGGCACTCAGTCAACTCAATATGTTGTCAAACTGAGGATGTCAAATTAATACACCATTTGGGTGCTTTTTGATACAGTCCAATGATATCTTGTTGCTATAAGCTTTGCAGAATATAGGGTTGGACTCTGGACAGAGCTCAATGTGGATTTAGGCTTCTATTCTTGCCAACCAGTACACACCTGATTCAACAAATCATAGACTTCAATCAAGACATTATTAGTTGAATCAGGTGTATTATTGCTTGGTTAATAAAACAAACCTGCACCCACACGGGCCCTCTGTGGATAAGAAGCCATGCACAAAGACCACAACACACACAACTTTCAATGAAAGCTGATTCATATTTGCTGTACTGCTATTCTCTGCTAATTTGTTCAACTTGTCTTCCTAAAGCCTGTCTGAAGACTTTCAAATCTCCCTCTACTGTTGTATTACAAATGTACAGGTGGTGGACCAAAAAACACAATCACCTGGATGAATGATGGACAACAATATGACAATTCCCCCACCTAAAAGTGCATGACTAGCTGCTCAATAGTCATCTTCTTGTCCCTCATTTGTTTGGATTTTTGTCCACCACTTGCAGGTCTTCTATCCCTGATATCTTATTCTTCTCTCTTTACATCAACAACTACTTGTCTACTCCAAACATCTTGGAGAGATTACCTCGGATTCTAATTGTTGCTAATTGTTTCTAATCTTGGTAAAGGCACCATGGCTAGAGACATAATATGCTGTAGTTTTTGTGTGTTATATAATCAACATAAACCTGAACAAAAAACCTATTTATACTCATGTTCATTGAATACTAGAGATATCAACACACTATCCCATGTTTCAAAGCAAACTGGGCTTAAAAGGAGCATACTGGGCTTAATTGGAACAGTGATTTATGGTGAAAAAGACAGAATAACAAACTTTACTCATAAATTATTTGGAAAGCAATGGTTTAAGGCATGGTTTCCCAAAGTCATTCCTGCCCCCCCGTGCAGATCTAGTTTTTTTCCGAGCACTACACAGCTGATTCAAATAACCAACTCATCATCAAGATTTGATTATTTGAGTCAGCTGCATAGTGCTACTATATGCCAAATACCAAAACGTGCACCGGGGGGGGGGGTTGGAAACCCTGAGATAAATGTAATATTTTTGTAAAGTATTCGGAAATGTATTCAGAACCCTTGACTTTTTCCGCATTGTGTTACGTTACAGCCTTATTCTAAAATTGATTAAATTAAATGTTTTCCTCATCAATCTGCACACTAAACCCCATAATGACAAAGTGAAAATAGGTTTTTACATTTTTAGCAAATTTATTACAAATTAAAAATTATAATACCTTATTTAGCTGCTTTAGCACTCTGCCAACCCGGATGTGTTAGCCGTGTCTGAATCCTGGCTTTGGAAAACCACCAAAAACCCTGAAATCTCCATCGCTAACTATAACATTTTCCTCCAAGATAGAACTGCCAAAGGGGGCGGTGTTGCAATCTACTGCAAAGATAGCCTGCAGAGTTCTGTATTACTATCCAAGTCTGTACCCAAACAATTCGAGCCTCTACTTCTAAAAATTCACCTTTCCAGAAACAAGTTTCTAACTGTTGTCGCTTGCTATAGACCTCCCTCTGCCCCCAGCTGTGCCCTCGATACCATATGTGAATTGATTGCCCCCCATCTATCTTCTGAGCTTGTGTTACTAGGTGACCTAAACTGGAACATGCTTCACACCTCGGCCATCCTACAATCTAAGCTTGATGCCCTCAATCTCACACAAATGATCAATGAACCTACCAGGTACAACCCCAAATCCGTAAACATGGGCACCCTCATAGATGTCATCCTAACTAACTCGCCCTCCAAATACACCTCTGCTGTTTTCAACCAAGATCTCAGCGATCACTGCCTCGTTGCCTGCATCCGTATTGGGTCTGCGACCAAACGACCACCCCTCATCACTGTCAAATGCTCCCTAAAACACTTCTGCGAGCAGGCCTTTCTAATCGACCTGGCCCGGGTATCCTGGAATGACATTGACCTCATCCCGTCAGTAGATGATGCCTGGCTATTCTTTAAAAGTGCCTTCCTCAACAACTTAAATAAGCATGCCCCACTCAAACAAATTTGAACAAGGAATAGATATAGTCCTTGGTTCACTCCAGACCTGTCTGCCCTTGACCAGCACAAAAACATCCTGTGGCGGTCTGCATTAGCATCGAATAGCCCCCGTGATATGCAACTTTTCAGGGAAGTTAGGAGCAAATATACACAGGCAGTTAGAAAAGCTAAGGCTAGCCTTTTCAATCAGAAATTTGCATCCTGTAGTACTAACTCAAAAAAGTTCTGGGACACTGTAAAGACCATGGAGAATAAGAGCTCCTCCTCCCAGCTGCCCACTGCTCTGAGGCTAGGAAACACTGTTACCACCGATAAATCCACTATAATTGAGAATTTCAATAAGCATTTCTCTACGGCTGGCCATGCTTTCCACCTGGCTACCCCTACCCCGGTCAACTGCCCGGCACCCTCCACAGCAACACGCCAAAGCCCCCACCATTTCTCCTTCACCTAAATCCAGATAGCTGATGTTCTGAAAGAGCTGCAAAATCGGGACCCATACAAATCAGCCGGGCTAGACAATCTGGACCCTCTCTTCCTAAAATTATCTGCCGAAATTGTTGCAACCCCTATTACTAGCCTGTTCAACCTCTCTTTCGTATCGTCTGAGATTCCCAAAGATTGGAAAGCTGCAGCGGTCATCCCCCTCTTCAAAGGGGGTGACACTCTAGACCGAAACTGCTACAGACCTATATCTATCCAACCCTTTCTTTCTAAGGTCTTCGAAAGCCAAGTTAACAAACAGATTACAAACCATTTCGAATCCCACTGTACCTTCTCCGCTATGCAATCTGGTTTCAGAGCTGATCATGGGTGCACCTCAGCCACACTCAAGGTCCTAAACGACATCATAACCGCCATCGATAAGAGACATTACTGTGCAGCCGTATTCATCGACCTGGCCAAGGCTTTCAACTCTGTCAGTCACCACATTCTAATTGGCAGACTCGACAGCCTTGGTTTCTCAAATGATTGCCTCGCCTGGTTTCCCAACTACTTCTCTGATAGAGTTCAGTGTGTCAAATCGGAGGGCCTATTGTCCGGACCTCTGGCAGTCTCTATGGGTGTGCCATAGGGTCCGACTCTCTTCTCTGTATACATCAATGATGTTGCTCTTGCTGCTGGTGATTCTCTGATCCACCTCTACGCAGACGACACCATTCTTTATACTTCTGGCCCCTCTTTGGACACTGTGTTAACTAACCTCCAGACGAGCTTCAATGCCATACAACTCTCCTTCCGTGGCCTCCAACTGCTCTTAAATGCAGGTAAAACTAAATGCATGCTATTCAATCAATCACTGCCCACACCTGCTCGCCCGTCCAGCATCACTACTCTGGACGGCTCTGACTTAGAATACGTGAACAACTACAAATACCTGGGTGTCTGGTTAGACTGTAAACTCTCCTTCCAGACTCACATTAAGCATCTCCAATCCAAAATTAAATCTAGAATCGGCTTCCTGTATCGCAACAAAGCATCCTTCACTCATGCTGCCAAACACACCCTCGTAAAACTGACCATCCTATCGGTGATGTCATCTATAAAATAGCCTCCAACACTCTACTCAACAAACTGGATGTTCTATCACAGTGCCATGCGTTTTGTCACCAAAGCCCCATACACTACCCACCATTGCGACTTGTACGCTCTCGTTGGTTGGCCCTCGCTTCATACTCGTCGCCAAACCCACTGGCTACAGGTTATCTACAAGTCTCTGCTAGGTAAAGCTCCGCCTTATCTCAGCTCACTGGTCACCATAGCAGCACCCACTCTTAGCATGCACTCCAGCAGGTATATCTCACTGATCACCCCCAAAGCCAGTTCCTACTTTGGCCGCCTTTCCTTCCAGTTCTCTGCTGCCAATGACTGGAACGAACTGCAAAAATCTCTGAAGCTGGAGACTCATATCTCCCTCACTAGCTTTAAGCACCAGCTGTCAGAGCAGCTCACAGATCACTGCATCTGTACATAGCCCATCTGTAAACAGCTCATCTATCTACCTACCTCATCCCCATACTGTGTATATTTATCTTGCTCCTTTGCACCCCAGTATCTCTACTTGCACATTCATCTTCTGCACATCTACCATTATAGTGTTTAATTGCTATATTGTAATTACTTCGCCACCATGGCCTATTTATTGCCTTAACTTACCTCATTTGCACTCACTGTATATAGACTTTTTGTTTTCTTTTTTTCTACTGTATTATTGACTGTATGTTTTGTTTATTCCATGTGTAACTCTCTGTTGTTGTATGTGTCGATTTGCTACGCTTTATCTTGGCCAGGTCGCAGTTGCAAATGAGAACTTGTTCTCAATTAGCCTACCTGGTTAAATAAAGGTGAAATAAATAAAACATTTACAAGTATTCAGAACCTTTTGCTCTGAGAATCAAAATTGAGCTCAGGTGCATCCTGTTTCCATTGATCATCCTTGAGATGTTTCTACAACTTGATTAGTGTCCACCTGTGGTAAATTCAATTGATTGGACATGATTTGGAAAGGCACACACCTGTCTATATATGGTCCCACAGTTGACAGTGCATGTCAGAGCAAAAATGAAGCCATGAGGTTTGAAGGAATTATCCGTAGAGCTCCGAGACAGGATTGTGTCAAGGCACAGATCTGGGGAAGGGTAGCAAAAATGTCTGCAGCATTGAAGGTCCCCAAGAACACAGTGGCCTCCATCATTCTTAAATGGAAGAAGTTTGGAACCACCAAGACTCTTCCTAGAGCTGGCCGCCCAGCCAAACTGAGCAACCGAGGGAGAAAGGCCTTGGTCTTTCTCCCTCGACAACCAATGTGACTATTATTATTTGACCCTGCTGGTCATCTATGAACATTTGAACATCTTGGCCATGTTCTGTTATAATCTCCACCCGGCACAGCCAGAAGAGGATTGGCCACCCCTCATAGCCTGGTTCCTCTCTAGGTTTCTTCCTAGGTTCTGGCTTTTCTAGGGAGTTTTCCTAGCCACCATGCTTCTACACCTGCATTGCTTGCTGTTTGGGGTTTTAGGCTGGGTTTCTGTACAGCACTTTATGACATCAGCTGATGTAAGAAGGGCTTTATAAATACATTTGATTTGGTCAGGGAGGTAACCAAGAACCCGATGGTCACTCTGACAGAGCTCCAGAGTTCCTCTGTGGAGATGGGAGAACCTTCCAGAAGGACAACCATCTCTGCAACACTCCACGAATCAGGCTTTTATGGTTGAGTGGCCAGACGGAAGTCACTCCTCAGTGAAAGGCCCACTTGGAGTTTGCCAAAAGGCACCTGAAGGCTCTCAGACCATGAGAAAGAAGATTCTCTGGTCTGATGAAACCAAGATTGAACTATTTGGCCTGAATGCCAAGCGTCACATCTGGAGGAAACCTGGCACCATTCCTACGGTGAAGCATGGTGGTGGCAGCATCATGCTGTGGGGATGTTTTCAGCATCAGGGACTGGGAGACTAGTCAGGATCGAGGGAAAGATGAACACAGCAAAGTACAGAGATCCTTGATGAAACCTGCTCCAGACCGTTAAGGACTGGGGGCAAAGGCAGAGCCGGGCAGCCCTATACGCTTACTATGCAAGTTGCGTAGGGCTCCACAAATTATGCAAGGTCCCCGCCTCCCCCTCGTGTCAAAGCGGGTGTCACTGTTTACAATTTCGATGAGAGGATGAAGCGGAACTATCCTTCTGGTCACGAAAAGAGAGAAAAATCACCATGAGAGTGAATTGCGGGAATAGAAATCAGGTAAACTTGTGTTCTCTCCTCTCCAAGTTTGATGTGAGCAAATAACAGTAACGTTAAGTTGATCTCCTAGCTTGCAGTGCATCTCTCTCTAGTTTGTCTGTCTTGCTAACCTAGCTTGGCAGTGCATCTCTTGGTCTGTCTGTGTCTTGCTTGCTTGCCAGCCACTTCCAGGGCTGTGTTCTGTGACTTTGTGCCTGACAAAGGTGAGAGTGAAATACAACTATTTATTACGTTTGATAAACGCCAACGGGCAACGGTGTTTATAAACGATAACCGCGTTGTGTGTGAACATTTGTTGATATGCGCGTGCACAAAATGAAACTCGCACTTTCCAGCAGCAACCTCTGTGGGGACCAGTCCAGACAATATATGGGCTTGATGGCACTCCTCATAGGCGCACATAATTTTAAAACAAGACAATGATTATCTAGTCTCTCAGTCAAGGTTTAGTTACAACTCTGGACTAATGCAAGACGAAAAGCAATGGATTGACATTGACTATTGATTTATATGTTGAATTTAAAATGTTGATTAGCTGGGCATACTGGGCAATATGGATGCACATCTCTCAGTAAATAATAACCATCAAGTATTCAGCCAAGCCATAGTATAAATAGTATTTTATATTTCAAAATGTATAAAAGGAAATCTGGGGGAGCCAGTTTGAATGGGTCTGATGCAGCTGATAAAATGAATAATAGTATTGTTATCTATAATTTACAGGTGCTATGCTTAAGTTTGTCAGTAGAGGAGATGCTGGATCATCAGCCAGTACAAGCACAGACTCAGTTGATCCACATCCAACCTCAGCCAGTACTAACACAGACCCAGTACAGCCGTCTTCAGCAAGTACTAACACAGACCCAGTACAGCCGTCTTCAGCAAGTACTAACACAGATCCAGGTGAAGTACAGGCAGCCTCAGCCAGTACTAGCACAAATAGAGGTGTTCAGCCTGCATCAGATACAAGCAGCTCAGAGCCTAATAGAACAGTTGCTGCTCCATCAAATGACCCAGCAGACTGGCCCCCAGGCTTAACAGACTTTATGAGGACTGAGTTAGTACGCAGTGGTCCATTCAAACCAGGACTGGGTTTTTCTTACCCTAAAGACAAGTCTAGAAAAGGTTTCCATTCAGGCTTATTACAGAGACAGCTGTCAAATGGGGAAAAGAATACCAGGAGCTGGCTTTCATACTCAATCAAAAACAACGCTGTGTATTGTTTTTGCTGTAAGCTCTTTTCTACAAAAGACTACAAAATAATAAAGGAAGGCGTGAATGACTGGTCAAATATCAACGCCATTCTGAAACACCATGAGGGTAGTCCTGAACACACAAACAATATGATTAAGTGGAGAAAACTTGAGCTGCGCCTAAGTTGGGGACATACTCTTGACCAGATACTGTGAATGCTGTGAATGCCTGAAATGTATTATCTTGTTGTAGTTCACCAGGTTATGTTACTACTGTGTGACTATGACATGCAGGCACAACTGTTAGCATGAAAAACCCATATTTTCATTGGCAAGAAATAGTCATTAATGCTCATGAAATTTGCTATTATGTGCATATATCAGTTCATGAATATCTTAATTTTACATAAAGTATGATCACTTATCTGAGAAGCAACAAAACATTTCTGGAAAATGTGTTTATCTGAGTGTCGCCTCAACACCAAGTTTTTTTGCAGCTTTGAAATTGGGCACTAGTGGGAATTTACACAACTGTCAATAGCTTAATAATAAAACATCTGACTGGCTTAGAATATAAACTGTTATGAATATAACAACGAGATGAATTGGTTGAGATATTGACTGCCCCTCCAGGATTCAGCGACCGTGGACACACAACCGCATCAAATCCCAGTCTGTCTGAGAAGCATACCATATACCAAGCTAACATGGATACAATTAAGAAAATGTACATACTGTACAATATGAATAATACATGCATGTGTTAAAAATCTAATGGATCTGACATTTTGAGGTTCCTTTGAATTATACATTTCAGTTTGAATGTGAGGTAGTGTTGAAAACAAGCATGTAAACAATCAATTTTCACAAACAAACTCTGCATCGTTGGTGGTCCTGATCAAACATACCATGTTTGTATCCAAACCCAGATACACCAATTCCACTAGGGAATTACCCATCAAGCCATAGCCTATCACCCACTGACATCCAAACAAGGCTGTGGTCAGTGGTCACATTCTCCTAACAGCCACTAAATAACAGTCACTGACCTTATCTTTCAGTGTGTTTACAGATGGCATCTCCAACAAAGGCAATTGGTTGTGTATCATCTAGTCATTTCAGAATGATCAGGCCATTTCCTAAAAAACTGCATCTAACAGTCTGTAGTTGTGATGCACCTTCCTGTAGTATTCCAGAGCATTATGGAAATTCTTTGGAATTCTTGGACATTTGCAGGAATCCTGTTTCTGAGAAAGTATTTAGTCTCAGTAGTCTAGTCTGAAACCACATTGTATTGTTTCTTTATTTATCCTGATATAGTATGATAAAAACAGCAGGACATAAGCTTAAATTCACCCACCAGTCATTAGATTTAAAGCCATTTATGATTTTACATAAACCATAATCATATCCCACTGGGCACACACTGGTTGAATTAACATTGTTTACACATCATTTAAATTAATTTACGTTGAACCAACGTGGAATAGATGTTGAATTGACGTCTGTGCCCAGTGGGATACCAGCAGGCATAATGGAATTGCAACATCTGCATCCAACCTAAAGTCTAGAAACAAATATAATTAATATTAAATCATATGTATTAAAATGTATATCTAATCTATATACTGTATTTAATCATATATATATATATATATATATATATATATATATATATATATATATATATTTAAATCGAATGGATTATCTCAACCATATAATGAGACCATCTAATATCATGGTGGCCTTAGCCATGCAGTTATTATTGAGTGCTTCTCTCTCCATTTATTCCTTGCTGGGTAAAAGTGTGTCACGGTAACCATGGTTTTGTGAAATGCCCAAATGCAGCGACATCACATTAATCTTGTGTTTTTCCCTCTGGCGACAGAAACACTTACAATGGGAAACGACATGATACATGGGGCTGCCATCTCCACAGCTTCACCCTGCAACAGCATTGGAGCCAAATGGCTTTTGATGAATTCGATAGTTAATTCCCCTTACAGTAACAGTTCAATACTTCACTCCATCAGGAAAGTTTCACACCATATTGCATCTGATAAACTGATTTAAAGACCTACTGAGTGACATGGCATTGGCAGTGCTGAAGCCCACAAACCTGTCTATCTGCCTGCCTGTCTGTCTGTACACCCATTATTATTCCCGTCTGTTTGCCTGTCTGTCTGCATTGTTTTTGATGTGTTTTCATGACTTCTCTTCAGACAATTGTTCGTAACAACACAAACGTGACGTGGTGTTGAGTGAAATATCTGCTGAGGCTTTTGCATAGTAATGGAAGATCTATAGCACTCATCTGTTGAGGTAATTTTGCGTTTTTGAGGTTAACCTTTTTGCTTCAGAATGTTGTTGACGAGCAGCCATACACGAAACGAGCAGCAGTACAATATGTAATGCCTTTTTACTGAAAGGCAAGCTGAGAGTGAATGATACCATCAATTGATAAGATGACCAGATATGATTATCATGAAAATCTGAACAAAAACCTTAATTTTACAAGAGGTAAAGGCCAACATGTAAATCATGTTGCAAAATGGCTATTACTACTAAACAGCAAACACACCTCTAAAAGGAGATGATACTTATGCAGACACACTGACAAAATACACAACCAAGACATACAAGAAGAAACCGTTGAATGATCATAAAGATTACACTCAGATAAGGTATTGACCTCATACCAGATAGTAGCCCTAACTTCCTGCAGAATAAGGTCCTCCCCACTCTTCATAGCATTACTGTGTTATCAGACTGGTGGTGCTGGGGCCTCTGTGGGTCTGCCTGTCCCTGGACAAACCCTGATTCTGATGATACTGGCCAGGGAACAAGCTCGACTGTGAAGGGGAGAAGATTATAAAAGACTATAAGTTTGGGGAAGATTACATTAACAGCTCATAGGAATCCAAGGCAGGCTGACTACACCCACACTGGCCACCCCAAGCCAGTAGTGCATGACTCAGGGAAGAGTTGATCTAGATTAAGATAATGTTGTTTGACAGTACTCTTTTGACAGTACTTCTTTTTGGAATATATTTCTATATGAAATACTCTCTAGTACTATTGTCTGACTTCTGCGAACATTCAATAAATTACCTGTTTTTCCAGAAATCCTGCTTGGAGGATTCTGTATTTCCTTCTAATTCCCTCCTGATTCCAGGAATCGTTCAAATGGGATTTCAGGAAAACCAAGGAATTTATAGAAAACGTTTGCAACCCTTGTCTGACAATATTTTTTTTAGGTAAAGTAAAGTTATCTGGCAGTACTCCTCATTCTGGAATTGTCTGACTAAACCATTACCTCTTGAATGGTGTTTTTTCTGTTAATCTCCTGTGCAGACAAGCTATCGACCTACAACCCCTACAACAGTTTTGTCATCCTCTCTCTTCGACTGGTACTGATTGTCTGTACTGTACCATGCTCTTCTCCTCGGTGGAAAGGGCTGTGGAAGTTTTGGGTAAGGCAGAAATCTTGCCTTGCTCAGAGTCAGGGTCTCACCACTCATCATCCCTAATGATCTCCATATGGCCTGACTGCAGCTCTATGCCAATGTACTCACTTCCTGTTCTGACTAACTATAGGGAGTCACACCAGTGGAAAATCCTGAACTCCTGGTGTAGAAGAAACTAATACAGGGAGTTATTTCTGACCCTGTGACTTGACAAAGAGGAACTCCATGCCTTAGAGCCTATCACTAGCTTGGATTCAGTTTGAAGAACAGGCCCCAGAATACTGTAAGGCCAGGGTAAAGAATGATAATCCATGGACACTGTGACTTCAGATAAGACTCATGGTATAATTAGAGCAACACAACTTCAGGGACAAATAAAATGAGAAATCATATGAGTAGAGAGCTGGTGTCTGGCTTGGCACCAAACTCTAAACTGAACAACTATCCCAGAAACCTCTGCTCTTTATCCCCAGAGCAACAGCATCCGGTATCAAAATAAAGATCATCCAATTACCGACCCACAATACCCTCTGTCTCTCATATAAACATATTTCGACTTACCTTTTACCACAGTGTAAACATCAAAAACACAAATATCATGCACTGAATAGAGGAGTGAAAAGGCCTGGAGTGTCACTGAAGCAAACCTTCACTGAGTGCAATTTTCAGCTACAATACTGTTTTGATGTCAATCTTTCATGATTCAATACACTCTGTCTAGTCTCTTTTTGCCCAGAACGTCGTCTGGATATCCTCTCTGACCCCTCTTTATAAACCCATCATCTCTGCTGAGCTGAGGGAGAAGGCACGGTACAGTTCCTTAGCTCGCTTGTAGTATTGAATAACTGCAGAGGGAAGCAGTGTGTCTATTGATGTTGGCCACGCAGCTTAGCACACCCCAACCACCCTTTTCCTTTGTACTGTCATTCTAACCTTTAATCCAATATATGACCTTTCTCCTTGTTGTTTAAGACAGACTGAAAGACATACTTAACTTGGTAAAAGAACAAAAACCCTGTAAGAGGTTAATATAATGGTATTCAGACCAAAACAAACAGATTTTGACTATAATTTCTTCATTCCAAATGAGATTAACATGGTAGAATTTAGATTACGTAGATAAGTCTTGTATATCGCTGTAATATGCATGCGGTCTCTCTCTCTCTCTCTCTCTCTCTCTCTCTCTCTCTCTCTCTCTCTCTCTCTCTCTGTGCTGGTTCAGCAGACGCTTCTTTCCTGAATGAGCACTTCCTCGTCTGGGCCCTGTGATCAGTGGGGCGGCTGTTATGAGGAATGTGGAACGGAGGAGAGCATCAGCACAATGATCCGTCTCTCCCTCTCTTTACCTTTTACTCTTTCTCGTTCGCTCTCTCCCTTTCACTCTCCCTTCTCTCGTTCCTTCCCCTCTCCTTTTCACCTCTATCACTCTATATAATATCCCTGGCCCTCCTTTTCCTTCTTGTTCCCTCTCCTCTCTTGCATGGTCAGGACACTGGAAATATGAACATGGATTTGAACTACTTTAACTAGCTGGTATTTCTGTATGCTGCACTTACCATAAGATACCACCATATTCATCAACATCATACATGTATCTCTGTGTTGTGTATTTGTACTCTCTTACAATGAAGTAAGTGTCGGCAGCTTTCTCTAAAAACAACATCCAAGCAGGGTTATGATGAGACACCTCAGATATTCTCCTCCGGTTTCAAGCATTAACCAAGGTTATGAAAAAGTGCTCCAGACTCACAAATCATTACCTTAGAGAACATCTCTACTATATGAATACTAGACAGAGCTCAGCGCCGGCCCTGATTGCCAGATCTGGGAGTTTCTGTGAGTGGGGTCCATTCAGGTCATGGCTACAAGGGATTCAGCTTTTGTCAAATGAACATTGAAAGTAAAAAATTAAATAAAAATCCTAACCTTAACCTAATTCTCCTAGCCTGCTGCGTAAATTCTCCTAACCTGCTACGAAAAGTCAAATCTGACTGACGTTAATTTGACAAAAGCTGGATCCCTTCTAGCCATGACCATCCGTACCATTGTCTTGCCAGTTCTCTGGGCGCAGAGAGTGTGGGAACATGACCTACATTATACTGGAGATTGGTTGCAGATGCAGCCTCGGTGCTGTTGTAGCAGGGAGCTGCAATTGAATCAGCAAAAACCCAGGCTTCCTCTGAGGTTTGCCCCCAAGCATGAGATTTCTCTCTTGGAGGAGGTCTGGAAGTCTCCTTACATGTCCTCTATCTTACTATGAGGAGAGAGACAGAGAGAGAGAGAGGGAGACAGAGAGATTAAAAGGAGAGAGACACAGGGAGAGAGAGAGGGAGACAGAGAGATTAAAAGGAGAGAGAGAGAGAGAGAGAGAGGGAGACAGAGAGATGAAGAGGAGAGAGACACAGGGAGAGAGAGAGAGAGAGGGAGACAGAGAGATTAAAAGGAGAGAGAGAGATGAAGAGGAGAGCGAGAGAGAAAGAGAGAGTGAGCTTCCGTCATAAGATACATTTCACTGCGGTGCATAAAGTAGAAATTGCTTTCTTGCATGAAATGCCATCACACTGATATCTGTGTAAGACACAAGACACTTGTAATTTCATCCATGTGATATGAGTTCATTCATTAAAACATAATCAGCCATTCTCAGGTTATGGGAATTTGTGGACATCTCTCATCAGGTATCTTATTTTGATCAGTTGGTTTTTGTTAAGGCTACCACTTCTTCCAACCAACATAACATGTGGTCATAACACTTGTGTCATAAGAGACAACATCTCCATATAAACCTCCGGCAGCAAACTCATGTGAGATGTGAGACATTTCCTCAACAAGAGACCAGTCAGTAAAAAACAGCCTTCTGCACAGTTATTGCAACAACATGAACAGTTTATTGTAGAGGTAACCGTGGTGACGGTAACATAATTTGTCATCTGCTGCTTTCCAAGTTTTCTCGAGTAAAACTACCCTCTGTTTGCAAAATTCATGACTCATATAACCAGTATCACCTTCTTTCCCAAGCATTCCCTTTTCCACAAGGTTTGCCGTTGAGTTCAATTCTCCGCTGGCAAAATGAATCACGGGCCGTTTTCCATGGAAAAGGATTTACCAGATTGGGAATGGGGCCCAGAATGCACCACACACTGTAGTTACTGTACTGTATCACGGCTATTGACAGGTAATGATGATGCTGCTGTGACGGCTGTCTAATAGCTCCTTTAACCACACTGGTTTCAGGGATTTTAAACACATTCAGACTGCATTGATTAACTGATTTGCTAGGGAAAACATGCCACAATGATGCTCACCAACGAGCAAGGATTCCTATGCTGCTCTACGACTTGTACAGCCAACCACAACCCCTAAGGTCCTCTGCCAATGGCCATATTTGAAATTGGTCAATGACCCTGTTAATAGCCTCTGTGATTAATCTATTCATAACGTCACTGCCAAGTGAATTACATGATTACATGGTTATTAACATGGTTTATAGAATAACATGGTTGAGTGAGGTTTTCCTGAACACTAAAGGATTACGTTTCTTCCCAACATCTCACATAAGGAGGAGACAATTCAAAACATACAGTAAACCCCACACACCTGGATGAAGTGATGTCACCCAAAAACATTTCCAGATGTTTGAACAATTGGATAGATTTTCCTAACTAAGTAAGATTAATGGGCCTTTAAAGGGTTTCTGGTGTTTTTTTTTATGTTATATATATATATATATATATATATATATATATATATATATATATATATATATATATAATCACTGCATTCCAGAACAATTTGGTCTCCATATCAGCGTTCAATGAACCAACAACGAGCTTTGGGGCAATCGATATGGGAAACCCACTCAACCATGTAAAACCCATTGTAAACCCAATCCCTCCAGAACTTTCATTACGCACACTTGGCAACTATTCCCAGTGATTAGGAATTGTATAAGTGTGTCCTTGGTTTACCATTGTCCTGTCAATTATTGTTCCCATGTCCGTTGGTGGTGTGAGTACCTATGCGTTGGTGCAGCTGTTATGCTGTGTGTCTTATATATTGTGTATTACGGGTATCATCCCGTGGCGTTCAACAAGGTTTACCCTCGCTCTTTTTTTTGGGTACAGCCCAGTGTTTTGTATATGTGTTTGTTTTGGGTGTATTAAAAACCCCTATTGTGTATTCTAGCGCCTGTCTCCAAATCCTTTATACCAGCGTGACACCCACTCAGCTGTGTTAAACCCATTCAGCTGTGTTAAACCCATTCAGCTGTGTTAGTCTACTTTCACGCCCTGATCTGTTTCACCTGTCTTTGTGATTGTCTCCACCCACCTCCAGGTGTCTCTTGTTTTCCCCATTAGTCCCCGGTGTATTTATCCCTGTGTTTCCTGTCTCTCTGTGCCAGTTCGTCTTGTTTTGCCAAGTCAACCAGCGTTTCTCTTAGCTCCTATTTTTCCCAGGCTCAGTTTTTTCCTAGCCCTCCTGGTTTTGACCCTTGCCTGTCCTGACGCTGAATCTGTCTGCCTGACCCCTGCCTGTCCTGACCTCGAGTCTGCCTGTCCTGACCTCGAGTCTGCCTGTCCTGACCTCGAGTCTGCCTATCCCCTTGTACTGTTTGGACTCAGACCTGTTCTCTGAACCCCTGCCTGTCCTGACCTCGAGTCTGCCTATCACCTGGTACTGTTTGGACTCTGACCTGGTCTATGAACTCTCGCCTGTCCCCGACCTGCCTTTTGGTATAATAAATATCGTAGCTCAACCATCTGCCTCGTGTCTGCATTTGGGTCTCGCCTTGTGACCTTATACACCCTCGGCTCTGACGTTTAGAATAGATTCATTATGATATCAATAGTGTCATTGACCAACTTCAATTATTTTAAATAATGATTTGTTGTATAAGCTGCATTGGAAGTGGATCATCTTAATTTGAACACAACAATTATCCTCAAGTGTC
Organism: Salmo trutta; assembly: GCF_901001165.1. Lineage (NCBI taxonomy): Eukaryota > Metazoa > Chordata > Actinopteri > Salmoniformes > Salmonidae > Salmo > Salmo trutta. The sequence continues at coordinate 28,572,376 of NC_042987.1, forward strand.
ATTTATCTCCCCATAACACCATGTAACAGCTTTCTAAAATCATGTGACAAATGTTTTTGTTTTCTTGATCAACAAATAGTTTGGCCATTTTTGTGTGTACGTCTGTCATTACAAGAAGTCAGGTGTTCCGGCCTGGTTTTGTCATGGCTAAGTAACAGCATATAGGATTTGCCCGAAACGGAGCCCTCAGAAGCAGGCGAGCTCAGTGGGAAAGAGCCCTCCCTTTCAGCCCAGCGCGTGTACTTAATGAATTTCGACACGTTCCCCATTCCTTTCTATCTCCCCTACCAAAATGAATAGAGGCAGGGCTCTACATTGAAAGGCTACGAGGGGAAATCTAAATGAAAGGAGATATTGTGTTGACACTATGGGACTTCCTGTCTGCTTTCACAATATCCAATAACAGTGGGTCGTGTTACAACGTTACAAGATAAGGGATCTAGAGAGCTGCTACAGTATGTCTATTGTTTGAATAACAGGAATTTTATCAACTGTGATCTCTCTTTAGGCTCTGGGAGGAACATGATTTCTAAGCCCATGTGAGAGCCATACTATGTGATCATGACACCACAAGCACGACGAGGTCACACGATCAGAGTCCAAGACCACAATATCAAGATGACACCAATTCCTGGCAAAACTGCAGTTTATAGCTTCAATTAGGCATTTCTCTTGGTGAGGTACATTTCACTATATCTAATTCCTCTCAGTTTATGCAACATTTTCACAGAAGACACTCTGTGATTTGTCTAAAAGAGATGAAAGCACAGGCCTTTTCGAAATAACCTGCTATCTAATAAAGGCTGTAGACAGACAATGAGATGCCTCACTTGGCCAATTAGAGATAACAAACATTAAATCAAATATGTTTGGCTGTAACAGCAGCCATCTCTCTCTCCATGCCTTTCTCTCTCTTTCTTCCATATATGCCTCTGTCTCTACACCCCACCCTTTTTCCAACTCTCCCTCTTAATCTTTCATCCTTCCCTTTCTCTCCATCTCACTCTCCATCCCTCCGTTTCACTATCTATCTCTTTCTCTCTAATCACTGCACAATCGTGGGCCAGGCATGGCAGCGTGCCATCAGGATTGATTTGAAGACCCTCCTCCTGAAAAGAGGACAATGAGGCCGAGGAGGTGGGTGCACAGGGGCTCGCTTCTGATTAAATTCCACACAATCTTTTCCTCAGAGGGTTCCACCCCCTCAACACATACCCTCCGCCCCCTCTGCATCCCACACAGCAGCTGGTCACAATGATTATAATAACACCATGTGCCTAGGTCAGACCTGGTAATGCCAGCAGCCACATGTGAGGGAGGTGATATAGTAGTGTTAGCATAGCAGGGGGTGATCTCACTGTCTGGTCTCTGAGGTGTTGTTTTATCTAATGGATGTGATGATACCAGACACACTGTCGATGCTTGACTGAAGGCCCTTTGACAGCCGATTTATGATCTCTTCATTATTTATTTATGATTTATTTGAGTAGGGACCCTTGACATTACTGTATGTCTGAGAGAAGCAGTTATTGTCCATTTTTTTATTTAACCTTTATTTAGCTAGGCAAGTCAGTTAAGAACAAATTCTTATTTTACAATGACGGCCTAGCCCGGCCAAACCCTCCCCTAATAACCCGGATGACGCTGGACCAGTTGTGTGCCACCCTATCGGACTCCCGATCACAGCCGGTTGTGATACAGCCCGGGATCGAACCAGGGTCTGTAGTGACTCCTCTATCACTGAGATGCAGTGCCTTAGACCGCTGCACCACTCGGGTCAATGCCCTGCTCTCTTGCTGTGTTCCATGGGAGAATCAGTGGTGTTGTGCTGCCACCTTAAATTTCCTGACTTCTTTTCCATGCACCACTAAATCATCAGATGTGGTTGTCCTACTTCCTGTTGTTCTGTTGTTCCCATTTCTCCAGATAGACATAAAATCTCCAATAACACCCTGTTTCCCATAATGCATTGCAGAGCTTTAATGTGGCTCTGGTCAAAAGTAGTGCGTTATAAGATACAGGATAGGGATAGGTTGTGAAATGAGATGCATAATGAGCGAATGGTATCTGAAACCCTTCCCCATTATATTAGATATTCAATACCAAATGCCTCAATGTCTGTCCTGAGATGTCTTTTGTCTGAGAAGCATCTAAGGATATCCTCGAGAAAGGAACGACTCAGTGAGTCTGAATATCTAGTAAGATGCTTTATGGATTTCAGTACAAGCATTGTTTTATGCATTTCATTTTTCATTGTTCTTCATTCTGACAGTCTCCCAACAGTACTGCCGTCTCTCATGCAGTCATGGAAACCCCTGGAGTGTCTGTGCCAATGGTGCCAATATCCATCCCCGTCAGCTCAGAGGGAGCTGATGCCATTGTAGGACAAGCCTGGCACTGGTAGGGTTCCAGCAGGCCTGGCATGGGACACACAAGGGAGGGCGTCCTAAATGGTTATTTGTGTGACAGTGGAACAGAGTTTAGCGCCATGTGTTTCTGAAGATCCCTTTGGTGAGAGGGGGAATGAAGATGCTGTAATCCTGTTGCATCTCCATAATTCCTGCAGCAATTAACATTAATGAAGCTGGTGAAAAGGCAGATGGGATGTTTACTGAGGGCCCTGAGACAAAAGAGGGTCATTTGTACCAATCTGTGACTGTCCTGTCTAAAATACGAGGAAACCAGAATCTTAAGAGTTCTCAAGTGTCTGCTTGTATTCACAGTGACATAATTTGAGGATTTTACTTTTCAAGGATAGTGTTGGTTTATTTCTGACTGTGTAAGCAAGCATGGGTTGATGGTGAGTATGGATGTGGTAGAGACTGGGAACAGCACAGCTGTGTGTGTGAGCGTGTGTGTGTGTGTGTGTGTGTGTGTGTGTGTGAGTGTGTCTGTCTGTGTGTGTGTCTGTGTGTGTTTTGAGGTATTCCCTGACTTTGTAGCCTACTTATAAGTGACCACTTTCATTCTTGCATGAAGAAAAAAAAGAACTTCGAGGCACATGATCATATGTGCTTTTGTTAAAAAGTCATAAGGCGCATCTTTCAATTCAAGGCACAGATTGGATCATGCTCCCTAATTAATTCAATTAGGCTGATTAAAGTGAGCATGATATGGACAAAATTAATATGAATGTATAAACTAATGTATATGCCAATGCCTGAAGATCACCGGGTTATGGTTAGCGAAATGGCTAGCATTAAATGATGTCACAGAAATATATCAAAACTGGAACATTTGCTCCGTTATTGCTTTGATGAACGTGTATACCAGCCAGCATGACCCGTCTTCATAAAAAGGACGCGTCTCCTTTAAGAGAAAATGGGGCGCAACATCTACAATGGTAGGGGTGCACAAATCGACTGAGAATTAAAAATAGCATCATATCTCTAGCACCAATTATTTATCGTTAACAATTCATCAATAGTTATGTTATAATAATCAAGCAATATGGACTTAAATCATTATACGAAGATTAATATGCAAGAACATTTGGAATATGTCCCTTGTCACCCCTTTCCCCGGCGCCGTCATTGTCTGGATACGGACTGTACAGTGCGCTGCAGATTGCGTTGAATTAGCTGTTTGGTGTTGCCCATACAGTTTGGAGGCCATCCTCACACGTTCCGTATAACGGAAAGATACTGCAGCATCCTTTGTTTTCCTTCGCTGGGTATCAAGGTAAGGAATTGACCTATGGTTTACCATATGCTTGTCTAGTAGCCGATATATTCTGCACAGACTGGCGTTGCCATGCATTCTTGACTTCTTTCGTCCGTTTCCCTCAATTCTCCATCACCGTAGGCTGAATGGATTGTTTGAATGATGTCAACTAGCTAGCTAGTTATTAAACACAAAATATGGAATAAAGTAAAGTCTGAATAAAGTCAATTTCAGAATAAATTCGTGAACATGTGCGACGTCGTGTTTCAACCGGCATGCAAGCACCAGGCAACGTTCGTGCGTACTCCACTGTTGTTTTTGGGGCTCACATTGCTCCATACAGGTTGTTGGTGGCTGTAATTTAGTAGCTACACGAGTCCTACAACGTTGCGTCATTACATCAGCCTGAAGCAGCAGGTCACAACGAAACGATGCAACTAAGCCTCAATGTTGCTCTTTTTTTGCGGTTTTAACATTCTGTCGTTGTGATGTTTTGGGTGGCCAGAGCGCTGGGGGTTTGCGTAGTCAGCATCGTTATTGTATGCTTGTATGGGGTTATGAGATGTGACATAATTCGAGTAATTGCCCGCTAACAAATAGGGAAACTTGGACTCGCCAGTCCACTGAGAACATGGCATACAGGACAATGTTATGGCTCTTCTGAGATATTGTGGTGTTTGTCTGTTTTGACTGACATTTTTAGGCTGAGACACACTGTCTTTATTAAATAAGTGTCAAATTAGTGGAAATTAAGTGCAAGTGTATTGCATTGATTATATGTTAGCGTTAGGTCTGTTAGCATCGAGTGCCAATAGTTTAAAGCGGCAATCAGCAGTTGAAACATTAACTAAGTGCAGCCCCCGCCCCTGTTTCGGGTAAAAAGCTGAGGGATGGGGCTGGAGAATTGTAACAACTCTCAAATTCATAGACAGAGCTATGGATGCAAGTACTGACCGTCCATGATATCAACATTCTAGTTTTAACCATGTTTTGAGGCTCCTATATAGTGTTTACATTTACTTTGTTTACATTTACTTTGTTTACAAACATTGGATTGAAACAAGCTTATATTTTGGGGCTGATGGGGTACAACAGTTGAACTAACTCTGGCTGAATCATTTGATCTACAGTGCCTGGTACACAGCTGCACACAACAGGTTTAGTGTCAAAAGCTAAATATTGGGATTAGAGAGTGTGTGTGTGTGTGTGTGTGTGTTCGTTCGTTGGTAGGCTGCCGTGGAAAACGCATTTGGGTATTTTGTATCAGTGTGAACAGATTCTCAGGGAAATACGAGGGAAAAGCATTAGGCTTGGATGAATTTAGCAGAAACACTTTATTTGAATGTTCCGTCATACTGCCTGCATAAGTCATAAACATGACTTAGCTTGACATAATACGTTTCCTATTGACAGTATGTGAAGCATGATATGTATATAACAGGTTTATGACAGAGACCAACAGTGTGAAGCATGCGGTCATAAATGTAATGTCAAGCCCCAAGTCACTTTTATTACACATCAAATGTGTGCATTAAAAGGTAAGCTACCATTTAAAAAAATATGCATTTGGCCCAGGCCTAATCATTTTAAAGGGATACTGCGAGATTCTGTCAATTATCTCTACAGGTATGCTAGTGTAATGCTACTGTACTTGTAGACTTCCAGTCATTGCGCTACTGCTAGTTAGCTTTGGCTCGCAAAATTAACTTCCGTCACACTGCACGCAGAGACATTAAAATGGTATCCACGAGTTCTTCTGACTGTAGAAAAACGGCTTACTTGCCAGAATCTCACAGTATCCCATTAAAGCTTGACACTGTTGTGATGCATATTGCATAACAGCAATAGCCAAACATTTTAGGCAAAAAACCTGACTGTGTGCGTCATAGTTTCCCGCCTCGAAACAACACACTATGACACCGTCGACACATTCTGTCCCTGCTGTGTAATTGGCCAATTTGTATTCCCCTCTAGATCACATTAATATTAAACACTAAACCTGCCCAGTTGCTCACCAATAAACTCATCCCTTATCTGGCCTGGCCACACACACCTGGGCTGGCACAGCCAAGACAACAGCAGCTGTTGATTCTAGTGTTCATCACTAAAACTTTTTAGTTGTAAGGAATGCTGAACCTTGAAGAATTGGTGAGATGTCTAACATATGGGTCTCACAGTCAATGCCAGGTCAGTGTGATACATTATATTCATCTCACTATTCCCAGTTATCTGGAGTAGTAGGCTGTGCTATTATACACTACATGTTTGTTGCCTCTTGCAAAGGGATATCATTTAGGCTAGCCTACACTCTGCTATGGCAAGCAGCAAGGGATAATGTCAAGAGGAACACAGAAATGCAGTAAATGCTAACTCTAAATTGTATTACCTTTACCAGGGAGTCATTAGCTTCACTCTTGAAAGTGTTATGACTGCTGCTTGTACTGAATGTCCATATGTAACAGTATAGCTTCCGTCCCTCTCCTCACCCCTATCTGGGCTCGAACCAGGGACCCTCTGCACACATCAACAACTGACACCCACGAAGCATCGTTACCCATCGCTCCACAAAAGCTGCGGCCTTTGCAGAGCAAGGGGAACAACTACTTCAAGGTCTCAGAGCGAGTGATGTCACCGATTGAAACGCTATTAGCGTGCACCACCGCTAACTAGCTAGCCATTTCACATCGGTTACACATAGTGCTGCTGCCTCTCTATGCCATAAACATTAACCAAAAGTACCCCCTTAAAATCTGTTGGGTTTACATTAAGAAAACAAAACATGAAGATGACAAGCTAGCCTACAAATTTTCTTGCACAAGGAAAACCCGTAAGTCATTTGAAAATATCACTCGGCATGTTCCTAAAAACATACAAGACATACAGTGCCTTCAGAAAGTGTTCATACCCCTTGACTTATTCCACATTTTGTTGTTACCGCCTGAATTATAAAGGATTAAATAGATTTTTTTCTCATCCATCTACACAAAATACCCCCTAATGACAGTGAAAACAGGTTTTTAGAAATGTTAGCAAATTTATTGAAAATGAAATACAGATATCTAATTTACATAAGTGTTCACACCCCTGAGTCAATACTTTGTAGAAGCACCTTTGGCAGCGATTACAGCATTGAGTCTTTCTGGGTAAGTTTCTAAGAGCTTTCCACACCTGGATTGTGCAACATTTGCCCATTATTCTTTTCAAAGTTTTTCAAGCTCTGTCAAATTGGTTGTTGATCATTGCAGGACAACCATTTTCAGGTCTTGCCATAGATTTTCAAGTAGATTTAATTCAAAACTGTAATTCAGCCAGTCAGGAACATTCACTGTCTTCTTGGTAAGCAACTCCAGTGTATATTTGGCCTTGTGTTTTAGGTTATTTTAAGGTGAATTAGTCTCCCAGTGTCTGGTGGAAAGCAGACTGAACCAGGTTTTCCTCTAGGATTTTGCCTGTGCTTAGCTTCATTCCAATTTTGTGATATCCAATTGCGATCCAATTGCGATCTTGTCTCATCGCTGCAACTCCCCAACTGGCTCGGAAGAGGCAAAGGAGGAGTCATGCGTCCTCCGAAACATGACCCGCCAAGCTGCGCTTCTTAACACCCGCCTGCTTAAGCCGGAAGCCAGCCGCACCAATGTGTTGGAGGAAACACCATTCAACTGACGACCGGCCCTCCACAAGGAGTCACTAGAGCGCGTTGAGCCAAGTAAAGCCCCCCCGGGTCTGGACCAATTGTGCGCCGCCCTATGGTACTTCCGGTCACGGTCGAACCCCAGGCTGTTGCGATGCAGTGCCTTCGACCTGCTTTTTTTATCCTAAAAAAACTCCCCAGTCCTTAGGGATTACAAGTATATCCATAACATGATGCAGCCACCACTATGCTTTCAAATATGGAGAGTGGTACTCAGTAATGTGTTGTATTGAATTTGCCCCAAGTATAACAATTTGTATTTAGGAAAAAAAGTGAATTGCTTTGCCACATGTTTTGCAGTATTACTTTAGTGTCTTGTTGCAAACAGGATGCATGTTTTGGAATATTGTGTTCTGTACAGGCTTCCTGTAGTGACTGTGTGTATTGATACACTATCCAAAGTGTAATTAATAACTTCACCACGCTCAAAGGGATATTCAATGTCTGCTTTTAGTTTTACCCATCTACCAATAGGTGCCTTTTGCACGGCATTGGAAAACCTCCTTGGTCTTTTTGGTTGAATATGTGTTTTGAAATTCACTGCTTGACTAAGGAACCTTACAGAGAATTGTGTGTGTGGGGTACAGAGATGAGGTAGTCATTCAAAAATCATGATAAACACTTATTACACAGTTATTACACACAGTGACTCCATGCAACTTATTGTGACTTGTTAAGCAATTTTTTACTCCTGAATTTATTTAGGCTTACCATAACAAAGGGGTTAAATACTTATCTTTAGAAGTGAAGCTCTAAGCTGCTGCAAATGCCTGACCTGGAACAATCTGCGAATCACATGAGCATCTTTACATCATACACTGAGAATCATCAGACTACTAAAGTAGAGTATTAGCCGACGTAAAAGACCAGCATTCCAACGAGGGGCTGTGTGGATCTTACACCTATGTTTATCAACCTTTTCTGTGCCAGGGACTGGCAAGCTGTGGTTCTCCACGCCTTATAGCTGAGATTAAAGCTATTAGTTGAGAACTGATGAAATAGTGTCAGCTCACTATCTGACAGAGCAGAGCAGTTAGCAATATCACATGGACTGGAGCTGGTCAACGGAACAGAGGGTTGAGAAACCTTATCCTCCTCCTCCTCTGTTCCTCTGGTGGTGTAGAGGTTAATCCAGGCCCTGCAGCCCCCCAGCATCACTCCCATTCCCCAGGCGCTCTCATTTGTTGACTTCTGTAACCGTAAAAACCTTGGTTTCATGCATGTTAACATTAGAAGCCTCCTCCCTAAGTTTGTTTTATTCACTGCTTTAGCACACTCCGCCAACCCGGATGTCCTAGCCGTGTCTGAATCCTGGCTTAGGAAGGACACCAAAAATCCTGAAATTTCCATCCCTAACTATAACATTTTCCGCCAAGATAGAACTGCCAAAGTGGGCGGAGTTGCAATCTACCACAGAGAGAGCCTGCAGAGTTCCGTCATACTATCCAGGTCTGTGCCCAAACAATTTGAGCTTCTACTTTTAAAAATCCACCTTTCCAGAAACAAGTCTCTCACCGTTGCCGCTTGTTATAGACCCCCTTCAGCCCCCAGCTGTGCCTTGGACACCATATGTGAATTGATTGCCATTTATCTATCTTCAGAGTTCATACTGTCAGGTGACCTAAACTAGGACATGCTTAACACTCCGGCCGTCCTACAATCTAAGCTAGATGCCCTCAATCTCACACAAATGATCAAGGAACCTACCAGGTACAAACCTAAATCCGTAACCATGGGCACCCTCTTAGATATCATCCTGACCAACTTGCCCTCTAAATACACCTCTGCTGTCTTCAACCAGGATCTGAGCGATCACTGCCTCATTGCCTGCGTGCGTAATGGGTCCGAGGTCAAACGACCACCCATTATCACTGTCAAACGCTCCCCAAAACACTTCAGCGAGCAGGCGTTTTCTAATTGACCTGGCCCGGGTATCCTGGAAGGATATTGATTGCTCTTTAAAAGTGCTTTCCTCTCCATCTTAAATAAGCATGCCCCATTCAAAAAATTTTGAACCAGGAACAGATATAGCCCTTGGTTCACCCCAGACTTGACTGCTCTTGACCAGCACAAAAACATCCTGTGGTGTTCTGCATTAGCATCGAATAGCCCCCGCGATATATGCAACTTTTCAGGGGTGTTAGGAACCAATATACTGAGTCAGTTAGGAAAGTTAAGGCTAGCTTTTTCAAACAGAAATTTGCATCCTGTAGCACTAATTCCAAAAGTTTTGGGACACTGTAAAGTCCATGGAGAATAAGAGCACCTCCTCCCAGCTGCCCACTGCACTGAGGCTAGATCTGGATCTGGATCCCTACAAATCAGCTGGGCTAGACAATCTGGACCCTCTCTTTCTAAAATGATCCGCCAAAATTGTTGCAACCACTATTACTAGCCTGTTCAACCTCTTTCGTATCGTCTGAGATCCCCAAAGATTGGAAAGCTGCCGCGGTCATCCCCCTCTTCAAAGGGGGAGACACTCTAGACCCAAACTGTTATAGACCTATATCCATCCTGTCCTGTCCTTCTAAAATCTTCGAAAGTCAAGTTAACAAACAGATCACCGACCGTTTCTTATCCCACCGTACCTTCTCCACTAAGGTCCTAAATGATATCATAACCACCATCGATAAAAGACAGTACTGTGCAGCCGTCTTCATCGACCTGGCCAAGGCTTTCGACTCTGTCAATCACCGCATTCTTATCTGCAGACTCAATAGCCTTGGCTTCTCAAATAACTGCCTCGCCTGGTTCACCAACTACTTCAGTGTGTCAAATCGGAGGGCCTGTTGTCCTGACCTCTGGCAGTCTCTATGGGGGATGCCACAGGGTTCAATTCTCGGGCCGACTCTTTTCTCTGTATATATCAATGATGTCGCTCTTGCTGCGGGTGATTCTCTGATCCACCTCTACGCAGACGACACCATTATGTATACAGTGGGGGGAAAAAGTATTTGATCCCCTGCTGATTTTGTATGTTTGCCCACTGACAGAGAAAGGATCCGTCTATAATTTTAATGGTAGGCTTATTTGAACAGTGAGAGACAGAATAACAACAAAAATATCCAGAAAAACTCATGTCAGAAATGTTATAAATTGATTTGCATTTTAATGAGGGAAGTAAGTATTTGACCCCCTCTCAATCAGAAAGATTTCTGGCTCCCAGGTGTCTTTTATACAGGTAACGAGCTGAGATTAGGAGCACACTCTTAAAGGGAGTGCTCCTAACCGCAGCTTGTTACCTGTAAAAAAGACACCTGTCCACAGAAGCAATCAATCAATCAGATTCCAAACTCTCCACCATGGCCAAGACCAAAGAGCTCTCCAAGGATGTCAGGGACAAGATTGTTGACCTACACAAGGCTGGAATGGGCTACAAGACCATCGCCAAGCAGCTTGGTGAGAAGGTGACAACATTTGGTGCGATTATTCGCAAATGGAAGAAACGCAAAAGAACTGTCAGTATCCCTCGGCCTGGGGCTCCATGCAAGATCTCACCTCGTGGAGTTGCAATGATCATGAGAACGGTGAGGAATGAGCCCAGAACTACACGGGAGGATCTTGTCAATGATCTCAAGGCAGCTGGGACCATAGTCACCAAGAAAACAACTGGTAACACACTACGCCGTGAAGGACTGAAATCCTGCAGCGCCCGCAAGGTCCCCCTGCTCAAGAATACATATACATGCCCGTCTGAAGTTTACCAATGAACATCTGAATGACTCAGAGGACAACTGGTGAAAGTGTTGTGGTCAGATGAGACCAAAATGGAGCTCTTTGACATCAACTCAACTCGCCGTGTTTGGAGGAGGAGGAATGCTGCCTATGACCTCAAGAACACCATCTCCACCGTCAAACATGGAGGTGGAAACATTATGCTTTGGGGGTGTTTTTCTGCTAAGGGGACAGGACAACTTCACCGCGTCAAAGGGACGATGGACGGGGCCATGTACCGTCAAATCTTGGGTGAGAACCTCAGCCAGGGCATTGAAAATGGGTCGTGGATGAGTATTCCAGCATGACAATGACTCAAAACACACGTCCAAGGCGATGTTATTTACAAAACAGCCTCCAACACTCTACTCAGCAAATTGGATGCAGTCTATCACAGTGCCATCCGTTTTGTCACCAAAGCCCCATATACTACCTGCCACTGCGACCTGTATGCTCTCGTTGGCTGGCCCTCGCTACATATTCGTCGCCAAACCCACTGTCTCCAGGTCATCTATAAGTCTTTGCTAGGTAAAGCCCCACCTTATCTCAGCTCAGTGGTCACCATAGCAACACCCACCCGTAGCACGCACTCCAGCAGGTATATTTCACTGATCATCCCCAAAGCCTACACTTCCTTTGGCTGTCTTTCCTTCCAGTTCTCTGCTGCCAATGACTGGAGCGAATTGCAAAAATCACTGTAGCCTTATATCTCCCTCTCTAACTTTAAGCATCAGCTGTCAGAGCAGCTGACCGATCACTGTACTTGTACACAGCCAATCTGTAAATAGCACACCCAACTACCTCATCCCCATATTCTTACTTATCCTCTTGCTCTTTTGCACCCCAGTATCTCTACTTGCACATCATCATCTGCACATCTATCACTCCAGTGTTAATGCTAAATTGTAATTATTTCGCCTCTATGTCCTATTCATTGGGGTGGCAGGGTAGCCTAGTGGTTAGAGCGAATCCCCGAGCTGACAAGGTAAAAATTTGTCGTTCTGCCCTTGAACGAGGCAGTTAACTCACTGTTCCTAGGCCGTGATTGAAAATAAGAATTTGTTCTTAACTGACTTGCCTAATTAAATAAAGGTAAAAATAAATAAATTGCCTTACCTACCTACTCTTCTACATTTGCACACATTGTACGTAGATTTTTCTATTGTTCTGTACGTTTGTTTATGTGTAACTGTGTTGTTTTTGTCGCACTGCTTTGCTTTATCTTGGCCAGGTCGCAGTTGTAAATGAGAACTTGTTCTCAACTGGCCTACCTGGTTAAATAAAGGTGAAATAAATAAAAAAATAACCATTGTTGGCTTACTTTACCACTTTATTCATGGTTAGTGTTCCTCCTTGGAAGAGAGAGGCAGGTATTTTGGGATGCTGATGTTTTATGTCCAACATTCTGTTTTATTGCTTGGCGTCTTGTTGAACAGTTAGATCTGCTACAGCTGTGAGAGAGTGAGTTTCTGCTGTTTTCCAAAAGGCACGACCAGACAGTCAGGTCTTCTATCCCCCTCGTTCTTCTTGTCGGGCGCAACATGGGGTGCATCGTAATAGTCTAGAAGGGGCTTCCTTTCCCTCTCACTCTCCTCTTCATCTGCACTGATCTGAAAAGAAAGGGTAGGTGAATCGTGAAAGGAAGTCTCTGGATGCCTGCTGGGAATGCATAGTAGCATGCCCACTCCCATTAATAGACTTGCATGTGGTGGTTTTAGTCATTATAAAACATTTTATTGCAACACAATCACTTGCCAATCAATAAGGGATAGGGTTAACAGTGTATGCTTGGGCTTTATGAAATAGCAGAGGTAAATCTACCATTTACATGGTGGTCAATTTAATCTACTTCTGATCTCAGAGGACACAAAGCAACTTATTGTGACTGTTACAAAGGTTAGTCTGGGGTCCTTGAATTACACATCAAACAGCTAGTGATGTGCAATGTTCTGCAGGACCTGTACCACATGTCCTCTCTCCTATAATCTAGGCCGTTCCTTCCTCAGCCTCAGGGCATGATGTGGTGGTCAGCGAGACGTCACACATTTTCATTAGGACATTTTAAGGCTTCATTATTTGGGCCTTAATTGTTGAGTGTGCGGCTGGCTATGTTTGTCTCAAACATTTGGAGTCAAAGAATTGTTGGCAGTGACATTAAATATCCATGGTTCCTGGAGATAACTATGACTGCATAGCTGCTCTTCCTGGGGTCCAGCAAACACTGCTAACCAACAACCTTAGTTTCTGTACTCAAACAATAGTGCGCTCTTGTACATGAGTACGCTACAGTGTCTGAGGCATGTTAGCATGCAGTCTGAGGAGCAATAGAGAGAGACTGGGTCAGTCAGACAGCGTTCACTAGGACAGCTCCACTGATATGATCCTGGAGGGAGCAGAAAAACAGGGGGAGAGAGGGAGAAGAGGGAAAAGGAAAGAGGGAGGGAAAAAGAGGGGTGTGAGGGGGGATTTAAAGTGGAGCAGTGGAGTTTTACTGAGACTGGTTATAAAGCTGACACTCAGGAGGGAGGAGGATGAGAGGTAGAGGAGGGGAAGGAGGGAGAGCAAGTAGAGTACAAAGACTTGGGAGTGGGCATTTACTGTAGACAGTGGGAGCCTTGAAGGTTGACCATAGACATCTCTAACTGTAGTGTAGAGAATCATTGTACCATTTAAACCGATGTGAAATATATTTTCCATGACCAAAAATGTTGTATTTTCAGCTGTTTGAAGCTGGTGTACAAAACCGAAAGTAAGACGCAAAAACGAAACATTAAAACGGGAAGCATAGAATAGCGTACATAACCGATCTACTGCTTCTTAGACTTGCTTTCAATGAGAATGACAATCTATAACTCACATTTCTATGTTCTAAGCTAGCTGTAATAAAGCCTTGCAGTTGCTGCTGATGCTCGTGAATTTTCTCTGGTGGTTGTACTATACTTGAGTTAATTTACTGTTTACATTGTATGATAGTGGCATTTACTGGCTAGGTTGTATTGTGTCACTGATATAGGCGTTGTTAAAGTGTGGCTGTAGTCTCAGCCAGGCTAGCTATTTTTATGTCTGGGCTGTTTGAGTTGGCTGGGCTAATTCTGAGATTGCTGTGGTGATAACATTGAGGCTCATTAGAATTCTCTGTAAGGTTAGGCTATGTGAAAATGTGGCTGTGCAGTGTCAATTTAGGATTGTGATAATGCGACTATTGGTTGTGGTAATGTAGTTTATGTCTGCATTTTGTTACAGATACTGTCTCTGTTGTGTCATATCGGAGATTATAGTGTGGCCATTTTAGTTATGTGGCTGTCGCATGTTTCAGTTATGTTAGTGTGTACTACTGAGTCACTTTTGTGATAGTCTGGCCATTTAGGCTAGGTTGTGATATTGTGTTGATGGTTTCATCTTTCGGTTGGGATAGTGTGGCCCTAGTCTCATATTTCTCCGCTCATGAGAATCCTCTGGAGGCAATTTAGACCCATCTGTCTGATTCCTGACACATCAATGGAGAGGAGACGCAGCTGTATCACGGCCCCTGCAGGCCTTTTCCCGACACAGTGAACACGTCTCTGTGTGTGTGTGTTTGTTGTGTCTTTTGCCTCCAGTCAACGGTTGCCCTACCTGCTGCTTGTTTTTTTAAAGTCGAGTGCATCTGCCTCTGGAGAGACAAGAGAACTAGCTGATCTGATCATGTGGCCTAACACTCACCAGTGTGAGGCCTCCCGGATGGTCATTTGACTCCCAAAACCCTGATACCTCAACCATTCAACACATAACAGGCCAATCAAACACTCCTGAGCCCTGGAAAATAGGCCTACTAATAATTTGCATACTGTACACATTTAGTGTAGAGCCCTGTACAAGAACTCCTTGGCAGACACTGTGTATTTGCGCTTGATTGCGAGGACAGCTACTTTCAGCGGCATTCAGGATATAGGAACCTCCTTTCTTCTGGGATGTGGGCCTTGGCCCAATGTCTTGTCATTTAAAAACCTGTTGGGGATAGGGGGCAGTATTGAGAATTTTGAAAAAAATATGTGCCCATTTTTAACTGCCTCCTACACCAACTCAGAAGCTAGAATATGCATATTATTGTTCAGGTTTGGATAGAAAACACTCTGAATTTTCTAAAACTGTTTGAATGGTGTCTGTAAGTATAACAGAACTCATATGGCAGTCAAAACCCTGAGACAAATTCTGACAGGAAGTGGATACCTGATGTGTTGAATTACCTTTAAGCCTATGCCATTGAAACACACGGGGGCTTATTAATCGTTGAGCACTTCCTATGGCTTCCACTAGATGTCACCAGTCTTTACAAAGTTGTTTGAGTCTTCTACTGTGAGAACTGAACGAACAAGAGCCTTGGAACGGTGGTGGCCGACAAGACTCTGGCGCGCGAGTTCATGTTGGGTACTCTCGTTCCAATACGTTTTAAAAGAGAATGCAATCGTCTGCCTTGAATATTATTCATGTTCTGGTTGAAAAAGGCCCTAATGATTTATGCTATACAACGTTTGACATGTTTGAACGAACGTAAATATTTTTTCTCCCCTCTTTCATGAAGAGAAGTCCGGCGGGCTTAGATCATGTGCTAACAACACGGAGCTTTTTGGACATAAATTATGAGCTTTTTCGAACAAAACTACATTTGTTATGGACCTGGGATTCCTGGAAGTGACATCTGATGAAGAGAATCAAAGGTAATGGATTATTTACATAGTATTTTCGATTTTAGATCTCTCCAACATGGCGGTTAGTCTGTATCGCAAAGCGTATTTTTCTGGGCGCAGTGCTCAGATTATTGCAAAGTGTGATTTCCCAGTAAGGTTATTTTTAAATCTGGCAATCCGGTTGCGTTCAAGAGATGTAAATCTATAATTCTTTGAATGACAATATAATATTTTACCAATGTTTTCGAATAGTAATTATTTAATTTGTTGTGCTGATTTGACTGGCGGTATTGGAGGGAAAAGATTTCCTCAACATCAACGCCATAGTAAAACGCTGTTTTTGGATATAAATATGAACTTGATAGAACTAAAAATGCATGTATTGTCTAACATAATGTCCTAGGAGTGTCATCTGATGGACATTGTCAAAGGTTAGTGCATAATTTTAGCTGGTTTTCTGCTTTTGGTGATGCGTGTCTTTGCATTGACAAAACATTACACACAGCTATTTCCAATGTACTCTCCTAACATAATCTAACTTTATGCTTTCGCCGTAAAGCCTTTTTGAAATCGGACAACGTGGTTAGATTAAGGAGATGTTTATCTTTCAAAGGGTGTAAGTTAGTTGTATGTTTGAGAAATTTGAATTATGACATTTAATTGTTTTCAAATTTGGCGCTCTTGATATTTCACCTGTTGTTGATAGGGTGTACCAGGGGTGGGACGCTAACCTCTATGGGCTAGGTGGCACCAAATCGTCCCACCTACGTAACAGCCAGTTGAATCCTGTGGCGCGATTTTCAAAACGTTTGAAATGCTATTACTTCAATTTCTCAAACATATGACTATTTTACAGCTATTTAAAGACAAGACTCTCGTTAATCTAACCACACTGTCCGATTTCAAAAAGGCTTTACAACGAAAGCAAAACATTACATTATGTCAGCAGAGTACCCAGCCAGAAATAATCAGACACCCATTTTTCAAGCTAGCATATAATGTCACAAAAACCCAAATCACAGCTAAATGCAGCACTAACCTTTGATGATCTTCATCAGATGACACACCTAGGACATTATACAATACATGCATGTCTGTTCAATCAAGTTCATATTTATATCAAAAAACAGCTTTTTACATTAGCATGTGACGTTCAGAAAAAGCATACCCCCGCAAACTTCCGGGGAATTTACTAACAATTTACTAAATTACTCACGATAAACGTTCACAAAAAGCATAACAATTATTTTAAGAATTATAGATACAGAACTCCTCTATGCACTCTATGTCCGATTTTAAAATAGCTTTTCGGATGAAGCACATTTTGCAATATTCTAAGTACATAGCCCAGCCATCACGGCTAGCTATTTAGACACCCACCCAGTTTAGCCTTCACCAAAATCATATTTCCTATAAGAAAAATGGTCTTACCTTTCCTGTTCTTCGTCAGAATGCACTCCCAGGACTTCTACTTCAATAACAAATGTAGGTTTGGTCCCAAATAATCCATCGTTATGTTCCATCAGCGACGTTTTGTTCGTGCGTTCTAGACACTATCAGAATGGTAAATCACGGTCGTGCGCATGGCGCATAACGTGACAAAAAAATTCTAAATATTCCATTACCGTACTTCGAAGCATGTCAACCGCTGTTTAAAATCAATTTTTATGCAATTTATCTCGTAGAAAAGCGATAATATTCCGACCGGGAATCTGCGTGTCTGTAAACTGAGGGAAAAACCGAAAGACGGGGGCGGGGCAGGTCACGCGCCTAAGCCTTTGTCCTCTGATAGACCACTTAGCAAAAGCTCTCGTGTGTTTCAGCCAGGGCTTTGAATTACGTCATTCAGGTTTTTCCCGGGCTCTGAGAGCCCATTGGAGACGTGGGAAGTGTCACGTAACAGCAGAGATCCTGAGTTTTTGGAAGAGATGTCAAAGAAAGCAAATAAATGGTCAAACAGGCCACTTCCTGTAAAGGAATCTCTCAGGTTTTTGCCTGCCAAATGAGTTCTGTTATACTCACAGACACCATTCAAACAGTTTTAGAAACTTTAGGGTGTTTTATATCCATATATAATAAGTATATGCATATTCTAGTTACTGGGTAGGATTAGTAACCAGATTAAATCGGGTACGTTTTTTTATCCGGCCGTGTAAATACTGCCCCCTAGCCCCAACAGGTTAAATTAGTGTACATCTAAACTACATGACTTCCTGCCGTGCTGTTATGTGAGGAGGGTGCACATCCCGCCCCTTTGTGCACACTGACTGGTTCTCAAAGGGCCGAAGCCTTGACAGTGAATCGTTTTAGGATCAGAGTGACATTTCCAGTGGAATCCCGTGGCGCGATATTCAAATACCTTAGAAATGCTATTACTTCAATTTCTCAAACATATGACTATTTTACACCATTTTAAAGACAAGACTCTCGTTAATCTAACCACACTGTCCGATTTCAAAAAGGCTTTACAACGAAAGCAAAACATTAGATTATGTCAGCAGAGTACCCAGCCAGAAATAATCAGACACCCATTTTTCAAGATAGCATATAATGTCACAAAAAACAAAACCACAGCTAAATGCAGCACTAACCTTTGATGATCTTCATCAGATGACACTCCTAGGACATTATGTTATACAATACATGCATGTTTTGTTCAATCAAGTTCATATTTATATAAAAAACCAGCTTTTTACATTAGCATGTGACTAGCATGTGACTAGCATTCCCACCGAACACTTCCGGTGAATTTACTAAATTACTCACGATAAACGTTCACAAAAAACATAACAATTATTTTAAGAATTATAGATACAGAACTCCTTTGTGCAATCGAGGTGTCCGATTTTAAAATAACTTTTCGGTGAAAGCACATTTTGCAATATTCTGAGTAGATAGCCCGGCCATCACAGGCTAGCTATTTTGACACCCACCAAGTTTGGTACTCACCAAACTCAGATTTACTATAAGAAAAATTGGATTACCTTTGCTGTTCTTCGTCAGAATGCACTCCCATGACTTCTACTTCAATAACAAATGTTGGTTTGGTTCAAAATAATCCATAGTTATATCCAAATAGCGGCGTTTTGTTCGTGCGTTCAAGACACTATCCGAAGGGTAAAGAAGGGTGACGCGCCCGGCGCTTTTCGTGACAAAACATTTCTAAATATTCCATTACCGTACTTCGAAGCATGTCAAACGCTGTTTAAAATCAATTTTTATGCGATTTTTCTCGTAAAAAAGCGATAATATTCCGACCGGGAGTCGTTGTTTTCGTTCAAAGACTGAAAATGTAAACATGGAGTCGTCTCGTGCACGCGCGCCCCAGTCTCATTGTTCTCAGATCGACCACTTACCAAATGCGCTACTGTTTTTCAGCCAGAGACAGCAAAGTCATCATTCAACGTTCTGGCGCCTTCTGAGAGCCTATGGGAGCGTTAGAAAATGTAATGTTACAGCAGAGATCCCCTGTTTTGGATAGAAATTTGAATTTATGCTCAGCTGTGCCTTGCAAGTGCAACACCAACTGATCTATTTTGGAATCAAAGCTTGAGTTTTGAAATATAATATGGTCTGAGAAAAGCAATATTGGCAGGCCAGACATGTAGCCAATATGCTGTGATAATGTATTAGACCTACTGCACAAACCTCATTCCTACAAAACTGTTTTTATGAGTAAGTTCATGCTTAAGTTATTGAGCACTGTCAACACCTTGTTCAACACTTTTTTTTTATGAGCCATAAAATGTGAGCTCTCTACTTTCACTCACGCTACAACCAGCACTGCAGGTGCAATGAATGAATGCAATGTTTTTCGATAAGCTTGCATTGTTATTATTATTGTCTTGTCATTTTTTAATATCCAGGAATATTTTACTTTCTCTGGTCATAGGAGTAAAAACATGAATTGGTGCATGAGGCAGAAATAATGCAGTGCGACTTGAGTTTCGCCATCAGCTGGAAGACTGTGTCTCCTTTTCTCAGTGGAGGAAGGAAGAGAGGAGGGACTGTGAGTCGGGTGAAAGGCTGCCTCACCGCTGCTCACTCCCTCCCCTCAGATTGACCATCAGATGCAGGCCATCAGTCCAGTAAAAAAAGGAAATGATTATGCTCACTCAGCTGTAACTCACAAGTAATACAACAAATGATCTGTTACCAGTGTGATCATATACCTACAATTTTGAAATATCATTTGAAAATGGCCTTAGAAGAACAACATTGGCAGGGCATTTCAAGCATAGCCAATATGCAGTGATAATGTATTGGGCCTATAGCCTACTGAACAAACAGAACTGTTTTTAATTGGTTAATGTTGCATAGGCTTACGTTTTTTATGTCACGTTTAAAAAAAATCTGAGCGGTAGATCTCGGCCTGCGTTTTGAATTAGAACGTGATCTTGACTCAGGAAAGCTTGGTGACCACTGGTGTAGAGACTTATTTACAGATGGTTGGGCATGCTACCAGAGTCGTGAGATTATTTCAACATCAGGTCGAATGAAGGGGGATTATACGGCAGCACTGCTGTGAGTGTGAACGACCCACCAGAAGGTACTGATGAGACAGACCATATAGTACCCTGCCTGAGCAGATGGTCTCAACCAAAGGTCTCCACAGGAACAGTTGGAAGGGTGCCAGGTAACGAGCAGTTCCATATTTCCCAAACACAAACAAGCGGTGCAGAGAGACAGAGAAGAGCTGTGTCTGCAGTAGCACTGTGGACGATTGTGACATTGACAGTATTCGTCACTAACTCCTCTCTGCCTGTAACGGCCAATTGATTTGGGTTTCGAATTACAGTACCAGTCAAGAGTTTGGGGACACCTACTCATTACAGGTTTTTAAATTTTTTTAAATATTTTCTACATTGTAGAATAATAGTGAAGACATCAAAACTATGAAATAACACATATGGAATCATGTAGTAACCAAAAAGTGTTAAACAAATCTAAATATATTTCAGATTCTTCAAAGTAGCCACCCTTTGCCTTGATGACAGCTTTGCACACTCTTGGCATTCTCTCAACCAGCTTCATGAGGTAGTCACCTGGAATGCATTTCAATTAACAGGTGTGCCTTGTTAAAAGCTATTTAGTGGAGTTTGAGCCAATCAGTTGTGTTGTGACAAGGTAGGGGTGGTATCAGTGGTGTAAAGTACTTAACCTCTATGGGCTAGTCAACAGCCAGTGGAATCCCGTGGCGCGATATTCAAATACCTTAGAAATGCTATTACTTCAATTTCTCAAACATATGACTATTTTACACCATTTTAAAGACAAGACTCTCGTTAATCTAACCACACTGTCCGATTTCAAAAAGGCTTTACAACGAAAGCAAAACATTAGATTATGTCAGCAGAGTACCCAGCCAGAAATAATCAGACACCCATTTTTCAAGATAGCATATAATGTCACAAAAAACAAAACCACAGCTAAATGCAGCACTAACCTTTGATGATCTTCATCAGATGACACTCCTAGGACATTATGTTATACAATACATGCATGTTTTGTTCAATCAAGTTCATATTTATATCAAAAACCAGCTTTTTACATTAGCATGTGACTAGCATGTGACTAGCATTCCCACCGAACACTTCCGGTGAATTTACTAAATTACTCACGATAAACGTTCACAAAAAACATAACAATTATTTTAAGAATTATAGATACAGAACTCCTTTGTGCAATCGAGGTGTCCGATTTTAAAATAACTTTTCGGTGAAAGCACATTTTGCAATATTCTGAGTAGATAGCCCGGCCATCACAGGCTAGCTATTTTGACACCCACCAAGTTTGGTACTCACCAAACTCAGATTTACTATAAGAAAAATTGGATTACCTTTGCTGTTCTTCGTCAGAATGCACTCCCAGGACTTCTACTTCAATAACAAATGTTGGTTTGGTTCAAAATAATCCATAGTTATATCCAAATAGCGGCGTTTTGTTCGTGCGTTCAAGACACTATCCGAAGGGTAAAGAAGGGTGACGCGCCCGGCGCTTTTCGTGACAAAACATTTCTAAATATTCCATTACCGTACTTCGAAGCATGTCAAACGCTGTTTAAAATAAATTTTTATGCGATTTTTCTCGTAAAAAAGCGATAATATTCCGACCGGGAGTCGTTGTTTTCGTTCAAAGTCTGAAAATGTAAACATGGAGTCGTCTCGTGCACGCGCGCCCCAGTCTCATTGTTCTCAGATCGACCACTTACCAAATGCGCTACTGTTTTTCAGCCAGAGACAGCAAAGTCATCATTCAACGTTCTGGCGCCTTCTGAGAGCCTATGGGAGCGTTAGAAAATGTAATGTTACAGCAGAGATCCCCTGTTTTGGATAGAGATGGCAAAGAAGGCCAAGAAATGGTCAGAGAGGGCGCTTCCTGTTTGGAATCTTCTCAGGTTTTGGCCTGCCAAATGAGTTCTGTTATACTCACAGACACCATTCAAACAGTTTTAGAAACTTTAGGGTGTTTTCTATCCAAATCAAACAATTATATGCATATTCTAGTTACTGGGCAGGAGAAGTAACCAGATTAAATCGGGTATGTTTTTTATCCGGCCGTGCAAATACTGCCCCCTATCCCCAACAGGTTAAGTAGTACTTTAAAGTATTTTTACTTAAGTAGTTTTTGTTGGGTATCTGTACTTTACTTTATTTATATATTCTTGACTTTACTTCACTACATTCGTAAAGAAAATAATATACTTTTTACTCCATACATTTTCCCTGAAACCCAAAAGTACTTGTTACATTTTGACAGGAAAATGGTCCAATTCACACACTTATCAAGAGAACATCCCTACTGCCTCTGATCTGAAGAACTCACAAAACACAAATGCTTAATTTGTAAATTGTCTCAGTGTGCCCCTGGCTATCCGTCAATAAAAAATAAAAATTGCGCCGTCTGGTTTGCTTAATATAAGGAATTTTAAATGGTTTATAGTTTTACTTTTACTTTAGACACTTAAGTACATTTTAGCAATTGCATTTCCTTTTGATACTTAAGTATATTTAAAACCAAATACAAGCAGTATTTTACTGGGTGTCAGCTCAGGGATTTGATCCAGCAACCTTTTGGTTACTGGCCCAACACTCTAACCACTAGGCTACCTCCCTCCCCCAGATTTCACATTAAAAACTGCAAACATTTCTCTCCACCCTATGAAAAAAATGTGTAGAGTTGCAGGAAATTTGCTTTAAAACTGCTAATTCTTCTTTCCGCCCCATGGCAAAATATGTGGAATTGCAGGAAATTAACTCAAAGCTAAAATGTTTAGCTTGCAAGATGGGGGGGAAACAAAATTTCACTTGCGACCCCCAAAAGACTAGGGCCCGTTCTTACTATGTGTGGATGTGGGTACGCCGACCGGCGAGCCACTGCAGCCCCTCATGATGAATTCAGATTTTTTTGTGCCCCTCCACCCCCATCAAAGTTCCCATCCCTGAGTTAGAACATCCCTGGCCCAGCCTGCTCCTCCACAAATGTATTTTGTTGACATTTGTTTTGCTGTTGTCCCTCATGGTAAAGTAAAGATACCCAAGGACCGTATCCAAATGTCCCTGCATCCTAAAGCTGGCTCCCTCACTTTCCATCCACAAATGCACCTGCTCATATCCAGTAACACAGGGACAAAGAAATCCTTTCTAGTGTTGTTATGACAATGATTTGTGATCTCTACAATACTAACAAGGGACATTTGACAGTAATGGGACCAAAAACCCACCTTCCACATACAGGTGTGCATAGTAGTCAAAATATTTGACAGAACTGCCCTTAATGCAGACAGGTCTTCCTGGGACAAGGATTGGAGTCACTACCATTTTAACTCCGTTCAAAAGATTCTAATAGAAGGAAATTAGCTGTTTCTATTCAGCATCTGAACTGACTTGACCCCAACCCTGCCGGAGGGTTACTTTGAGGTCACTTCATGACCTAGTACACTACACAGTATCCCTGGTTCACCTATAATGTTTATCTGTGCGGTATAACATCGTAAGCTCTTAAGACCTTTTGGGGCCATGATCCTCTTGGCTCTCTAAGACTTTTAGACTGAGACCACGGCTGTTTCAGAAGGCTCATCATTCTTTATGAGTGTGCGTGAGTTTGTTATTAGCCCTCTCTGATTTGAGCCAGGGTTGTTTTGTTAGCCTATTATTTGTGGATGGGACAATTTTGTCTGATCTTCCTCAGTGAACTCCGTAACCCGCTGTATTGGGACAATAGGCAGTGATTACTGTGCTGTACAGTCGATCTTGGTGAATTAACCTCAGGGCCAGTGAGATCAGTCTAACAGTCTGACAAGGGGATTAAAGGATGACCCAAATCCTCTGCACGGGGGGTGGGGTACTACTGTACCAGGCACTAGAACACGGTTTTTGGGTTTCCACATCTGACCTTTTTGTTTCTCTCATTCAATCACTCCTACATAGGTCATAACGAGGGCAGTTGTCTCTAAAGTCTACTTTTTTTAGGTGGCATCTACTGGCCATCAAGTATTTGGTATTCCTGAAGTAAACTGCTGCATAAAAGTAGTTGAAAATAGGAATTGACTGGAGGTCAAGTATCTCAATATAACATAAAAAGCCTGTCTTCAGTTAATATATACACACACACACACACACACACACACACACACACACACACACACACACACACACACACACAGTGCATTCGGAAAGTATTCAGACCCATTCACTTTGTCCACATTTTGTTATGTTACAGCCTTATTCTAAAACTGATTAAATCGTTTTTCCCCCACATCAATCTACACACAATACCTCATAAGAATGGGAGAAACTCCCCAAATTCTGGTGTGCCAAGCTTGTAGCGTCATACCCAAGAGGACTCGAGGCTGTAATCGCTGCCAAAGGTGCTTCAATAAAGTACTGAGTAAAGGGTCTGAATACTTATGTAAATCTTATGTACATTTTATAAATATGCAAAAAATTCAAAAAATGTAGTTTTGCTTTGTCATTATGGGGTATTGTTCATTTAAGTATAAGGCTGTAACGTAACAAAATGTGGAAAAAGGTGTCTGAATACTTTCAAAATGAACTGTATATATGCTCCATTTAGCAGATGCTTTTATCCAAAGCAACTTAGTCATGTGTGCGTACAGTTTAAGTACGGATGGTCCCAGGAATCAAACCCACTATCCTGGCGTTGCAAGCACCATGCTCTACCATCTGAGCTACAGAGGACCAGGAGGGTTTTGCATGGACCTCCCCTTGGATGCAGACTGACTGTCATCCAGACTACTAAGTAGTTTTCCGGCGAATCAAAAGAAGAGGATTAGTATTAGGCCTACTCAGGTTGGTGGATTCAGCTCCCCTCAGCCAAATTGGTTTCTCTGCAATAAAAAACAGAACCTGTCCAAGTTAATACTCACCTAAATAACCAGGTCCTGTCCAAGTTAACACTCACCTAAATAACCAGGTCCTGTCCAAGTTAATACTCACCTAAACAACCAGGTCCTGTCCAAGTTAATACTCACCTAAACAACCAGGTCCTGTCCAAGTTAATACTCACCTAAACAACCAGGTCCTGTCCAAGTTAATACTCACCTAAACAACCAGGTCCTGTCCAAGTTAATACTCACCTAAACAACCAGGTCCTGTCCAAGTTAATACTCACCTAAACAACCAGGTCCTGTCCAAGTTAATACTCACCTAAACAACCAGGTCCTGTCCAAGTTAATACTCACCTAAACAACCAGGTCCTGTCCAAGTTAATACTCACCTAAACAACCAGGTCCTGTCCAAGTTAATACTCACCTAAACAACCAGGTCCTGTCCAAGTTAATACTCACCTAAACAACCAGGTCTTGTCCAAGTTAATCCTGTTTTAGTTAATACTTACTTAACATTTTTGTTAAACAACACTGTAATGACAAGCTAGGGCCTAATAGTTGTTGAACTTTGGTCGATCTGGTTGTCTCTCATAGTCAGTTAGTGTAGTAAGGCTTTAACCAATGTCAGTTAGAAGTAGGATGCCGTTTCTCCTACAGACACCGAGTGTTAATAAGCATTTACCCCCAAAATGTTTCAGGATAGGATTTAGGGAGGGCCAGCTGCTGCTAGATCTGTGCCTATTAGCAGCTTTTACCCTGAGTGATGGGGTGAAATGACTCTGAAGGGTAGGCCTATTAGCAGCTTTTACCCTGAGTGATGGGGTGAAATGACTCTGAAGGGTAGGCCTATTAGCAGCTTTTACCCTGAGTGATGGGGTGAAATGACTCTGAAGGGTAGGCCTATTAGCAGGCTCATGTTGTGCAAAAAGTGGATTGCTAAATTTGAAGAAGCAATTAGGCTAGCGAAGTCAGGTACAGGGTGCTCTGACAGATTTTTACAGTTTCTCATCTACCTCAGTCTTTCTGAAATGTATTAGCCTACACCAGTTTGTTTCAGATGAACCATGCTTTCTTTGCCAGTTTAAATATAAAGCGTTTTGCATTGTGCTTCTTAGCTCGGTTAGCAACACCATTATCTGGTCTGAGTGTTCTCTAGGTGTTAGCGAATTAGGTTGTGTTCCTCAGACTTTACCTGTGGACAGGGTCAAGCTTTGGCCTTTTGTAATGTTGTTAACCCTTCATCCCACTTTGGAGAGATCATTACCCTGAGAGCCATTGGCTTAATCTGTGTTGAGGGATGCACTGAGATTATTTCTCTCCTGTGCACGTTTGCAGAATGTCCAAGTGATTTTATACTTTCCATACTGAAAATACAGAGTAAGTTACTTTTGCTTGTCCTGTACCATTTTCTGTGTTGACTTGGTTAATGATGGAAACAGTGCCACTGTCGCCCATTGTTTTTGCTTTGTTGACGAAGCAAAGACAAAGACTGGGAGCGCTGGGGAGCGTCAGGTAAAAATAATGCAGTACATATTCTCCTGTTTTATCATGCGTGCAATGATGATTTTGAAGAATGATCTGGCTTAATGACCATGTATTCTTATCTCCACTGGGCAAAGCCAGAAGAGGACCCCTCAGAGGTTGGTTCCTCTCTAGGTTTCTTCCTAGGTTCCCGCCTTTCTAGGGAGATTTTCCTAGCCACCGTGCTTCTACATCTGCATTGTTTTAGGCTGAGTTTCTGTATAAGCACTTTATGACATCTGCTGATGTAAAAAGGGTTTTATACATTTTAAAGAAACTGTTTGTTTGCAGTAACTTTGTTGTAAAATCTTAAACGGACATGTCAGTTTCACCATTAGGGAATCCAGCTTTAAGGTGTGGTTACTACATTTACATTTTACATTTTAGTCATTTAGCAGACGCTCTTATCCAGAGTGACTTACAGTAGTGAATGCATACATTTCAATTCATATCATACATTTTTTCCCCCCGTACTGGCCCCCTGTGGGAATCGAACCCACAACCCTGGTGTTGCAAACACCATGCTCTACCAACTGAGCCACAGGGAGGCTAGCTGCTAGAGTCTTAGTCTTGCCGTAAGGGTCTTGCCACATGGTTTGGCTAGCAGTACTAGCATTATCATTAGGCAGGATGTAGAGCATGATTAAGGCCCCAGGTAGATCACACTGTATTAGGCTAATGGGGCCTGAAAGCAGGTTAGCTCATGTCCTACTCAGTTATTTTCCTACGTGTGGTTATACTGTTAGGGTTGTAAAACGCTCCCATTCTGTACCGTGATTCTGTGTTTCCTGATTCTGCTGCTCTGGAAAGTACTTGTCAACGTTTGGGCTGGCAGGAAGATCTGCTCAAGCAGTAAGTTTGTATGCTAATTTGCTTGTTTCTTGTATCAGGCAAAGTGTTAGGAAAACAACCTGTTAGGGATGGGGTTTTTTCCTAGTAAGATGTGGCACATAGTTTGACAGTGTTGAATGTTTTTATTTTGATACAGGCTAGTAGAGCAGTTGTGACTATTTTGCAATTGATCTAGGCCCTACACAGGTCTGTCTTTCCCTGTTGACTAGTCTACCTTCCAATAGTATCTATGGCTAAGCCTTACGTCCCTTTCCAAGTATGTCAGTGTCTCATGGCCCTGTTCAACTTACACAGAAAATGAAGGCAAAATGGCAATTCCTCCAACATTGCAAGAAAGTGCATGAAATTAACAGTCATGCAGTCAACTTATTTATTTTACTCCATAGCCTGTTGTTGAATTATGTATCCAAATGTAGTTTGCTGAAGTGATGTGTTATTGTGTTAATTTCTCATACCCTTTCAACTTCTAGATACCAGTTTGTTTGAATACTGTCTGCCAGTGTCTTGTCTATCTTGATTTCATTGTGGCTCAGTAGAACTGTCGAAGGTCAGGAGACATCCCTCTCTCCTTTAGTGTCCTTGGAAATAAAAGCAGAAAGTTAAAGAGGTAATACTAGCCAGTGGAATACAGACAAGGCATCGTTGTCCTATTTTATTGCGTAGTGTCTGCGCTGGTTTAGATGATGGATTAATCATCATGCATTTGATTGATCAGACTAAACACATGTTTTATATGAGAAGATAATTGGCCTGCAAGGGCCTCCAGTTGAGGGCAATAACTTAGGCCTACCTCACAAAGAGGTGGCTGTATTGGATCTTAATACACATATGGTTCTTTTCCTGTGGTCCTGTAGGTCCTTTGTTGTAAAGAAGGTTACCCAGTACTTTATGCTAATAATGAACCAGCTATGGTTACGATTAGGGAGAGTCTAAGACAGATGTTCTGGGCATACTTGAACCAGTGCAATGACTCAGACTTTTTCAATTGGGTCACTGTGCAAAATTAAAATCTTAAAAGGAGAACAAATATTTTATGTAGACAAATAGCCTACATTCAGTATCTTTCACGACCTCACTTCCATGCACACACACCACACACACACGCTTAGGAGTGCTGTTACACTAGCATTCACTGCTTCATGAGGTCATGGCAGGCAGACACAGTATCCGTCGCCATTATGTCTGGGCTGGCTAGTCTAAACACACAGGCTCCCTGTCCACGGGGCTGGATCGAGTTCATTGCGTCTGTCCTCTCGACAGCGTTATTAAGAATGGCTGCTTCACGTCGTCTCCTGAGGATTCCATCTATAAAGGTATAGTACTGGTGCTGCACCCCCTTCCCCTCACCCCACCAGACTATCGGAACGGTCCACTGAAGACCTGGAACTAGATGAGGAGAAAGCCAGGGGTGAGAGAGGGGCTGTGCTGCAGCCTGTAGTCTTTTAGATCTCAGCGTCATGTGTCTGCCTGGTGCTGCAGGTGTCAGTGGCACGCGCCAGCCGATGTCACGGTCTGACAGGTGGACCGCCCCCCCAGTACTCTAATCCTGACACTGCGGGTCCTCGCTGCTGTTGCAGGCGGTCCATCTCGATGCCTGCAGGGAAACCGTGGGCGGGAAAGGGGAGGAAGAGGGAGGTGAAGGGGTGACTTTGTTTTAAAGGTCAGCATAAAGTATTCAGCAGCAAGCGGCAGTGGTAAGTGTTAGTGTGTGGTGGTCGGTAACTAGATACTGGGCCACAACCCTGAGTGGTTACGTGTGTTGGGCCAGTAACCAAAAGGTTGCTGGTTCAAATCCCTGAGCTGACTAGCTGTTGATGCCCTTGAGCAAGGCACTTAACCCTAATTGCTCTTGTAAATTACTAAAATGTAAATGTAAAAATGTCATCCATGTCCAATAAAATATAAATCAGGCACACAATGTGGTTTGGCTGTTTTAATTCAAGTGTGTGCTATCATGTCTGAGTGGGTGCCTGTTTCCAGGCGCTTGTGTCAAGTGACTGTTGTTTATGTGTATATTTCAGCACTGGAAGCTTGTAGATTCAGAACCCTAAGAGCTTTTCATAGGGTGCTGCTATGTTTTAAGTACTGTGGTGTGTTTATCTGTGTGTGGGATGGGGAGTATTACTTAATACTGCTGCAGCACTTCTAAAGTGGCTGAGGCTGTGTAATGGAAATTCATTGAGGCTTTATCTTGGTTGTTAATTTTAGTATTATAAATGATGTAATGTAATGACTTAGCATCATTTGAGTAATTGTTTATGGATTGAACCATTTGATGTTTTTACCTGCTACTATTTCATTGTTGACTGAACTAAACCTAATATTTTGTTCAGCGTGTTGTTCCTCTTTAAATGTCCTTAGACATGTGACTGACTGCGGTCTCATGTTAGTGGATACGCCACATCATGTATCAAGGTTTGGTTCAATAAGTCCACTGTTTCCATGCCAGAGCTGTCTTATTTTGATGGCTTGTGTGTATTTATTCAGCTTAGCTAGGCCCTTCTCCAAGGCGCTGCCTGTCTGTGTGTGTCGGGGTGTCTGTGTGTGTCGGGGTGTGTGTGTGTGCGTGCGTGGTTGAGTGACATGTTTCCAGGAGTTTTGGCCAGTCTTGTTGCACTGAAACTGGCAGCAAACAGCGCTACTCCTCTCTGCTCCAGATTTGTGGAAACAAATGAGAATATTTAGTGATTATAGAAAAAGGATGAAAGAATGATTATATGTTTGTCACAAGATTCTGATCAAGGCTGCATGAATTTCATGTTCATGCATGACGGTGTGATTTTTACTACTAACTACTGTAGTACAGCAGACCAAGCCTACCTTCATTTTTTTCACTTACTAAGTAAAAAGAGTCTCAAAGTCAGATGGACGTTTCCAGCTGAATGATGATGGGAGTTTAGTTCCTCCAACGGGAGTAGGCCTTACTCAGCACTACACACACGCAGCACCATCCCCTTACTCTGCAGTCTAAACACTCCCCTGTCTGTTGTGTGGAGCACTCTGTTCTGATGCTGCCAGTCTGTCTGACAGAGAGATCAGACACGGCTGCAGCAAGTAGCCAAGCTAATAGGAATATAAGCAACTTCACTTAGAAAAGCTTAACTTTGAAGTGTCCAAGCCTAGGATAGGAACTAATGGCTTTAGAGCTTATTCAGTAGAATTACAAAACAAACTATTATAGATGACACACAAAGAAAGCATTCCTTGACAGCAGGTTCAGTAGCCTTGATTATATTCTCCAGCCTGGTATTGTTGTATTCAAAACAACGTTAATGACTGGAGATTTGGTGCCTATTCAAACTAAAATGTTCACCTCTGAAACAAGACATTCTCCCCTTTTGATCAAAACCATTTAAAGGAACAAATCTACCAAATCCAACCACTAACTTACTCCACCTGTTTCCCTAACTAAAAATACAGGATCCAGGGATAAAGTGTTCCGTGTTGTCCATCAGCCCTTAAACCGTATCTGTTCGCCTCTTCGTCTAAACACCTTCAAAGTAGTTGTGATTTAGATTTCTTCAGAGACCCTGAACAGCCCTCATTCCTTTCTCCCAGTACACACCCTCTCCTGCCAATCCCTGAAGTACTGTAGCTAGCTAGGCCTAGCACTGCTGAACAGAGGAGCATCATCCCAAATGTTCCTTCCTTGCTTCAGTGTTTTCATTACTTCAGTGCCACAGTGTTTTTCCACTCTACCACCAAGGCCAACAAGCAGCTAAGCTAACAGGCAGCTAGGTAGCAGCAGTCTTCTGCAGTTGAAGAAAGACAAAGACCCAAATGTTATTCCAGTGTGTTTAAGATCATGTCAGGACAGAGGAAAACACAAGTGGACAAGTTCGTCACTCACTGGTGATGATGACGATTTTCCACTGTTAGACACCGAGGCTGATTGGAACTTACATTCTCCTTTTAGCCAGCCGAGTTATCTTGCATTTGAGATGCATCTGCTTTCAGCTGAGACAGTGTTCTATCTATGGCTGGGACGGCTTCCCTGTCTATCAGTACTGTAAGCTAGTATCAGTACTGTAAGCTGGTATAGCTGACAGAGCAATATACTGATCCTCCACTGTGCCAAGAAGCAGGGACTCTCAAACACGCCCACCTTGCTTCTGCTGGTGTTAGTAAACAAACGATAGATAATGTATCACAACTGTGACTATCACTGCTAAAAACAGGATGAATGTATCACAACTGTGACTATCACTGCTAAGAACAGGATGAATGTATCACAACTGTGAGTACCACTGCTAAGAACAGGATGAATGTATCACAACTGTGACTACCACTGCTAAGAACAGGATGAATGTATCACAACTGTGACTATGACTGCTAAGAACAGGATGAATGTATCACAACTGTGACTACCACTGCTAAGAACAGGATGGATGTATCACAACTGTGACTATCACTGCTAAGAACAGGATGGATGTATCACAACTGTGACTATCACTGCTAAGAACAGGATGGATGTATCACAACAGTGAGAAGGCAAGCTGTTAAGAACAGAGTAGGATGCTACTGATCTAAGTCAGTTCTGTGTTAGGTTAGGATTTGAGAAGGTAGGCCTACTATCTTCTACCTGCAGCGTTTAGAACAGGGAACAGAGGAAGCCAATGATTCTGGAGGGCCATATGGCGCATGTGGTGCAACATCCTTTGTTCCAGCCCAGAACCCTAAACACCTGACTCAATTAATTGTGGTTTTGAACCAGTACTGTCAAGACAATGATTAGGTGCTGCGGTGGACCAAAAGCTTTACTCAGTTCTAAATAGTCATAGTAACAGTAACCTTTAGCCTACATAGTCTGTGTGCTGAACAGTCATTTTGGCCTAGATCAGATCTATCCTAGATTAAGTGATCACAGTGGGCAGAGAGAGGCCTGCTGGTTAGGAAAGGGTCAGTGTAACTACATGAATGGCAGCCCATTAGACAAATAGGCTATGTTATGTGTAGCTAAACTTCAGAGGGTCAAAGTCGTTAAGAATTATGCTCCAGCATAACAGACAGAGTGCACTGAGGCTGAGTCCTAGGGCCAGTTTCATTATGCCCTCTAATGGTCATGGTCTTTTATTTTTTTTTATACATTTACCCCCTTTTCTCCCCAATTTTGTGGTATCTAATTGGTAGGACAGTCGTCATCGCTGCAACTCCCGTATGGACTCGGAAGAGGCGAAGGTCGAGGGCCATGTGTCCTTCGAAACACAATCCAACCAAGCCCCACTGATTCTTGTCACAATGCCCACTTAATCCAGAAGCCAGCTGCACCAATGTGTCGGAGGAAACACCGTACACCTGGCGACCGTGTCAGCGTGCATTGCGCCCGGTTCGCCACAGGAGTCGCTAGTGCGCAACGGGACAAGGACATCCCTGCCGGCCAAACCCTCCCCTAACCCGGACGACGCTGGGCCAATTGTGCCCTGCCCCTTGGGTCTCCCGGTCACGGCCGGCTGCGACAGAGCCTGGACTCGAACCCAGAATCTCTAGTGTCACAGCTAACACTGCGATGCAGTGTCTTAGACCACTGCGCCACTTGGGAGGCCATTGGTCATGGTCTTTATGGAATGTTTGGGAAACAGATCCTGAAACTGCTTTCCGACATCAAAGGACGTTATTCAGCCTCTTTATTTCTCCTATGACTCCAACTGTCCTACTTTTACAGGACGGAGGCTGAGGAGCTGTTTTTGTGGAGGTGGTGTCAGGAAGAAGAGGGGAGGACTGCTCTCGTGTTTTCCTCCTGTTCTCTGTGGCGTGACCATAATTAACACCACTGAAACGCACAGCATGCTGGGAGGGAGGGGGAGAGTGGCGAAGTCAGGCGGGTTAGCGACTCAAGCAGGCGCACGTGTGTGCGTGGTCTGCCAGGAACCCCGTTTATAAATATCCCTGCCTACACTGCTGCATCGTGTGATGCTGAGGCTCATCGTGTGGAGGCTGTGCTCTCCACAGTGTATGAGATAATCTGCTGTTTTTTTATGAGGGAAGAAGAACCGATATTATGAGGTTATGCCCCCGTACTCTTACAAATTGAGAGAACAGATTTAAAAAAGCTTTAGCCTACTTCATTTGCAGACAAATTGAAAAAGGTTTTCTTATTAGGCTTATTTGTCAACTAAATAGCCCATGCCACATCTCTGTTAATTTAATTGTATTCTCTCAGAAGACTTCCATGTGAAACTAAAGTAAATAAGTTATAAGTAGAATATCTATTATTATAATTTTTTTGAATTATTGTAATAACTAACCAGCTTCATTACAGTAATTTAGTTCAGGGCCATATTTCTGGCTATAAGGAACTGAATCTGCAGGTTAGTCATTGTTGATTTGGGAGATTGCTATAGTGGAGTGCTATAGCCTAGCAGTGATTGGTGTTGGTGGGCAGGCTGTGCTGTAGGCTTACTCCTCTGAGAAGCATTAGGCTAAACTCTGACTGTTTCACACAATGTTCCAGCGGTAGTCGCTCAATAGTAGAGCACTAAGGACCCTGTGTACTTTTTCACGGGATATTTCTCCTCTCTTAGCAGGGGTGGGCAACTGAGGTCCTGGAGGGCTTCATTGCTTGTTGGTTGCACACTTTTTCTCCAGGCCAGCATTAACAAACGTAATATTAACACACTGGTGTCCCGTTTGAATTTGAACAGCTGCAGTGCAAGCAGATTTACATTTCAGATACAGTGCATGCAGAAAGTGTTCAGACCTCTTCATATCATGTCCAATCAATTGACTTGTTCCACATTTTGATACATTACATCTTTATTCTAAAATGTATTAAATAAAACATTTTCCTCAATCTACACACAATACCCCATAATGACAAAGCGAAAACAGGTTTGTAGACATTTTTGCAAAAAAAAACTGAAATACCTTATTTACATAAGTATTCAGACCCTTTGTTATGAGACTTGAAATTGAGCTCAGGTGCATCCTGTTTCCATTGATCATCCTTGATGTTTCTACAACTTGATTGGAGTCGACCTGTGGTAAATTCAATTGATTGGACATGATTTGGAAAGGCACACACCTGTCTATATAAGGTCCCACAGTTGACAGAACATGACAGAGCAAAAACCAGGCCATGAGGTCAAAGGAATTGTCCGTAGAGCTCCGAGACAGGATTGTGTCAAGCACAGATCTGGGCAAAGAAACCAAAAATGTTCTGCAGCATTGAAGGTTCCCAAGAACACAGTGGCCTCCATCATCCTTAAATGGAAGAAGTTTGGAACCATCAAGACTCTTCCTATCTCTGGCCTCCCGGCCAAACTGCGCAATCGTGTGAGAAGGGCCTTGGTCAGGGAGGTGACCAAGAGTCCGATGATCACTCTGACAGAGCTCCAGAGTTCCTTTGTGGAAATGGGAGAACCTTCCAGAAGGACAACCAGGAATGGCTTCCGGACAAGTCTCTGAATGTCCTTGAGTGGCCCAGCCAGAGCCCAATCGAACATCTCTGGAGAGACCTGAAAATAGCTGTGCAGTGACGCTCCCCATCCAACCTGACAGTGCTTGAGAGGATATGCAGAGAATAATGGGAGAAACTCCCCAAATACAGGTGTGCCAAGCTTGTAGCATCATACCCAAGAAGACGAGAGGCTGTAATTGCTGCCAAAGGTGCTTCAACAAAGTAATGAGTGAAGGGTCTGAATAGTTATGTAAATGTGATATTTCAACAAAACTTTTTTTTTAACATTTGCTAAAGTTTCTTAAACCTGTTTTTGCTTTGTCATTATGGGGTGTTTTGTGTAGATTGATGAGGGGGGGGAAAAACGATTTAACAAATTTTAGATTAAGGCTGTAACGTAACAAAGTGGAAAAGGTCAAGGGGTCTGAATACTTTCCAAATGCACTGTACCTGCCCCAGTTCTTCTAGTAAATAAACATAACTGCTAGTGTGAATAGAGCTGGATAAGGTGATGTGCTGGCAGGCAGCAGCATTGTAAAGAAGAAGTGTCTGTGTTGAACAAACTGTCCCAAAACAGCCTCTCTCTCCAATCCCATTAGCAATATCTGTCGGCAGCCGTTAGGCCTGCTGATGGTGGGATCACATTTACGGAGTGCGTGTGTGTTCACCCACTGTGAATGTGTAAGTGTGTGGAGGAGAGGAGAGGGGAGGTTTATGTGTGTGTGTGTGTGTGTGAGTGAGTGAGAAGAGATGGTCAGTATTCTCTCCTAAAAGAATACTGACAATCTCTCTCACACAGTAGCATCTATGGTTGTAGCTCACCACTAACATATCTAGTCAAGGACTTGATGATCAGTTGAATCAGGTTGTTAAACATCTGTAGAGTTTAGATTTGATCTTTGAACCATAAATATTGATTCTCACCATCCAAAATAAGTAACACAGGCCTGCTTGTAGAGTCGTATTGGCGCAAATATGCTCTAATGGAAAAACTGGCAATTTCGGTCCAACAAACGCTTTTACAGTTTCTCTCCGTTCTTCCAAAAAGTATCAAATTCAATAGACTTACACTAGGCCCAAAATACTTTTCCTGTTGCGTAAAATGAATATTTTATTTTAATCAGTTTTCCTATTGAAAAATGAAACGTTTATTTACACGGTGGGATAGTCAAGATGTAACAGGATAGCTGAAGTGTACAAGTACAGCAGACCTATTCTGTAACAGGTCTATTGTAATGTCTGTTGGCTGAAGACACAGCCCTGGCTGCCGTCAATATCTCCATATCTCCTCAGAGTAACAGAGATCTTCCAAAGCCTTGTATTGACATTGGAAAGTATTGGCAGTTGGTAACTGTCGCTGCAATTTTTTCGTTTTTCACATAAAGACAGTCCTTAACTTTTTCCTTTTTTTTTTTTTACACTAATGTGTTGGGAGTTTGTGGGCGACCCCTAGAGTCTGAACATCTTTCACTGTCACTTTGATCTCACTGTTTTTCCCATCTTGCTTTTGGAGAGAGCGCCGACAAACTGTGAAGCAGAAAGAAACCTAGAAAGTTGTAAAGTATATTTTTACTACTAAAGAAGAATCGAGTGCTTAGATGATCAGTGTGATGAACCAGAAGGTAATTGGAATCTTTTCCTTTGACATTTGTGAATGCAGAATCCTGACTGGTTTTGTGCCCCTCTTTTTGATGTGTGCACCGCATCCTGATTCTACGGCAACAGCACCACCTACAGTCATCTTCTACAAACTACTTTGCCATCTAAAGAGCCTCATCTACAGCTTCTAGAATCATCATCGTCGCCTCGTTTTAATAGAGGGACATTTGACTGGTACATCGTGGAAGGAACTGAACTGATATGAGTGCACTCACATTTTATTTTCATTTTATTATTACTGTATTGGGCAAAACTATTGTTGTGAATGAATGTTGAAAACAAACTATTTCAACAGTAGATTAATTTAAACTTTAAACATTTATCACAGAGTCCTTGCTGTATTCTTCCTTCAGTAGATATTACATGTTTTTCCTTGCCTTTATTAGATAACATTGCTTTAGAGAGCAGTCCCCTTTTGAACTGCAATAGACTGTATGCACATTGTACATAGTAACTCTAAAGTAGTTCCTACTGTGTGTTGCACAATATTTTGGGGGAAATAAAGGTATTATTTTATATTCTATGCTACCCCAAAATCTACCAAAGACTTTCTGGCCTAAAATCTTACCCACTCTTCTAGACTCCTTAATGTAAAAGGGGTGAGCCCATCCCTCTATCCAAAAGCACCTCTCTGGGCATGCAGCCAATAAATAACTACCCTCCACAAAGACCAGCCCCCCCCCCCCCCCCCCCCCCCCCCCCAACATCCGAGAGGAGAAACCTGGGAATGGCGTGTTTCTTGTGGTAACAACATCCAGATAGAGATGGTTTTAACCATGTTCAGAGAACCACACACAGAGATGAGAGGGAATGGGCTCCATCCCCCCAGGGAGATGTGGTACAAGCACATATTCAGTCAGAACCAATATCTGAAGGAAGGGTTGAGTAAATCTGTAAACAAATGGAACCATTTGGGGGAAATTAGGAGACATGCTATAGGTATCACAGGGTATCTTTTCATTATAGTGAATGTACCATGAGTTTATAATGACACATGACAACCTGACACATTGTGGCTCTGAATCTTCTCCTGTCTGTTGCAGATTTGTGTACAAGACCTTGGCAGATGGTAGATTTGCAAACCCTATTAAAGTCAACTGCCAGTTGAATGACTCAACACTCCGAGACTGTCGTTATTTGGGGGTTTGCAAACATCTGAGTCTTGAGAATTAGCGATGGCTCAAAGCTGATCTAACCCCTGTTGTGCAGCTCAAAGCTGATCTAACCCCCATGTGCAGCTCAAAGCTGATCTAACCCCCGTTGTGCGGCTCAAAGCTGATCTAACCCCCGTTGTGCAGCTCAAAGCTGATCTAACCCCCGTTGTGCGGCTCAAAGCTGATCTAACCCCCGTTGTGCGGCTCAAAGCTGATCTAACCTCCGTGTGCAGCTCAAAGCTGATCTAACCCCCGTTGTGCGGCTCAAAGCTGATCTAACCCCCGTTGTGCAGCTCAAAGCTGATCTAACCTCCGTGTGCAGCTCAAAGCTGATCTAACCTCCGTGTGCAGCTCAAAGCTGATCTAACCTCCGTGTGCGGCTCAAAGCTGATCTAACCCCCGTTGTGCGGCTCAAAGCTGATCTAACCCCCGTTGTGCGGCTCAAAGCTGATCTAACCCCCGTTGTGCGGCTCAAAGCTGATCTAACCCCCGTTGTGCAGCTCAAAGCTGATCTAACCCCCGTTGTGCAGCTCAAAGCTGATCTAACCTCCGTGTGCAGCTCAAAGCTGATCTAACCTCCGTGTGCAGCTCAAAGCTGATCTAACCCCCGTTGTGCAGCTCAAAGCTGACTGTCGTTTTTATTATCAAAACATTTGTGGTCTTCATCCACTCTCAATCAGTTTAGATCTAACAAAGTGATTGAGGAAGATGCTTTACATTACCAGTTGAAGTAGTAGTAGTAACATTGTGGACTTCATTGTAGTTTGTAATGAGTTGTGATTTTGCATGTGCAGTACTTCTCTCTCTGCATGCTACATTGGTCATTCAGCTATACTGTATGTAATTATTATTCTGTCTCAATTTGTCGCAACAATACCATTATTTAACTGAACATGGGCTCCTAGCCATGTCAGTGCAGTCATCACCAAATGTCTGGGTGCCTACTTACTGTCTAGTACGTAACACACTGACCATCATGTGTTTGGGTCCTGGGGGTGAGAAAACAAAAGGATTGTCTGCCTCTCCCAGACCCAGCAATGGATTTGAGCTCTCAGCTGATGTGGGGTTTTTCTGTTGGCCTTTGATTTATTTTTGAGGAAGAGAATGGAATGTTAGGCTAATGCGGTTATGAGAATGAAGGATTCTGTTTGGTCGAACATTCCAAACATACACTGCTGTTATGGATGTGCTCATTCTAGTCAAAGGACACTATGCATCTCCTGTGTTGATCAACCAACAGCTTTGCACCCCCCGCAGCAACTGGCCCAAGCCCCCCCCCCCCCCCCCCCCCCCCACTTCTCCTTCATCCAAATCCAGACAGCTAATGTTCTGAAAAGAGCTGCAAAATCTGGATCCCTACAAATCAGCTGGGCTAGACAATCTGGGCCCTCTCTCTTCCTAAAATTATCTGCCTCCATTGTTGAAACCCCTATTACTAGTCTGTTCAACCTCTCTTTCGTATCGTCTGAGATTCCTAAGATTGGAAAGCGGCTGCGGTCATCCCCCTCTTCAAAGGGGGAGACACTCTAGACCCAAACTGTTACAGACCTATATCTCTCCTACCCTGCCTTTCTAAAGTCTTCGAAAGCCAAGATAACAAACAGATCACCGACCATTTCGAATCCCACCGTACCTTCTCCGCTATGCAATCTGGTTTCCGAGCTGGTCATGGGTGCACCTCAGCCACGCTCAAGGTCCTAAACGATATCATAACCGCCATCGATAAAAGACAGTACTGTGCAGCCGTCTTCATCGACCTGTCCAAGGCTCTCGACTCTGTTAATCACCGTATTCTTATCGGCAGACTCAACAGCCTTGGCTTCTCTAATGACTGCCTCGCCTGGTTCACCAACTACTTCTCAGATAGAGTTCAGTGTGTCAAATCGGAGGGCATGTTGTCCGGACCTCTGGCAGTCTCTATGAGGGTGCTCAGGGTTCAATTCTCTGGCCGACTCTTTTCTCTGTATATATCAATGATGTCTCTCATGCTGTGGGTGATTCTTTGATCCACCTCTACGCAGACGACACCATTCTGTATACATTTGGCCCTTCTTTGGACACTGTGTTAACAAACCTCCAGACGAGCTTCAACTCCATACAACACTCCTTCCGTGGCCTCCAACTACTCTTAAATGCTAGTAAAACTAAATGCATGCTCTTCAACCGATCGGTGCTCGCACCCGCCCGCCCGACTAGCATCACTACTCTGGACGGTTCTGACTTAGAATATGTGGACATCTACAAATACCTAGGTGTCTGGTTAGACTGTAAACTCTCCTTCCAGACTCACATTAAGCATCTCCAATCCAAGGTTAAATCTAGAATCAGCTTCCTATTTCGCAACAAAGCCTCCTTCACTCATGTTGATTTTAATTTTATTTTTTATTTAACATGGTAAGCTAGTTAAGAACAAGTTCTCATTTACAACTGCGACCTGGCCAAGATAAAGCAAAGCAGTGCGACACAAACAACAACACAGAGTTACACATGGAATAAACAAGCGTACAAACATATCCTCGTAAAACTGACTATCCTACCGATCCTTGACTTCGGCAATGTCATTTACAAAATAGCCTCCAACACTCTACTCAGCATATTGGATGTCGTTTATCACAGTGCCATCCGTTTTGTCACCAAAGCCCCATATACTACCTGCGACTGCGACCTGTATGCTCTCATTGGCTGGTCCTCGCTACATATTCGTCGCCAAACCCACTGGCTCCAGGTCATCTATAAGTCTTTGCTAGGTAAAGATCCGCCTTATCTTAGCTCTCTGGTCACCATAGCAACACCCACCCGTAGCACGCGCTCCAGCAGGTATATTTCACTGGTCATCCCCAAAGCCAACACCTCCTTTGGCCGCCTTTCCATCCAGTTCTCTGCTGCCAATGACTGGAACGAATTGCAAAAATCACTGAAGTTGGAGACTTATACCTCCCTCAATAACTTTAAGCGTCAGTTGTCAGAGCAGCTTACCAATCACTGCAGCTGTACACAGCCCATCTGTAAATAGCCCATCCAACCAACTACCTACACCATCCCCATATTTGTTTTTCTGCTCTTCAGCACACCAGTATTTCTACTTGCACATCCTCATCTGCACATATCACTCCAGTGTAAATTGCTAAATTGTAATTACTTCGCCACTATTGGCATATTTATTGCCTTACCTCCTTATTTCATTTGCACACACTGTATACAGATTTTTCCATTGTTTGTTTATCCCATGTGTAACTCTGTTGTTTTTGTCGCACTGCTTTGCTTTATCTTGGCCTGGTCACAGTTGTAAATGAGAACTTGTTCTCAACTGGCCTACCTGGTTAAATAAAGGTGAAATTAAAAATCATAAAAAGATCCATGGAGAATAAACGTCTAATAAAGAGGTAGCCTGTTAAGGAGAAAGACATGGCAAATGGTATTTATTAGGAGGAATCAGCTTCCTCAGACAGAGGAAGAGGGGGGAGAGAGAATGAGGTGTGTGTGTGTGTGTGTGTGTGTGTGTGTGGACTTATCTGACTTAGTGACTTTTGCTTTGAGTAATTGAATCAAAACTGTAGGTCACTGACCATAAACATGTGCATTATATCATCCAGTCTCTAGGCGCTGGTTGAATGTCAGGTGAAAAACTACTGAACTCTGTGCTGACATCATGTACATACACTACAAACTCACTCTACAACCCCCGCACCAAACAACCCCCGCACCAAACAACCCCCGCACCAAACAACCCCCCCACCAAACAACCCCCCCCACCAAACAACCCCCCCACCAAACAACCCCCCCACCAAACAACCCCCGCACCAAACAACCCTCGCACCAAACAACCCCAGCACCAAACAACCCCAGCACCAAACAACCCCCGCACCAAACAACCAGAGTGTCGCAGGGCAGATGGGACAAAAGGCCCCACAGCTGGTTGGTTGGCATAGCCCTGTTGAGGGGGGTGGGTAAGGGTATTGTGTGTGTGTGTGTGTGGGGGGGGGGGGGTTAAGACTGTAGCCTAGTAGTCCAGGGGGTGATTATAGTCATTTGTATTGGCTTGAGGAGAGTCTGGTATTTACTGGTATTACTGTGTATAGTACTGGCCCTGACCCCCTCCTGCTCCTTAATTACGGTGTGTGTGTGTGTGTGTGTGTGTGTGTGTGTGTGTGTGTGTGTGTGTGTGTGTGTGTGTGTGTGACTGCAGACAGTGTGGTGGCAGACTGCGGCCTCGTATGTATGGGCCCTGCCACTGACCCACCCACTTCTAATGAGAGTATCCTGTTGTCATGCTGTTTTACACAGTCCTCTGTCTCCCATAACATTCATAGTTATATAATCCTCTCATGTTTACATTATAATATAGGTGATCTACAGGGTCCTTTAGCTCTAAGATCTAGCCATGACCATATCTATAGTAAATATTTGAGGAAATGGGGCCTGGGAGAGTTTCTGTTCATTCAGACGTCCTGCTGTGGATGACCCTGCAGTGTTTCCCCTATGTATTTTCATGTAGGCGTGTTGCAGAGGCCCCTGAATCTGCATCCGGGGCTAACCAAACAAATTTATTCCGTTGAAACTAATTTCATTGAAGAAAAATGAAAAATGTAAGCGGGATCAATGGGCAAGGTAGCCCGCCTAATTTATAATAAGGGGAAACACTGTCCCTCCTTATTAACCACTAGGGACTACAAATGGTTTGGTTTATTCTCCTGGAGTGTCTTACCATTAGATGATGAAATGGGTCCCCACGGTTACCCCGCGGCCAGTGGCGTGTTTCGGCTGGAGCTGGGACTCTGTGTCATTGCTCGATTGAATTATGTAAATATTCCTGTGCAGATTGCTGTGGGAGTCCCCAGACCCCTAATGTGATTATATTACTAAATAGAGGGAAGCAGGCTCGCCTCAGGTCTTTTTAATAATTAGTGATTTGGGTGGATAAAGTTGGAGATATTGGATTCAGGCATGTGTATATGAAACAATTATTACTGATATGATGGGGAGTGTGGGGGTGGAGAAAGTCACATGTTTGCAGATTGTGATTACATTTTGTTGTAGTAACAACCCTCCTAATTTCAGTGATTGAGGGGATTCACAAATTTAAAAACAGTAGCATCCAAAGGTGCCTCTGATAATTACATTTCCATAGTAGCAAATTGAGGTACCACAACCCCATTCAATCCAGAAACAAAAGCAAAACCAACAACAAATGGTTAGATTTGCCTTGATCCATGACCCCGTCACACCCTCCGTCCAGGCAGTGCCACCACTTGAAAATGACAAAGTAAACTACAAATTGTCCCTTTTTAAAATGAACTCATCAGTCTACTCTTATCTTTAGTAAGCCAGACATTAGGGTGTGTTTTTGGTTTGACTGAGTCTGTCCAGGTGTCTGCTCCTCATCGCTCCCTCAGACTCCCCTCCCTCTCCCTCAGTAATGTGTGACGTGTCGCAGGCAGCGCTGCCTCAAGATCAAAGCAGACACACACACACACACGGTGGGGCTATAAAACTGGTTGGTCACTGCAATTTCCCTGTCCATCAGCGGGCACACCTACAGCCCTCTCTCCTTGATGCCACTGTAATGAGTTTTATTGATGACAGCCCAAAATTTCACTTCAATCTTTTTCCCGTGAAGTTCCCTGAGGTTCTGGTCAAGGCTGAGTGCTTCAGTCTATACTTCACTGCACTCTCTATTTCACTCTACTCTCTCGATACCTCGCTCTCCTTCTCTGTCATTCATTCCCTTTCTCTGTCTTTCTGGCCCTCTGTCTCTCTGTGTGTGTGGTGAAAAAAAGCACACCACTGGTGGCAGTGTCAGCACTTTCTCGTGTGTGTGTGTGTGTGTGTGTGTCTGTCTGAGGGAGAGGAGGAGAGAGAGAGTGAGTTGGAATAGTCTGACTCCTCTCACTGACAGACATCTTATCCTTCATAACACTTCTGATATTAGAGCAAAATGTACTGTGTGCTTTTGTACTCAGTCCTTCTTCCTTTGACTAACGCCATATTTCTCTGTGTTTAAGTGTGTGTGATTTGCGTGTGTGTGTGTGTGTGTGTGTGTGTGTGTGTGTG
The DNA here is from genome assembly GCF_901001165.1 of Salmo trutta. NCBI lineage: Eukaryota > Metazoa > Chordata > Actinopteri > Salmoniformes > Salmonidae > Salmo > Salmo trutta. The sequence continues at coordinate 28,616,093 of NC_042987.1, forward strand.
TGTGTGTGTGCTTGCATCTGCATGTATTCCTTTACGTGTGTGTTTTATATAGTGTTCCCCTCAACAGTAGAGGTTGACCGATTTATCATTTTTAAACGCCGATACCGATTATTGGAGGACTAGAAAAAAAGCCGATACCGATTAATCAGTCGATTTTTATTTTGTATTTTATTTATTTTATACATTTTTTTTAAATTATTATTATTATTATTATTTTTGTAATTATTTTTTTGTTGTTGTAATAATGACAATTACAACAATACTGAATGAACACTTATTTTAACTTAATATAATACATCAATAAAATCAATTTAGCCTCAAATAAATAATGAAACATGTTCAATTTGGTTTAATATGTGCCATGTAAGAAAGCTAACGTTTAAGTGCCTTGCTCAGAACATGAGAACATATGAAAGCTGGTGGTTCCTTTTAACATGAGTCTTCAATATTCCCAGGTAAGAAGTTTTAGGTTGTAGTTATTATAGGAATTGTAGGACTATTTCTCTCTATACGATTTGTATTTCATATACCTTTGACTATTGGATGTTCTTATAGGCACTTTAGTATTGCCAGTGTAACAGTATAGCTTCCGTCCCTCTCCTCGCTCCTACCTGGGCTCGAACCAGGAACACATCGACAACAGCCACCCTCGAAGCAGCGTTACCCATGCAGAGCAAGTGATGTTTGAAACGCTATTAGCGTGCACCCCGCTAACTAGCTAGCCATTTCACATGGGTTACACCAGCCAAATCTCGGGAGTTGATAGGCTTGAAGTCATAAACAGCGCAATGCTTGATGCATAGCAAAGAGCTGCTGGCAAAACACACGAAAGTGCTGTTTGACTGAATGCTTACGAGCCTGCTGATGCCTACCATCGCTCAGTCAGACTGCTCTATCAAATCATAGACTTAATTATAACATAATAACACAGAGAAATACGAGCCTTAGGTCATTAATATGGTCGAATCCGGAAACTATCACGTTTATTCTTTCAGTGTAATACGGAACTGTTCCGTATTTTATCTAACGAGTGGCATCCATAAGTCAAAATATTCCTGTTACATTGCACAACCTTCAATGTTATGTCATAATTACGTAGAATTCTGACAAATTAGTTCGCAACGAGCCAGGCTGCCCAAACTGTTGCATATACCCTGACTCTGCGTGCAATGAACGCAAGAGAAGTGACACAATTTCACCTGGTTAATATTGCCTGCTAACCTGGATTTCTTTCAGCTAAATATGCAGGTTTAAAAATATATACTTCTGTGTATTGATTTTAAGAAAGGCATTGATGTTTATGGTTAGGTACAGTCGTGCAACGATTGTGCTTTTTTCGCAAATGCGCTTTTGTTAAATCATCCCCCGTTTGGCAAAGTCGGCTGTCTTTGTTAGGAAGAAGTAGTCTTCACAGTTCGCAACGAGCCAGGCGGCCCAAACTGCTGCATATACCCTGACTCTGTTGCAAGAGAAGTGACACATTTTCCCTAGTTAAAAGAAATTCATGTTAGCAGGCAATATTAACTAAATATGCAGGTTTAAAAATATATACTTGTGTATTGATTTTAAGAAAGGCATTGATGTTTATGGTTAGGTACACATTGGAGCAACGTGTACCTAAGCGATTATATGCAACGCAGGACAGGCTAGATAAACTAGTAATATCATCAACCATGTGTAGTTAACTAGTGATTTATGATTGATTGATTGTTTTTTATAAGATAAGTTGAATGCTAGCTAGCAACTTACCTTGGCTTCTTACTGCATTCGCGTAACAGGCAAGCTCCTCGTGGAGTGCAATGTAAAGCAGGTGGTTAGAGCGTTGGACCTGTTAACCGTAAGGTTGCAAGATTGAATCCCCGAGCTGACAAGGTAAAAATCTGTCGTTCTGCCCCTGAACAAGGCAGTTAACCCACCGTTCCTAGGCCGTCATTGAAAATAAGAATGTGTTCTTAACTGACTTGCCTAGTTAAATAAAGGTGTAAAAAAACAACAAAAAAAATGTTTTTTTTAATCGGCCAAATCGGCATCCAAAAATACGGCCATTCCGATTAATCGGTCGACCTCTACTCAACAGACAAGTACATGCATGTCTCCCAGCTCTTTATGTTGTTGCTATGACCTGATGTCACCTGATCTCCTAACGCAATTGGTCCGTCTGTGTTTCAGATCTGCTGCCTCCAGTCGGGCGAACAAAGGAGGGGAGACGAGGCTGATCCTTCCCACAATCCTTCAGCCACTGGGCCTACTGATCCGGACCACTGCACTGCTCTGTCTTCTCTCTCCCCTCTCCCCCCCACCCTAAGGCAGGCAGGCTGTGGGGCAGTAGGATCAGGGCAGCAGTAAGGGCTGATTGATGCTCTGTGGGGATGAGACCTGGCTGTTGAAGGCCAGTGGAGACGGCTCCCATTCTCCGCTCGCCTGGCTTTATGTGCGTGTCTGCAGGCTGCCCTACGTGCAGCAGCAGCAGAGCCACCCCCCGCGTCAGCCACGGCGGCCACCCCGAGCCATCCAGACATGCCCACCGAGACCCTGCCGTCGCTGGCAGATAGCAAACCCACCGGCCCCGGGGCGGCCTTTGTCTCCGCTGTCCCCCTGCGCATACTCAACAAGGGACCCGAGTACTTCCGGCGCCAGGTGGAGACCAATCCTAAGCGGCTGAGCGCCGTGGAGCGGCTGGAGGCGGACAAGTCCAAGTACGTGAAGAGCCAGGAGGTCATCAACGCTAAGCAGGAGCCTGTCAAGCCCCAGCTGCTGGCCAAGCCACCTGTCTGCCCCGCCGTGGCCAAGAGAGGGGCGAATGGTGGTGGTTGTGGTGGGGTGGCCCTCAAGACATTCAATAACAACTCCAAGTCGGACACGTGCGCCACCACCAGCAAACGGGAGAACCTTAACCTGGAGATACTCAAGAACCTCCTGAACAGCTCCGGTTCGGTCTCTGAGGGCCACGCTAAGAGCGCTACTCTAAAGCCTGGGGCCAGGAGCTTGGCCCCCCACCGCTCCACCCCCACACCCACCACAGACTGCACTGAGCCCACCAGCCTCCGTTCCGTCGCCAAGTCCCTCAAGGTGCCTCCGCCTGCACCCGGCCGACGGAGCCCCCAGGGGGGGAACCTGAATCTCAGCCGCCGGCTGCTGGAGGAGCGGGGTGAGGGCAATCGCTCACCACTCCATGCCTCCCACAGCTCATCCGACATCCGCAGGCTGTGCAACGGTAAGCCTCTAAGGGCGGCCCGAAGCAGCAGCAGCTCCGCACCTCCCTTACCCCCCAAGCCCAGTACCAAAGTCCTTGCCCCCCTCTGCGACAATGCCCCTCAGGCCCCTGAGAGGGAGCCTGCACCGCCCTCCTCTGCCACCCCAGCTGAGCAGTTGGAGCTAGAGTTGGGGAGCTCGTTGGCCCGCCGGCCCTCTCTGCACCGCTCCAAGTCGGACCTGAGCGACCGGTATGCGCGGGCAGGCGCCGACGTGGAACGCTTCTTTAACTACTGTGGGCTGGACCCTGAGGAGCTGGAGAGCGTGGGCGTGGAGAGCTTTGCTCGCGCCAACTCCGACATAATCTCCCTCAACTTCCGCAGCGCCAGCATGATCAGCTCGGACTGTGATCAATCACGGCATAGCAACGAGGACATGACGGACGAGGAGGAAGACGTGAGCGAACGCGTGCCGTACGGAATCTCGGCCGTGGAACGAAACGCCCGCGTCATCAAATGGCTGTACAGCATCAAACATGCGCGCGAGTCGCAGAAAGTGTCTCATGTCTAAAAGAGAAGGAAGAAACAAACTATTAGACGATCCTTGCAACAAAACAAAAAAAGACTTCCGATGGAATGAAGGTCTTTGGACACTCTGAATGTCAAAGTATTGACTGGCAAGACGCCCTTGAATGGATCTTGCGGTCACTTTTGCATTCAGTGTTTGTTGTCCTCTGAATCTGCATGGCTCCTCCCACCCACCCGCCACTGCGGCCTCCAGCTAAAGCAACAGGTTTAGGAAAAGATTGCCTTTTTCAAGATGGCAGCAATTCAGTTCCGTCTCTTCGAGCAGTACAGCTCTCTCTCATTGTTTTGCTTTCTGTCTGTTTAGACCAGCACAATGATGCCAGCTCTTTTTAGATGTGTCTTCTTAATGTCCTTTCTTTCTGAACAACACTGAGCCTGGAAGCCATACGGGTGTGAATGCAGCGCTTCAGTGTGTAACCAGTCTTCAGTCTGATAATTCTGAGCTTTGAGTGTCTATAGAAAAAAACTCCCTTGAAAAAAGGGCTGTGAAAGCATGGTACAGTCCAAACCTGCTTCACCCCTTTGGTACCAGGAGAGTTTGTTTGGTACATTCCAGACCCTGCCCCCTTCCCGGGGAAACCCCAGATTTATCCCCTCCTTTCAATGTTACTATGGTGATAGCATTCAGGCAGCATCATGAAATCATTCAGCATTACGTGGTTTTTGCTTCTGTTTAGTTTGTTGTCCATAACATTCTCATTGGCAGTTTGATTTTGTGGTACTTGCTTTTCTTTAAGATATGTGTAAATGCTGTAAGAAAATGTATATAATTTCAAAACTGTTAGATGTTTGTCAGAGGGCGCCTGTTAAGCTAATTTACTACATTGTTCAGTCTTCTCTCTGGGCTTGACTGTGAGACTGCGTCAAACCCAGGTCATGATCAAAGTTTTACGACGTTATGATGACATACACTACCGTTCAAAAGTTTGGGGTCACTTAGAAATGTCCTTGTTTTTGAAAGAAAAGCCAAAAATGTTTGTCCATTAAAATAACATCAAATTGATCAGAAATACAGTGTAGACATTGTTAATGTTGTAAATGACTATTGTAGCTGGAAACGGCTGATTTTTAATGGAATATCTACATAGGCGTACAGAGGTCCATTACCAGCAACCATCACTCCTGTGTTCCAATGGCACGTTGTGTTAACTAATCCAAGTTTATCATTTTAAAAGGCTAATTGATCATTAGAAAACCCTTTTGCAATTGTTAGCACAGCTGAAACCTGTTGTGTTGATGAAAGAAGCAATAAAACTGGCCTTTTAGACTAGTTGAGTATCTGGAGCATCAGCATTTGTGGGTTCGATTACAGGCTCAAAATGTCCAGAAACAAAGCACTTTCTTCTGAAACTCATTACTCTATTCTTGTTCTAAGAAATGAAGGGTATTCCATACAAGAAATTGCCAAGAAACTGAAGATCTTGTAATACTCCCTTCACAGAACAGCGCAAATGGGCTCTAACCAGAATAGAAAGGAGTGGGAGGCCCCGGTGCACAACTGAGCAAGAGGACAAGTATATTAGAGACTAGTTTGAGAAACAAATGCCTCGCAAGTCCTCAACTGGCCGCTTCATTAAGTAGTACCCGGAAAACACCAGTCTCAACGTCAACAGTGAAGAGGCGACTCCGGGATGCTGGCCTTCTAGGCAGAGTTGCAAAGAAAAAGCCATATCTCAGACTGGCCAATAAAAAGAAAAGATTAAGATGGGCAAAATAACACAGACACTGGACAGAGGAATTCTGCCTAGAAGGCCAGCATCCCAAAGTCACCTTTTCGCTGTTGACGTTGAGACTGGTGTTTTGCAGGTACTATTTGATGAAGCTGCCAGTTGAGGTCTTGTGAGGCGTCTGTTTCTCAAACTAGACACTAATGTACTTGTCCTCTTGCTCAGTTGTGCACCGGGGCCTCCCACTCTTTTTATTCTGGTTAAAGCCAGTTTGCGCTGTTCTGTGAAGGGAGTAGTACACAGCATTGTACGAGATCTTCAGTTTCTTGGCAATTTATCACATGGAATAGCCTTCATATCTCAGAACAAGAATAGACTGACAAGTTTCAGAAGGAAGTTCTTTGTTTGTAGCCATTTTGGGCCTGTAATCAAACCCACAAATGCTGATGCTCCAGATACTCAACTAGTCTAAAGAAGGCCAGTTTTAATGATTCTTTTAAATCAACACAACAGTTTAAGAGTTTTCTAGTGATCATTTAGCCTTTTAAAATGATAAACTTGGATTAGCTAACACAATGTGCCATTGGAACAGAGGAGTGATGGTTGCTGATAATGGGCCTCTGTACGCCTATGCAGATATTCCATAAAAAATAAAAATCAGCCTTTTCCAGCTACAATAGTCATTAACAACATTACCAATGTCTACACTGTATTTATGATCAATTTGATGTTATTTTAATGGACAAGTGACCCCAAACTTTTGAACGGTAGTGTACATGTTCAGTATATTGGAGTTTGAACTGTTTTGGTACTCAGTACTTCAAAATGAAGGCAATGAATTGCGTTCATTTTCATTTATTTTGCATTATTTCAATAAATGGCTTGTTTTGCCGTCTACTTCGAAAAGTTTTGAGTATTATTTCATAAAAATGTGGATTCGGCATTTTCAGCCACACCCGTTGCTGACAGGTGTATAAAATCGAGCACACAGCCATGCGATCTCCATAGACAAACATTGGCAGTAGAATGGCCTTACTGAAGAGCTCAGTGACTTTCAACGTGGCATCGTCATAGGATGCCACCTTTCCAAGTCAGTTCGTCAAATTGTAAGTGCTGTTATTGTGAAGTGGAAACACCTAGGCACAACAACAGCTCCGCCGCGAAGTGGTAGGCCACACAAGCTCACAGAACGGGACTGCCGAGTGCTGAAGCGCGTAAAATCATCTGTCCTCGGTTGCAACACTCACTACCGAGTTCCAAACTGCCTCTGGAAGCAAGATCAGCACAATAACTGTTTGTTGGGACCTTCATGAAATGGGTTTCCATGGCTGGGCAGCCACACACAAGTCTAAGATCACCTTGCAGTGGAAACGCGTTCTCTGGAGTGATGAATCACGCTTAACCATCTGGCAGTCCGACGGACAAATCTGGGTTTGGCGGATGCCAGAACGCTACCTGCCGCAATGCATAGTGCCAACTGTAAAGTTTGTTGGAGGAGGAATAATGGTCTGGGGCTGTTTTTCATGGTTCGGGCTAGGCCCCTTAGTACCAATGAAGGGAAATCTTAACACTACAGCATACAATGACATTCTAGATGATTCTGTGCTTCCAACTTTGTGGCAGCAGTTTGGAAAAGGCCCTTTCCTATTTCAGCATGACAGTGCTCCCGTGCACAAAGTGAGGTCCATACAGAAATGGTTTGTTGAGAAACTTGACTGGCCTGCACAGAGACCTGACCTCAACCCCATCTAACGCCGACTGCGAGCCAGGCCTAATCACCCAACGACAGTGCCTGACCTCACTAATGCTTTTGTGGCTGAATGGAAGCATGTTCCTACATGTAGTGGAAAGCCTTCCCAGAAGAGTGGAGGCTGTTATAGCGGCAAATGGGGGCCAACTCCATATCATAACTCGTTCGTTAATGTCTTAATCGAAATTACGGATTGCCTCTTATCCGCTTGTCATCCCCTTATGCAATGGATTGTACATCTCAATTGTCAGTAAAACCACATTTGTTCAAGCAAGTCAGCCATATCAGCTATGTTTTTTTTTAAAGGTAGTAAATGAGGCTGAATGAACTGTTTTTCGTTGCCAGACAAGGCTCCGCTGATAGCCAGGTGTAGCAGTGGTAAGATGTTGGGACTCTGCTGTTGGGACAGCTTTATGTCGGCCCTAACAGTTTGTGGGCACCATTTGTCACTGTTATAGTGCAATTAATGTACTGTTTAGTGTTGTGTTGTGCAGTGGTTTTGCTGGCATGCATCCCCAATTTTTTTTGTTTTTGTTTGCCCCACCAAGATTTACATGCTAAAATCGCCACTGGACCTAATCCAAAACCAATGTGATAAGGCTAAGATTGACTCATCTATCAAGCACAGTTTACTCAACCCATGAAGAACAAGGTCCCACGTTAGGCTACACTGTGAAACATTACTGATGGAAACCCCCACTCATTGAATGAAAGATAACATGCTTTCCCTCAGATTATTTCTCAAATGTAATTGGTTCAGTCACCACACATACCGGTACTATACTGTAAAACTACAACTGCTAGAAGGACAATGACCATGTTTACATGCACACCAATATCCCGTTATTATTCGGAATACTCAAGTATTCTGTTTTTGTGTTAATGCATATAAACATATTTTCCTGTTTAAAAAAACCTGAATAAGCTTGTATCCTGGTTTTGAGAAGTCTGAATAAGATGCCTGGGATATGCTGATCTTAGATGAGATACTGTGGCATGCATATTATCCCATTTCCTGTTGTTTTTGCGGTTTGCGCAGGCTGTTTCACATAGTATCACTTTTGAAGGTCAGATGGAAACAGTTATAGTTGGAATACTGACTGAAGTCTGGACACGGCCTCATGTAGCCTATTATAATATTAATTCCTGCAGAATTAAGTGTTGTAAAATTATAGACCAAATGTTAATTTTGTCTTGGGAACAGGAGTGGAGAAATAAGATTAATTTCTTTCATCTTTAAAAAACGTGAACATGCGCTTAGAGACCGTGTTGTGTATCCTAAACGTGCAATTTTTTACAGCAACATAAAAGCTGAAAGTATTTCACATTTAACCACAAAATATGCATTCAAGATTAAAAGTGAAATACTATCAGAAACATGTTGGATTGTTTTCACAGATTTTCATTTCCTTAAAACCGGTCAACAAACTGATATTGTTAGGAAATTTTGCACTGAAGATCTCCCTGGTCCCTAACCGTCTTTTGCTCCACGAGAGAAGCAGAAATTAAAGAGAGAACTTTACCGATGTTAACTAGGTTGTTGATAATGCATTCATTTATCGATTTATGACATCATTCTAGTGAGCAAGGCTTTATTTAGTATTCTAGAGCATTGTTCCCAAATTGGTGGGCCACAGAACGAATTTGGCCCGCTGGTGATTTTATTTGGCCCCCCAAGTTTTCTGAGAAAAAAATGTATATTGTTGGACATAAAAGACAAATCAGCTCCCACAGATTTTTTATTTGGAAATCTGTTCCTAAGTATTCACACACATAATAGAGAGATATGTGATCGTATAAAGCAAGGTTTGAAATTATTATGTTTTAGTCAAATATTATATATATTTAGGCTTCCTGCAGTCAATTTGCAGTCTACAAATTATTTGTAATTATGTTCTGGCCCCATGACCATCCGCTCAAGAAAAAATTGTCCCGCCACTGAATCTAGTTGATGATCCCTGTTGTAGAGCATCAAGTAATGACAGAAGATAAACTGCATGTATTGTATATAATTATAGACAAGTTGACTAACTAATAGCCTACATAATTTCGGAAATTATAAGCAGAAAAATAGAGGCTTAACTTTTTTCCCCCGCACCCCATGTCAAAAAATCGTTCTGGTGTCCCTGGGCAAATTAGGAATATTATGTTTATTCATGGTACAGGGATGCTTGTGAGCGGGATATCAAAGGTGCATTTAAACAGTTTATCCTGAATTAGACCTTAAAGCTGCAATATGTAACTTTTTGGGAGACCTGACCAAATTCACAAAAATGTGAGTTATAGATCTGTCATTCTCATTGACAAAGTCTAAAAAGCGGAAGACTTGTTCTATGTGCGCAATTTCTATGATTCCCATTTTTAAGTTTCGCGTTTGTACACCAGTTTAAAACAGCTGAAATTATTAATAATAATTATATTTTTTATATTTTTGATAAATATATTCCACAGCGGTTTAGATGGTACAATGATTCTCTACACTGCTTGCTTGTTTTGCCACATAAACTGAAATTAGGCAAACTATTTGAATTTTAGCAACCAGGAAATGGCAGAGATTTCTGCATATTACACCTTTAACAGGAATAAGAGCTATTATCCGGAATACTCTGCGAATGTAAACGTGGTCAATGTGGTTATAGCTTCTACAGTATTCTCGGGAGAGACATTCCCGGTCTTCATCTACTCACAACTGGTTGTTTTAAGAACAGCATGACCTCACCATGACCTCAGCCTCACCCTGGAGTCTCAAATGGTAGCTTGTGTTTCCTGGTGTGCTGCCAGGACAGTAAATATGAGTGTTTGACAGCCCCCTTAGTTTGGATGCCCCGAAAAGGAAGAATCTTTTAATTAACTGTAGCCTACATTCAGCTAAAGTAGGGCCTGTTTCAATGTCATAGGATCAAACAACAACATCATAGACTCAAAACAAACAGCTTCTGTTTCACATTAAAATGAAGTGAAACGACACCTGACAAAGCTGTAATAATCACAGAAAGTTGAATATACTATACTGAACAAAACTATAAACGCAACATGTAAAGTGTTGGTCGCATGTTTTATGAGCTGAAATAAAAGATCCCAGAAATGTTCCATATGCACAAAAAGCTTATTTCTCAAAAATGTGCACAAATCTGTTTACATCCCTGTTAGTGAGCATTTCACCCTTGCCAAGGTAATCCATTCATCTGACAGGTGTGGTATATCCAGAAGCTCATTCAACAGCATGATCATTACTCATGGCTCCCGAGTGGCGCAGCGGTCTAAGGCACTGCATCTCAGTGCAAGAGGCGTCACTACAGTCCCTGGGTCGAATCCAGGCTGTATCACATCCGGACGTGATTGGGAGTCCCATAGGGTGGCGCACAATTGGCCCAGCTTCGTCCGGGTTTAGCCGGAGTAGGCCGTCATTGTATATAAGAATTTGTTCATAACTGACTTGCGTAGTTGAATAAAGTTGTATTTTATTTTATATTACACAGGTGCACCTTGTGCTGGGGACAATAAAAGGCCACTCTAAAATGTGCAGTTTTGTTATACAACACAATGCCACAGATATCAAGTTTTAAAGGAGTGTGCAATTGGCATTCTGACTGCAGGAATGTCCACCAGAGCTGTTGCCAGAGAATTGAAATTACATTTCTCTACCATAAGTCGCCTCCGTCGTTTTCGAGAATTTGCCAGTATGTCCAACCGGCATCACAACCAACAGACCATGTGTAACCACGCCAGCCCAGGACCTCCACATCCGGCTTCTTCACTGCGGGATCGTCTGACCAGTCAACCGGACATCTGATGAAACTGTGGGTTTTCACAACTGAAGATTTTCTGCACAAACTGTCAGAAACCATCTCAGGGAAGCTCATCTGCATGCTTATCGTCCTCACCAGGGTCTTGACCTGACTTCAGTTTGACATCATAACCGACTTCAGTGGGCAAATGCTCACCTTCGATGGCCACCGGCACGCTGGAGAAGTGTACTCTTCACAGATGAATCCCGGTTTCAACTGTATTGGGCAGATGGCAACTATCATTGTGTGGGTGAGCGGTTTGCTGATATCAACGTTGTGAACAGAGTGCCCCATGGTGGCGGTGGGTTTATGGTATGGGCAGGCATAAGCTACAAACACAATTGCATTTTATCGATGGCAATTTGAATGCATAGAGATACCATGACGAGATCCTGAGGCCCATTGTCGTACCATTCATCCACTGTCATCACCTCATGTTTCAGCATGATAATGTCGCAAGGATCTGTCACAGTTCCTTGCGACATCTGTCACAGTTCTATGGCCTGCATACTCACCAGACATGTCACCCATTGAGCATGTTTGGGATGCTCTGGATCAATGTGTACGACAGCATGTTCCAGTTCCTGCCTATATCCAGCAACTTCGCACAGCCATTCAGGAGGAGTGGGACAACATTCCACAGACCACAATCAACAGCCTAATCAACTCTATGCGAAGGAGATGTGTCGCACTGCATGAGGCAAATGGTGGTCCCACCAGATACTGACTGGTTTTCTGATCCACGCCCCTACTTTCTTTTTTAAGGGTATCTGTGACCAACAGATGCATATCTGTATTCCCAGTCATGCGAAATCCATAGACTAGGGCCTAATGAATGTATTTAAATTGACTGATTTCCTTATATGTAACTGTAACTCAGTAAAATCTTTGAAATTGTTGCATTTTGGGTTAATTTTTTTGTTTAAAAACCCTCTCTTTGTGCTGAGGGCCCGCTCTAGTATCTCTGGCAGGCTATTGGATTCGTCAGCTTCTTTCCTTCCACACTCCTGCACACACAGTAGAAAGACAGACGCTGCTTTTTAAGCCTTCAGAGACATTCTACTCAACTGCAGCAGCTTAGCCTAAGTCCATCCGCTGTGCGAAATAGAGAGGAGACGTTTAGCTCTGAGTAAACAGCTGACAGGCTCCTTATCTCCTTAACTCAGAAATCTGCTGTCACCACCACCATCATGGAGTCTCCTCCACTGAGCTCCACGCAGTTGTGTTTTAAGTGGTGGGAATAATCAATCTTTCAGTGAGGAGCCGCTTAACTGGAGGGGAAAAGGGTCTAGAAGGCCACTCTACTGTACTCCCAGTGCTAAAGTAACTGTCCACTCTACTGTACTCCCAGTGCTAAAGTAACTGTCCACTCTACTGTACTCCCAGTGCTAAAGTAACTGTCCACTCTACTGTACTCCCAGTGCTAAAGTAACTGTCCACTCTACTGTACTCCCAGTGCTAAAGTAACTGTCCACTCTACTGTACTCCCAGTGCTAAAGTAACTGTCCACTCTACTGTACTCCCAGTGCTAAAGTAACTGTCCAGTCTACTGTACTCCCAGTGCTAAAGTAACTGTCCAGTCTACTGTACTCCCAGTGCTAAAGTAACTGTCCACTCTACTGTACTCCCAGTGCTAAAGTAACTGTCCACTCTACTGTACTCCCAGTGCTAAAGTAACTGTCCACTCTACTGTACTCCCAGTGCTAAAGTAACTGTCCAGTCTACTGTACTCCCAGTGCTAAAGTAACTGTCCACTCTACTGTACTCCCAGTGCTAAAGTAACTGTCCAGTCTACTGTACTCCCAGTGCTAAAGTAACTGTCCACTCTACTGTACTCCCAGTGCTAAAGTAACTGTCCAGTCTACTGTACTCCCAGTGCTAAAGTAACTGTCCAGTCTACTGTACTCCCAGTGCTAAAGTAACTGTCCAGTCTACTGTACTCCCAGTGCTAAAGTAACTGTCCACTCTACTGTACTCCCAGTGCTAAAGTAACTGTCCACTCTACTGTACTCCCAGTGCTAAAGTAACTGTCCACTCTACTGTACTCCCAGTGCTAAAGTAACTGTCCACTCTACTGTACTCCCAGTGCTAAAGTAACTGTCCACTCTACTGTACTCCCAGTGCTAAAGTAACTGTCCACTCTACTGTACTCCCAGTGCTAAAGTAACTGTCCACTCTACTGTACTCCCAGTGCTAAAGTAACTGTCCAGTGAAAATCTCACTTTTAAAAGTTCACATTCTGTTAACTCATACCCAAATAATTTTGTTGATTCATCCTATGCTCGTATTTGTGGCCAAAGCATGTGAACTTCTGACCCACTGGAATTGTGATACAGGGATTATAAGTGAAATAATCTGTCTGTAAACAATTGTTGGAAAAATTACTTGTGTCATGCACAAAGTAGATGTCCTAACCGACTTGCCAAAACTATAGTTTGTTAACAAGAAATTTGTGGAGTGGTTGAAAAACGGGTTTTAATGACTCCAACCTAAGTGTATGTAAACTTCCCACTTCAAATGTATATACAGAGCATTCGGAAAGTATTTCGGAAAGTCATAATAATGACAAAGCAAAAACAGGTTTAGAAATATTTGCAAATATATTTTTCAAAAAACATTTACAAAAGTATTCAGACCCTTTACTCAGTACTTTGTCGTAGTACCTTTGGCAGCGATTACAGCCTCAAGTCTTCTTGAGTATGACGCTACAAGCTTTGCACACCTGTATTTGGGGAGTTTCTCCCATTCTTCTCTGCAGATCCTCTCAAGCTCTGTCAGGTTGGATGGGGAGTGTCGCTGCACAGCTATTTTCAAGTCTCTCCAGAGATGTTCAATCGGGTTCTAGTCCAGGCTCTGGCTGGGCCACTCAAGGACAGTCAGAGACTTGAGCTGAAGCCATTCCTGCATTGTCTTGGCTGTGTGCTTCGGGTCGTTGTCCTGTTGGAAGATGAACCTTCGCCCCAGTCTGAGGTTCTGAGTGCTCTAGAGCAGATTTTTATCAACGATCTCTCTGTACTTTGCTCTATTCATCTTCCCCTCGATCCTGATTAGTCTCCCAGTCCCTGCTGCTGAAAAACATTCCCACAGCATGATGTCGCCACCACCATGCTTCACCGCAAATTTCAAGTGGGCTGTCATGTGCCTTTTACTGAGGAGTGGCTTCCGTCTCTCCACTCTCCCATTTCCACAGAGGAACTCTGGAGCTCTGTCAGAGTGACCATTGGGTTCTTGGTCACCTCCCTGACCAAGGCCCTTCTCCCCCGACTTCACAGTTTGGCCAGGTGGCCAGCTCTAGGAAGAGTCTTGGTGGTTCCAAACTTTTTCCACGTAAGAATGATGGAGGCCACTGTGTTCTTGGAGACCTTCAATGCTGCAGAAATGTTTTGGTACCCTTGCCCAGATCTGTTCCTCGACACAATCCTGTCTCTGAGGTCTACGGACAATTCCTTCGACCTCATGGCTTTGGACCTTATATAGACAGGTGTGTGCCTTTCCAAATCATGTCCAATCAATTGGATTTACCACAGGTGGACTCCAATCAAGTTGTAGAAACATCAAGGATGATCAATGGAAACAGGATGCACCTGAGATCAATTTCGAGACTTAGCAAAGGGTCTGAATATTTCTGTTTTTTATGTAATACATTTGCAAAAATGTCTACAAACCTGTTTTCGCTTTGTCATTTTGGGGTATTGTGTGTAGATGAGGGGGAAAATCTATTTTAGAATAAGGCTGTAATGTAACAAAATTTGGAAAATGTCAAGGGTTCTGAATACTTTCCGAATGCACTGTACGTACTTAAAACTAATTGGAAGAAAAACTATTTCACTGATATTGTAATTAATTAAAGATCGTACTTCATAGAAATCTGGAAACACTGGACAGTTATTTTAATCATAATGAGGTTCCCTACACTGAGGGCCCCAGTCACTCAGTCAGGTTTTAGCTGTTGGGAAGGCTCCATATATAACGAGAGATCTTATAAGTACGGCCAAGAGTTCTGCCTGACCAAATTAACTGACCAGGAATAACTTTAGGTCCTAGTTTTAGAGTATTTTGCCATCAGGTGAGCAGGTCAGGTGGACCATGGGAGGGTAGGCAATACCAGTGTTCGGATGATACTTTATGATCCGTTTTACACCCAAATGTGTGTTTTTTTATGTAAAACATGAAGAAATCGAAGGTCTCAAGTCCAAAAGTTGAATCTGTAAGGATTTATCTTAAATAACATTCCTATGTGTAATGGATAGAACAGCAATTCCCAACATTTTCTGTTCCGGGGCCACCAAATCACTGTCAAAAGCTCTTGAGAACCACTACTGTGGAGTTTTTTAACATTAAATATCTTGGCGGACAAATTTAGACCAAATTTTATCAGGGAATGTAACAGATTAAAGACCTATTAGTGTTATTATAAACCATTTGTATTGTGAAAAGTAATGTAAAATTCCTTCTAATACCATTAATACTCCCAACTTTTATTATTATTGGAAGAAGAAAAAAAAGAAAAAAAATCACACACAAAAATACTCATTCTACAAAATAATCTTGAAAGAAATGTGTAGACCACAGGTTGAAAACCACTGAGATAGAGGAATGTCTAGTTGTCCTTGGTAGCTGATTTAGTGTAAAAATGTAGCTATTGTAGAGATGACATGATGCTGTAAGGATGAGTACAACATGATTTTGACATCCGTGTGTCAACGAAGTGAGTAGAGCCCCCTTTTCAGCAAGAGAATTTCACATAGCAATGACTTCACATAGCAATGATTGAGGCAGGAATGAGGTGAAATATGCATCCCTGCACCCATAGAAGGGTGTGTGGGTTTTTAACTTATGGCTCTTTTACATCACCTGAAAGGATTGTAAGTCAAAACCCATTCACATTTCTATGGGTGCAGGGGTGCATATGTCACCTCATTCCTGCCTCAATCATTGCTACATGTATGTCAAAATCATGTTGTACTCATCATTGTTATGAAATCCTGATGACTACACTGCTTCAATGACAAGACTGTTCTTTGATCACACCAGCAAACATGTGGTCCACCCCTCTCTATCACACACACACATCAACCCCCCTGTCCACACAGCACCCTCCTGGGGAGGACATGTCTGGGGCTGGCAGACAGGAGGCCAGGAAGAGGCTGAGACAGACAAATGACTGCTACCACAGACACAGTATAACATGCCCCCATCCCCATGGGGTAACCTATTTCACATCATTATAGATGCCCACATTTGATGTATCCTAATAGACATGAGGGGTATATATTTAACCTTTTTTTGTACAGGGATGATTTATTGAAGGTATTGCTGAATCAATCAAGCCTGCATATGGATCATGGTAACTCGATATAGTTTTGCTCTCTGCTAAGTCTGTCCTTTTTTACAAATCATGTAAAATAAGTGGACACTGGTGATAGACCTTGTAGTATTTGCTGACATCTAGTGGTTGGATGCACGGTTAAATAAAATGCAATAATTTGTATAGCTAATAATTACGGATTCACTGCATAAATATGCAAGTGTGTTAATGTGTTATGTACGTTAAAATACAGAGTGATTGTTAAAAAAGGCTTTGCACTAACACTAGTCTTACTAGCACTAGCAGGAAAGGTTTTACTAGCAATGACTGTGTTGTCTTACCTACCTTAGTTGAATGCACTGACCTTCTGGATAAGACCGTCAGCAAAATGTAAAATGTTAACTTTTATTTGCTGAAAAATACCTGTACATATGGATCGGTGACCCGAAAAATAAACAATAATTTACCTTTGAACTCTGACCCTGCCCACAGTACGTGATTCATATACCGTTGCCGTGTTCATGCTAGTCGGAACTAGCGGATCTCACTGAAAAATAGTTGGCAACACTATGGCGTGGAGCAAAAACTGAATTGATAGGTTTGCTGCTCATTTTCCACCACTGACATTACTGTAGTCGTTTTTAACTGTATGGTAAAGACCATTTTTTTGTTGTTGACATTTCCCTTGACAACGAACGATAGCTCTTCAGTCAGCCAGTCAACGCGGTAACCCATCAACTCTTAAGTACATTTTACAACTGCGCATTAGCAAGACATGTAAATTACTTGAAATTATAACTAGTTAGCAAGCATCGTCAATGATATGTGTCTTGCATTTACGAACACTGACCGACGTTTGTGTGTGACATTTAGTCAGCTAACGTCAGCCAAGTACTCGTTAGTGGGTTTTCACCATCAACGATTTTGGCAGAAGTTCGGACGGGCCATTCGTTTTTAACTTGGTTACGCGGAGGAAATGTCTGGGGGATTGTTGGCGGGTGAGTGCCGAGAACCCTGCTAGCGGACTGGAGAACAAGTTTATCTCTACTCTGCACATTTCAAGCGGAACAAAGCATTGTCAAGAGGAGGCGCCGTCTCTGGTCAAAACCCTACGTTAGCTAGCTGATGAACTAAACCCATGGCTCCGATGAGAATCCGTCTAGTTGCTTATTGGGACTCAATGCTGGAGTGATATCCAGCCGGATAGCTGCGTTCACTTCTAAGAGAACCGTGGACCTCCGGGACCTGCTCGCGCTTTCAGTAGAGGCTGCAGTTCCGGGCGGGCGCGAGGTGAAGACCAAGCGAGAAGCTCACTCTGGAGGACTTGAACTCTCACAGAAAGATGGACTACCTTATCAAGAACACCTATCCATATGTACAGGTAAGGAGGTTATTTGACCCCGACTATATACTATTTCTGTTAATCAATATAGACATGA
This sequence comes from Salmo trutta, assembly GCF_901001165.1. Lineage (NCBI taxonomy): Eukaryota > Metazoa > Chordata > Actinopteri > Salmoniformes > Salmonidae > Salmo > Salmo trutta. The sequence goes on from NC_042987.1 coordinate 28,633,824, forward strand.
GTAACGTTAGCTTGTTGATGCTCTCACTTAGCTGTGTTCCACAGTGTTCTGTACTTACTGATTCTTTACTTACTGATTCACACGACTGATTCATACAAGTAAATAAACAGCATGAGATTATGGTACACCGCTAGCCTATGAGAGTTTGTAATGTTATCAAAGACATACCCTTATTTGCCCTTGTGAAGTATCTCTACGAGGATTTGTATCCACGGAGTTGAGTGCCGACTAGAGTTTTTGAAATGAATCTCTGACTCCTTCGAGTCTCTATTCAGTCAATACTTCAAGCGTTTACATTCTTAAGCCCTTACCATGTACCCATGTTTGCCCTCTGTAGTTGTGTGCCTTCCTTTGTTTGCTGAAATCCATACTTTGTAATAAAAAGTAAGGGGTTAAGAATTTTCATTATCGTGGAGTTGAGGTAATATGGCAGTATTTGATCCTTTATTTTACAGCATCAATCACCATAATAGGCATTGGTCTCTTTTTTTTTTAGGTTGTCAATGGGATCACTACTAACATAACCATGTGTCTAACAGGACAGCCTTAGTCTTCATAGTATTCATAACAATGTGTTTTACAAGCTGATGTGTTCTGTCCCCTTGCAGGTGAACTCTGAAGAGCATGATGAGACAGCTAATGAGCTGGGTGTGTGGAACAGAGACATCCCTGCTGACATCCTGCAGAGGGTGGAGGGAGGTGTCTCCTGACAGCATCACAGTCTGGATAGACCCCCTGGACGCCACTCAGGAGTACACAGGTATGGTATTGTGCAGAAATCCACTCCCAAGGCTTGCATTTTTACAGGAGTACATGCTGATATGGATGGACTGGTTCACAGAGATGTGTTCTCAGGGCAGCTTTTGACCATTCAATGTTTTGGCCAAATGCAGAGCCTTTCAGGGCTCCAATGTGAATGTTAAATGCGATGTCACAATGGGGCCTGACAGTAAATGTTTAAAACAATATGGAGGACAACAGATGGACTAGCTTTCACCAGTCTTGTTATTCCAGTGCTTAATGTAGATAAGGACAATGGGGGGAATGACAATTTAGACAGCCTAAGAGTGAGCTCCACTGCTCTTTGTGTGGGTGTTTGAAATGAGACGGTGGGGTGGTTACATAGACTCTGGTACAGTGTAGCCATCTTAGCACTGTCCTGTTTCCTAAGCAGTTTCCTAAGCAATTTCCTGTTTCCTAAGCTGTGTCTTGTTTCCTAAGCTGTGTCTTGTTTCCTAAGCTGTGTCTTGTTTCCTAGGCTGTGTCTTGTTTCCTAGGCTGTGTCTTGTTTCCTAGGCTGTGTCTTGTTTCTTGATCCCATTGTTTTCTCTGTATCGTTTTGACAGAGAACCTACTCAAGTATGTCACGACCACGGTGTGTGTGGCTGTCGATGGGAAACCTGTAATAGGTGTGATCCACAAACCTTTCACAGGATACACAGGTGTGTGTATGCTTCACTGTCGGACTGTACTTAGTGTGTCTCACTCCCCCTCAATGGTTTAAAGCATTGGATTGTTGAGTAGACTAAATGTCCACTGTATTTTCTACACCAGTCTAATGCTTTTACATCTGTGAGGGGGTGAACAAGTGCAAGTTTGGAGAGAAGGGGGAGAGACATAATTGGGGCTCAGGACAAAGTAACACTGTTCTACTGTATGAAATAAGTGTGTGGGCGGTTGACAGCTAGTGGTGGAGAGTCTACTCCAAAAGAGTAGATTCCACTAACTCCTTGAACACCAAGAGTCGGAATGGTCATTTATTTTGTTTGTTGCCTTGGCAGCTAGGCTGACGTAGGTTACTGATTAGCCTTGAATATTTTGCTTAGTAGAGATTGTCAGATGGCTAATCAATCACCTAGTTCATTCGTGTGAGTGCCCGCTCTGACATGGCAGCTGTAGCTAATTTTGGTCTGTTTTGTCAAATTTGAGTCTTGAGTCGAGTGTCGACTCCGATAGCAAGAGTCTGAGTCGACTCAAAATCCTTGAGTTGTTCACCACTAGTGACATCAGAGGCTAAGTCACTCCTTTGAGGAATCACCCAGGAGGGAGCTCACTATAAGGTGGCTTAGTTGGTGAATGGCTGCATTGTGTCCCGATGGTACAGGAGGCATAGACGGTCCGTAGAGCACAGCTCTGCTATTCGGGTGTCCAGTCCAGGCCCAAAGCTAATTATTTCATAACCTCTAATCAGGGACTGATTTAGACCTGGGATACTTACACAGGCAGTCTAATTATTTTTTTCACTAATTGGTCTTGACTAATGACATCAGATCTTTTTTTACATCAGATCTTTTTCAGAGCTGATATGATTGCGCAAAAGACTAATTTGAAAATCAGAATTGGACTGCTTGTGTAAATGCAGTCCAGGTGTTTGCAAATAATTATCAGGTAGAATGGAACCAGCAGTACTCTGGACCTCATAGGGGAAGATTTGAATACCCCTGCTCTACACAATACATATGTTCCTGTCCACAGCCTGGGCCTTAGTTGGTGACGGGTCTAATGTGAAGCCTCGCACCAGCTACAACATGAACTCCCCCAAGGTCATTGTGTCCAGGTCACACGCTGGGAAGGTGAAGGGTTTCATCGAGGCCTTCGGGAACACAAGTCATCCTCCCAGCAGGGGGCGCAGGTACTGCACTTTTGTTTGAAGTTAGTTTACCCAAATGTATAATTTGTTAGTCATTATCTGGCTATGGAAGTAGTCTTGGGCGAGCTGTGAATGCGTCATACGATTTGGCTTTCATTTGCCATTTTTGTAAGTATACCTATTTCTGTGGGCTTCAGTTTTTTAATAGGTGTTATATGATTGTGTAAATACCTGACAGGGTGTTATTCCAATTTATTTCACGGTTTTGTGGATGTTGATCTTGTACTTTCTACTCTCCATAGGCTATAAGGTGCTGGCTCTGCTGGACCCCAGTGATGAGGACATTGAGAAGGCAGACATGTACGTCCACGTGACCTTCATTAAGAAGTGGGACATCTGTGCCGGCAATGCCCTGCTCACAGCCCTGGGAGGTCACATGACCACACTGAAGGGCGAGGAGATAGACTATTCGGGAGTGGCGGGCAACAATGGTGGTCTGCTAGCCAGCGTCAAGGTGGACCACCAAGCCCTGGTGGCAAAACTGCCGGCATGGGACTCTGCTGACAAACACTGAAAAATACACACACAGATATTTACACTCACTCCATTATGTGCACACACAGATGATCAAGGACAAACAGACAAGATGACCACAAGCCTCGAAGACCAAACAAACACAGATGAGAGGACCGCACAATCTGGAACAAGACAATATTACAAAGCCCACCAGTTTCTCCTTCAAACTCCTTTCACCATCTAAAAAAAAAATAGTATTTGTAAAAAGATAAGTCAGTCCTTGCATTCTCTATCATAGAAAGTGCTAATAAGTTGGACAAGGAAAAGCCATGTGCCCAACTACAGTTTGTTGCTAAGAGATGGGCGCCTTTGATTTGCGTGGAAACTTAGTCAATGCCTGGTGTGGAAAGGAACAAATGTGTTGGAACACTGTAGTTGTCGTTCTTCTTGACACCTGTGGGATATGATTGCTGGTGAAGGTATAGGGATGAATCAAGAGGGTTTTCTTCATAGAAGTCATTTTCATTGTAGCACAATAACCTTGATCCTGTGAGGTTTCTTCTTTTAGTTGCTCATTCCTACAGAACATTTACATTATGCTAGACAGGGTAACTATGAGGGGATCATTTGTTTAACTATAGCTTAACACATGACGTAGGGGTGGGATTTAAGCTGCTACAATGTGAATTGAATTTGAGGGTTGTTTTTAACCTCTCTGGCGCATGTGGGACGAACTCGTCCCAACTACGTAACAGCCACTGAAATCCAGTTGCGCGATTTTTGAATCGTTAGAAATACTATTACTTCAATTTCTCAAACATATGACTATTTTACAGCTATTTAAAGACAAGAATCTCGTTAATCTAACCACACTGTCCGATTTCAAAAAGGCTTTACAACGAAAGCAAAACAGATTATGTCAGCAGAGTACCCAGCCAGAAATAATCAGACACCCATTTTTCAAGCTAGCATATGTCACATAAACCCAAACCACAGCTAAATGCAGCACTAACCTTTTATGATCTTCATCAGATGACACACCTAGGACATTGTGTTATACAATACATGCATGTCTGTTCAATCAAGTTCATATTTATATCAAAAAACAGCTTTTTACATTAGCATGTGACGTTCAGAAAAAGCATAACCCCCGCAAACTTCCGGGGAATTTACTAACAGTTTGCTAAATTACTCACGATAAACGTTCACAAAAAGCATAACAATTATTTTAAGAATTATAGATACATTACTCCTCTATGCACTCGATATGTCCGATTTTAAAATAGCTTTTCGGATGAAGATTATTGCAAAATGTGCTAAGTACATAGCCCGGCATCACAGGGCTAGCTATTTAGACACCCACCCAGGTCAGCCTCCACCAAAATCACATTTCCTATAAGAAAAATGTTCTTACCTTGCTTGTTCTTCGTCAGAATACACTGCCAGGACTTCTACTTCAATAACAAATGTTGGTTTGGTCCCAAATAATCCATCGTTATATCCAAACAGCGACGTTTTGTTCGTGAGTTCTAGACACTATCAGAATGCTACATCACGGTCTGGCGCATTGGCGTGACAAAAAATGTCTAAATATTCCATTACCGTACTTCGAAGCATGTCAACCGCTGTTTAAAACCAATTTTTATGCCATTTATCTCGTAGAAAAGCGATAATATTCCGACCGGGAATATGCATTGAGCCTAAACAGCCGAATTAAATTTCTCCTCAGGAGCGAATCGTGCACGCGCCTCATTCAAAGGTCCTCTGATCCGCCACTTACCAAAGGCGATAATGTGTTTCAGCCTGAGGCTGCCTCGTCAACCTTCAGGTATTTCCCGGGTTCTGAGAGCCTATCGGAGCCCTGGGAATTGTCACGTTACAGCTAAGATCCTTACTTTTCAATAAACAGATGCAAGACGCACGACTCCTTGTCAGACAGGGTACTTCCTGCATGAAACCTTGTCAGGTTTTTGCCTGCCGTAGGAGTTCTGTTATACTCACAGACACCATTCAAACAGTTTTAGAAAATTCAGAGTGTTTTCTATCCAAACATGAACAATAATATGCATATTCTAGCTTCTGAGTTGGTGTAGGAGGCAGTTAAAAATGGGCACATATTTTTTCCAAAATTCTCAATACTGCCCCCTAGCCCAAACAGGTTTTAATAGCATGGTACTTCCTAAATATGCACATTAGTTTTAGTGTACTACTGTGTATGTATGTGAAAGTGCAATTTCCACTTATTTTTTTATGAATACCATCTGTGTGAATTCACTAGGTACTGCAGCTTTCCTGATGCTCCACCTCTGGGGCAAGGCTATACAGTGTGTTACATCCACATGTAGTTGCTACATTTGCAAATAAGATACCATTCTGTTGCAGGTATGTTACAATAGAAATACTTTGATTATTAGTTAAACATGCTAATATATCAGCAGTTTTTTTTATTTTATTTTTTTAGGTGTTTGCTGTTGAATTTTCCCATATACAGTAGGGATGTTCAGATTCACAATAGACCATTCAGAAATGACTATACCTGCTCTAGCACTGTGAATACTAAGGCTGAATGTCAAACCGAGCACTCGGATCACACTCAATCACTCCGCAGTCAAACGCTGGTTGTCGAGTCATCGAGGGCTCCACTGCTCCCTTCGGAAGCCTCACTATCAAGTAGCAAACCTGTTGCCGACTAGGTGGAATTGGCATGGGATTCTTCCCATGAATCTGTCACCTAGGAACCACTGTCATTACTACTTTGCCCTCAAAAATAGTCAGAATAAGTCAACATAAATTGAAAAAAATCTGTAATTTTGAAATATTGATAATTGGCAGTTGGGATGTTGAGTGTGCATCGTCTCAATGCTCATTTTGGCCAAAACACTTGCAGACTCGAGTGATCACTACAGCAAGTGGCCAATCGATAGAGGGCTTAGGGGCCAAGTGTTCAGTTTGAGATTCATCTTTATTGTCCAACTCTGCTTTTTCAAAATTACTATTTTGTACAGCATGAGCGTATGTTGTATGTCTGAACTGGCTGTGTATGCTAAGCCTGTGCATATAGCTGTAATGATGTACTGTGTCTCCAACTTCCCTCTGTGTTTTAAATGAAATGGTGGTGTGCATGAGATCACTGACTGGGTTATGACTACTTCCTATGTGATCTAGATCGTTTGATGTGTGGTGTTACTACTGCTGCATGCCCTTATGGTTATGTTGCACTGTTGATGACAATTACATGTTCAAAGCTATCCCTGTCTGTTAATTTAACCCTTTGCTAGAAGTGCTGGTCATGTTTTGAAAAGAGAATGTATTTTTGTGGAGGGATTAAAGCAAAATATTTTTTGTTTTTTACAAACATGTCTTACATTGAGTGGAACTACTGTGAATAAAAACCCAGTGTAAAACCATTAAAAATGCCAAAATACAGTAGAACGGGTACTGTGAGTAAGACCTTTAAACAGGTCAACATTCACAAGGACGCAGGGCCCGACGGATTACCAGGACGTGTACTCCGAGCATGCGCTGACCAACTGGCAAGTGTCTTCGCTGACATTTTCAACCTCTCCCTGTCTGAGTCTGTAATATCAACAAGTTTCAGCAGACCACCATAGTCCCTGTGCCCAAGAACACTAAGGTAACCTGCCTAAATTACTACCGATCTGTAGCACTCACGTCTGTAGCAATGAAGTGCTTTGAAAGGCTGGTAATGGCTCACATCAACACCATTATCCCAGAAACCCTAGACCCAGTCCAATTTGCATACCGCCCTAACAGATCCACAGATTCTTCATTGTAATCAGAGGGCTAATATTAATACTATGCATGACAGTCTCTTGGCTAAGTGTTGAAGAGAGACAGACTGCATCACTTCTTTTTATAAGAAACTGTTAATTAAAAATCCCAAATTGTTTGCATAGTCAACTTACACACAGTTCTGACACACACACATCCCACCAGACATGCCACCAGGGGTCTTTTCATAGTCCCCAAATCCAGAACATATTCAAGAAAACGTACAGTATTATATAGAGCCCTTATTGCATGGAACTTCCATCTCATATTGCTCAAGTAAACAGCAAACCTGGTTTCAGATAAAGCAACACCTCCCGACACAACGCCCCTATTTGACCTAGTTTGTGTGTATGCATTGATATGTAGGCTGTGTGCCTTTTAAAAAATGTATGTAGTTTTGTCCTTGAGCTGTTCTTGTCTAATGATGTTCTGTATTATGTTTCATGTTTTGTGTGGACCCCAGGAAGAGTAGCTGCTGCTTTTGCAACAGCTAATGGGGATACTAATCAAACACAAAAAAGAAGATGCAATCTCTATTGCACTCCCCACTGCCCTTTCCCACCTGGACAAAAGGAACACCTATGTGAGAATGCTATTCATTGACTACAGCTCAGCGTTCAACACCATAGTGCCCTCAAAGCTCATCACTAAGCTAAGGATCCTGGGACTAAACACCTCCCTCTGCAACTGGATCCTGGACTTCCTGACGGGCCGCCCCCAGGGGGTAAGGGTAGGTAACAACACATTCACCACGCTGATCCTCAACACAGGGGCCCCTCGGGTGCGTGCTCAGTCCACTCCTGTACTCCCTGTTCACTCATGACTGCACGGCCAGGCACGACTCCAACACCATCATTAAGTTTGCCGATGATACAACAGTGGTAGGCCTGATCACCAACAACGACGAGACAGCCTATAGAGAGGAGGTCAGAGACCTGGCCGTCTGATCTCCTCCCTATAGGCTGTCTCGTCGTTGTCGGTGATTAGGCCTACCACTGTTGTGTCATCGGCAAACTTAATGATGGTGTTGGAGTCGTGCCTGGCCATTCTCATTGACGGGGCTGTAGTGGAGCAGGTTGAGAGCTTTACATTCCTTGGTGTTCACATCACCAACAAAAAACATGGTCCAAGCACACCAAGACAGAGGGCACGACAAAACCTATTCCCCCTCAGGAGACTGAAAAGATTTGGCATGGGTCCTCAGATCCTCAAAAGGTTCTACAGCTGCACCATCGAGAGCATCCTGACTGGTTGCATCACTGCCTGGTATGGCAACTGCTCAGCCTCCGACCGCAAGGCACTACAGAGGGTAGTGCGTACGGCCCAGTACATCACTGGGGCCAAGCTTCCTGCCGTCCAGGACCTCTATACCAGGCGGTGTCAGAGGAAGACCCTAAAAATTGTCAAAGACTCCAGCCACCCTAGTCATAGACTGTTCTCTCTGCTATCGCATGGCAGGTCCAAGAGGCTTCTAAACAGCTTCTACCCCCAAGCCATAAGACTCCTGAACATTTAATCAAATGGCTATCCAGACTATTTGCCACCTTGACGCCCCTCTACCTACATGTAGGTCGCAATTGTAAATGAGAACTTGTTCTCAACTTGCCTACCTGGTTAAATAAAGGTGAAATAAAAATAAATAAAAATGTACAATGGCAAGAAAAAGTATGCGAACCCTTTGGAATTACCTGGATTTCTGCATAAATTGGTCATCAAATTTGATCTGATCTTCATCTAAGTCACAACAATAGACAATCATAGTGTTCTTAAACTAATAACAAACAAATTATTGTATTTTTCTTGTCTATATTGAAAACATAATTTAAACATTCATGGTGTAGGTTGGAAAAAGTATGTGAACCCCTAGGCTAATGACTTCTCCAAAAGCTAATTGGAGTGAGGAGTCAGCTAACCTGGAGTCCAATCAATGAGATGAGATTGGAGATGTTGGTTAGAGCTGCCTTGCCCTACAAAAAACACAAAATTTGAGTTTGCTATTCACAAGAAGCATTGCCTGATGTGACTCATGCCTAGAACAAAATAGATCTCAGAAGCCCTAAGATTAAGAATTGTTGTCTTGCATTAAACTGGAAAGGGTTACAAAAGTATCTCTAAAAGCCTTGATGTTCATCAGTCCATGGTAAGACAAATTGTCTATAAATGGAGAAAGTTCAGCACAGTTGCTACTATCATTAGGAGAGGCCGTCCTGCAAAGATGACTGCAAGAGCACAGAGCAGAATGCTCAATGAGGTTAAGAAGAATCCTAGAGTGTCAGCTAAAACTTACAGAAATCTCTGGAACATGCTAACATCTCTGTTGACGAGTCTATGATATGTAAAACACTAAACAAGAATGGTGTTCATGGGAGTACAACACGGAAGAAGTCACTGCTGTCCAAAAAAACTTTGCTGCACTTCTGAAGTTTGCAAAAGTGCACCTGGATGTTCCACAGCACTACTGGCAAAATATTCTGTGGACAGATTAAACTAAAGTTGAGTTGTTTGGAAGGAACACACAACATTATGTGTGGAGGAAAAAAGCGCAGCACACCAACATCAAAACCTCATCCTCAACTGTAAAATATGGTGCAGGGAGCATCATGGATTGGGGCTGCTTTGCTGCCTCAGGGCCTGGACAGCTTGCTATCATCGACAGAAAAATGAATTCCCAAGTTTATCAAGACATTTTTGCAGGAGAATATAAGGCTATCTGTCCGCCAACTGAAGCTCAACAGAAGTTGGGTGATGCAACAGGACAACGACCCAAAACACAGAAGTAAATCAACAACAGAATGGCTTCAACAGAAGAAAATACGCCTTCTGGAGTGGCCCAGTCAGAGTCCTGACCTCAACCCGATTGAGATGCTGTAGCATGACCTCAAGAGAGTGGTTCACACCAGACATCCCAAGAATATTGCTGAACTGAAACAGTTTTGTAAAGAGGAATGGTCAAATTCCTCCTGACCGTTGTGCAGGTCTGATCCGCAACTACAGGAAACGTTTGGTTGAGGTTATTGCTGCCAAAGGAGGGTCAACCAGTTATTAAATACAAGGGTTCACATACTTTTTCCACCCTGCACTGTGAATGTTTACATGGTGTGTTCAATAAAGAAATGAAAACGTATAATTGTTTGTGTGTTATTAGTTTAAGCAAACTGTGCTTGTCTATTGTTGACTTAGATGAAGATCAGATCAAATTGTATGACCAATTTATGCAGAAATCCAGGTATTTGGATTCACATACTTTTTATTGCCACTGTACATATTACCTCGACTAACCGGATCCCCCGCACATTGACTCTGTACCGGTACCCCCTGTATATAGCCTTGCTATTGTTATTTTACTGCTGCTATTTCATTATTTGTTACTTTTATTTTTTATTCATATTTTTTTGGTTTTAGGTCTTTTTTCTTTTTTATACCGCATTGTTGGTTAAAGCTTGTAAGTAAGCATTTCACTGTAAGGTCTACACCTGTTTTATTCGGCGCAAGTGACAAATACAATTTTACCAGAAGATAGAGACATTTGCATGGCCATTCTGTTTATCAAACGAAATTGTTTTAGCTGAGTTCTCCGAGTGGACTGGAGTCCATCTATTTTACGACCCTATTGCTGTTCAAGGTTGAACTCTTTATTTAAATAGCAGATTTACCATAACCCTGTATAGGCACACAATCACATGATGTGCCATGGTAAAAGTAAACTCATGAATGACACATCTATTCACTTACAAAGTTCTACTTTCCAGCACCCATCTCTGGCTTATGAGGCACAGACTACCATTTTTCAATACTGAATTCTCTCATTTCAATTTACACACCAAACTCCAACCCACGCATGCCCTCTGAATCCTGGCTCGCTTTTAATTGCTTCATTCTCTGCTTCCAAAATAGCCCTCGAATGGAACAAGTGAATTAGAAACTGCTGTGATGACAGGTTGTCTTCTTAAAATGTGCCCAAAAGTATGAATAGAGTGGATTTGCATGCAATGGATTGACTGTGAATGTCAGAAGCACTCTGTTTTTCTTCCTGCCATGTCTGAAATTGAGCAAGATTAATGTCCTTTTATATAAATTAATTCCTTGAATTAAATAGCCTGGTTTTTCATACCTTTTTTGGACTGAAAGAGTGGTTTACCTACTGTGATGTTGTTCACACAGTGATGGTAAGTTTTTTGGGGGATAAAAAGTGCAATTGTCATTCAAATGTAATCAAAACAACTTTCCTGAAGAGGTAAAAGGCTTCTTTCTATTTGATTCCTGTAGAGGTAAAAGGCTTCTTTCTATTTGATTCCTGTAGAGGTAAAGGGCTTCTTTCTATTTGATTCCTGTAGAGGTAAAGGGCTTCTTTCTATTTGATTCCTGTAGAGGTAAAATGCTTCTTTCTATTTGATTCCTGTAGAGGTAAAATGCTTCTTTCTATTTGATTCCTGTAGAGGTAAAATGCTTCTTTCTAGCTTAGTCGGTCTCTGTCTCTCTCTCTCGCTCTGTCCAGCTCTCATCTGTCTCTGTCTCTCATGTCTATGTTTCTGTCTCTATCTCTGGTCTCTCTGTCTATGTCTCTCTCTGTCTATGTCTCTCTCTCTCTTGTCTCTCTGACTCTCTCTCGCTCTCTCTCTCCCATTTTCGCTCTCTCTATACAGCTATATGTTGTACCCCATGCTCTTTAATTCGGGAGGTTCAGTGTTTCAACACTGAATACCTTTTAATAACACTAATAGCGAGAAACAAGCGAACAATGTTCAGGTCTGGCGGGACAATCGACCAGTCTACATATGTCAGAGTGTATGTCTGTTGCCTGGCAACAAAACCCAGGTCACCGTCAGTGGTGTAAAGTACTTAAGTAAAAATACTTTAAAGTACTACTTATGCAGTTTTTGGGGGGTATCTGTACTTTACTATTTATATTTTTACTTTTTTACTTTAACTTCAGTACATTCCTTAAGAAAATGAGCTACTTTTTCCTCCATACATTTTCCCTGACACCCAAAAGTACTCGTTACATTTTGACAGGAAAATGGTCCAATTCACACACTTATAGAGAGAACATCCCTGGTCATCCCTACTGCCTCTGATCTGGCGGACTCACTAAAGACAAATGCTTCATTTGTAAATGATGTCTAAGTGTTGGAGTGTGCCCCTGGCTATCCATAAATAAAAAATATTAAAATAAATGTGCCTTCTGGTTTGCTTAATATAAGGAATTTTAAATGGTTTAAACTTTTACTTTTATTTTTAATACTTAAGTACATTTTAGCAATTCCATTTACTTATTTACATATATTTACATATATTTAAAATCAAATTATTTTAGACTTTTACTCAAGTAGTATTTTACTGGGTGACTTTCACTTTTACTTGAGTCATTTTCAAATCATTACTTTTACTCAAGTATGAAAATTGAGTACTTTTTCCACCACTGGTCACTGTGTCTATGTCTCTCTCTCTCTCTCTCTCTCAGTTCGTAAATTCAATCTGGAGTGTCAGAGTGTGCTCAGAGTGCGCTCTGGGCATTCGTAAATTCAGAGCATTGTCAGATTGTCCTTTGTAAATTCAGGAGGAGTAGGGTTGATCCAAGTGTTCTGATCTCACAACGGCAGTCAAGCACCCAAGCTAACTGGCTAATGTTGGCTAGCTACTTCCAGACACAAATAAGAGAGCACCTCACTCTGATCCTTTTACTCTCCCTAGCAGAGCTGGTTAGGCTGTTTTCATGTTATATAGAGCGTTGGTGACTGTAACTGTGCTGCTGGCAACAATTTTAGTACACTTTTTTGCAGACGTTTACTGACACCGGCCATATTCAACTGGTGTTGAAGGTTTGTAAATTCATCAGTTATTCTGCGCTCTGGTACACTCAGACGAGAGTGCTCTGAAATTGGAGTAGATAGCTAGAGTGAATTTACGAACGCACCCTTTGTCTAGAGAAGGCTTCATATAGATGTTTCAGTCATTGAACATGCCCTGTCTATCATTGACGTGTTGTTGTTGTCATTGATTTCAGCACACATGTTTTATACTTTCATTAATGGCTGCTGAAATTATCCATGAACACAAATTATGTTCGATTCTGTGAGGAGTTTTTGTTGTGATTGCTGTCCATTTTATTATTATTGCCCTCAATGTCACAGATTGCACACAGTGCAATGAAATGGCTACATGCTGAAAAAATATGTATCTACTTAATCTGAGATGATTGATAGGCTCTTAATCTGAGATGATTGATAGGCTCTTAATCTGAGATGATTGACAGGCTCTTAATCTGAGATGATTGACAGGCTCTTAATCTGAGATTATCTGCCCTGCTAGAGCTTTCCCGGTCAACTGTATGTGCTGCTATTGTGAAGTGGAAACGTCTAGGAGCAACAACGGCTCAGCCCCGAAGTGGTAGGCCACACAAACTCACAGAACGGGACCGCCGAGTGCTGAAGCGCGTAGCACGTAAAAATTGTCTGTGCTCGGTTGCAACACTCACTACCGAGTTCCAAATTGCCTCTGGATGCAACATCAGCATAATAACTGTTTGTTGGGAGCTTCATGAATGGGTTTCCATGGCCGAGCAGCCACACACAAGCCTTACATCACCATGCGCAATGCCAAGCGTCGTACGGAGTGGTGTAAAACTCGGCGCCATTGGACTCTGGAGCAGTGGAAATGCGTCCTCTGGAGTGATGAATCACGTTTCACCATTTGGCAGTCCGGTGGACGAATCTGGGTTTGGCGGATGCCAGGAGAACACTACCTGCCTGAATGCATAGTGCCAACTGTAAAGTTTGGTGGAGGAGGAATAAGGGTCTGGGGCTGTTTCCATGGTTCGGGCTAAGCCCCTTAGTTCCAGTGAAGGGAATTCTTAACACTACTGCATACAATTACATTCTAGTGTACTTTACTGCACAAATAAACCCCCACAATTTATATACGATTATGTACATTTGGGAGTAACTCCACTCCTCGCACTACTGTCTTTCAGTAACAGTAACTGTTCAAATTAATTGATATAAAATCTGACTTGATCTCTAATTGGGAGGGATTGTTTTTGTATTCTGTGATTTAAAACAAGTGTCAATTTGATATATCCCCCACCAAAAAAAAAAATCAAAATTGTCACAATTTGGCCCCAAGGTGTTGTGACAGTTTTTGATTTTATTTATTGATCTTATGTTATTTATCCTTCATTCATAAGAGGCTATTATCAGTGATTCCAGTGAGTACAACCATCTTTCCAGGGGGCATTTCCCAAGGAAGACAATTCCAATTTTCAAGTGCAGAGCGTAGCTGAAGAGGGATTGTAATCATAGGGTGAGGTCTTCTTGAGATGGAGAATTCGATGGATGAGGAGGGTGGAGGAGCTCTATGTGGCCTGAGGGGGAGAGGGGTGAAGCAGCGGGGGTTTGATGGGTGACTGTATTTGATAGCCTACACCAAAGTGGAAATACCTTACTTAACACTATTGTCTTTTATTACGCTCCAGGCATTAAAGTTCCTTAGAACTACATTACAATACTGTCCCCCATTCCAGGGCCTTGAGCACTGAGCAGTGACACTATCCTATCTGTCCGGTAACGTGCTTTATAATACTCCAGTACGTTAGTTTTGAAGCGCTGATATATTAACCGTGCTTAATTGAATATTGCCCCGGCCCGATAGTTGAGATCATGTCATCCTTTCTTTAAATTAACATTTACACATCCTCACAGGCTAAGCAAAGGTGAAGGCCACCCAGATAGTGACAAAACACACATTTGAATGTGCCTGGCTACACGTTTGGAGATGATAATCGGACAGGTGACACTGCCGTTCTTCACTTTATTGGTCCCTCACCATAACTGTTAATTAACTTCCTCCTGTGCTGCTGTTTGCTTTTCATAGGGAGCAACCATTAAGAGATATTGGTCAATCTAGTTTTATATTGTGTGGATCTAGTTTTAGATTGTGTGGTCAATCGTGTTTTAGATTGTGTGGTCGATCTAGTTTTAGATTGTGTGGCCGATCTAGTTTTAGATTGTGTGGCCGATCTAGTTTTAGATTGTGTGGCCGATCTAGTTTTAGATTGTGTGGCCGATCTAGTTTTAGATTGTGTGGCCGATCTAGTTTTAGATTGTGTGGCCGATCTGGTTTTAGATTGTGTGGCCGATCTGGTTTTAGATTGTGTGGTCGATCTGATTTTATATTGTGTCGATCTGATTTTATATTGTGTGGTCAATCTAGTTTTTTATTGTGTGGATCTAGTTTTATATTGTATGGTCGATCTAGTTTTATATTGTGTAAATGAGAGAGAGACACATACACATGGAGATAAGGAAACAAGAAAGACAGATAGACAGAAAGACAGTAAGAAAGAGGTTGGTGTAGAATATATGCGTCAATGAGTAGTATTCCTCAGGCATATAGTGTAGTAATTATCCAAACCATCTGCATGTGCTGTGAAGCAGATGGGGAGACTCAACCCACCCTGAGTTCATGCCTGAAAGGTACAAAGCAAAGGATTCTGGAGTGAAATGAACTCATGTATTTTACGAGACCAAAGTAAGTGGACTCACGAGGTATAGAAAACAGGGTTTCCAGCAGGATTCCAAAGTACATTATGGTCAAAGCCATTGGTACTAGTAGTGCTATGCTACAGTACATACTTAACAGTTGTTTTACAGTATATAGAATTATTCACCTCATCTGCTTGGGGATTTAAATCAGCAAGCTTTCTGTTACTGGCCCAACACTCTTAACTGCTAGGCTACCTGCCGCCCACTTAAAAGTTATCTTGATGTTCATTGTCCGCCCATTGTCTCTCGCAAATACCATCCTTCTTCATACGTAAGAGGATCCCTTGTTCACATGTGTAGGGTATAATCTAGTTGGGGATACCTTATTTTGAAAAGTACACTATATGTGCAAAAGTTTGTGGACACATCTTCAAATTAGTGGATTCTGCTATTTCAGCTACACCCGTTGCTGACAGGTGTATAGAGTTGAGCACACCACCATGCAATCTCCATAGACAAACATTGGCAGTAGAATGACCTTACTGAAGAGCTCAGTGACTTTCAAGGTGGCACCGTCATAGGATGCCACCTTTCCAATAAGTCAGTTTGTCAAATTTCTGTTCTGCTAAAGCTGCCCCGGACAACTGTAAGTGCTGCTATTGTGAAGTGGAAACATCTAGGAGCAACAACAGCTCAGCCGCAAAGTGGTAGGCCACACAAGCTCACAGAACGGGACCGCCGAGTGCTGAAGCACGTAGCGTGTACAAATCGTCTGTCCTCGGTTACAACACTCACGACTGAGTTCCAAACTGCCCCTGGAAGGAACTTCAGCACATTAACTGTTCGTCGGGAGCCTCATGAAATGGGTTTCCATGGCCGGAGCAGTGGAAATGTGTTCCTTGTAGTGATGAATCACGCTTCACCATCTGGCAGTCCGACGGACGAATCTGGGTTTGGCGGATGCCAGGCGAAAGCTACCTGCCCCAATGCATAGTGCCAACTGTAAAGTTAGGTGGAGGAGGAATAATGGTCTGGAGCTGTTTTTCATGGTTCGGGCCCCTTAGTTCCAGTGAAGGGAAATCTTAATTCTACAGTGTACAATGACGTTCTAGACGATTCTGTGCTTCCAACTTTGTGGCAACAGTTTGGGGAAGGCCCTTTCCTGTTTCAGCATGACAATGCCCCTGTGCACAAAGCGAGGTCCATACAGAAATGGTTGTCAAGATCGGTGTGGGAGAACTTGACTGGCCTGCACAGAGCCCTGACCTCAACCCCATCGAACACCTTTGGGGTGAATTGGAACGCCGACTGCGAGCCAGGCCTAATTACCCAACGTCAGTGCCTGACCTCACTAATGCTCTTGTGGCTGAATGGAAGTAAGTCCCCGCAGCAATGTTCCAACATCTAGTGGAAAGGATTCCCAGAAGAGTGGAGGCTGTTATAGCAGCAAAGGGGGGACCAACTCCATATTAATGGCCATGATTTTGGAATGAGATGTTCAACGAGCAGGTGTTCACATACCTTTGGTCATGTAGTGTATATGATGTGTAATGTTGTTGCAAATGTGGATCTCTCAATGTAAGTTGGACCTATGACGAGTGATATTTTTGTTATATTATGTTTCAATATATTACGTTTGGGTGTTCTTTGTTGGGAAGTGTTTGTCGGTGGCAATGCCACTAGTCTAGAACATTCCACCATCTCACTAAGACCGCAAACGGACAGTGATAAGCCTACTTTCCTTTGTTCATCTGTGGTCTGTGTGTGGAAGTATCCAGGGTGGGAGTTTTGTACAGACTACTGTTAGTTGACTCAGTGTTGTCTGAGCCAGATTACCACTCTGCTTAATTACCTTCCTCTTATCAGTGGAACCCCAGAGTTTCCTGTAGCAAATTGTCTCCCCATAGTCCCATTGCGTGTGTATTTCAATAGTTTGAAACAAATACTTTTAACTGTGTAGTGAAGACCTGTTATGTCCAACTTAGTCACAGAAATCACAGACCTAGGGAACATTGTGAACATTGTGGGAGGCAACCTCTCTGCCAAGGGAGACTATGTTCCACTACTAATATCAGAAAAAATCTATATTTAAACATTTAGTTTAGCCTAAATCAAATCCAATGTGTTGGGTCGCATACACATATTTAGCAGATGTTATTGCAGTTGTAGCTAAATGCTTGTGTTCCTAGCTCCAACAGTTCAATAGTATCTAACAACACGAATACACACACATCTAAAAGTACAAGAATGGAATTCACTATATGCACTTTGCCGGTATACTATTAATCTAAATCTGTCAATCTCAGCTCTGCTGAGAAACGTTATGCCTAGTCAGTTTTACACATCAATAAAGCACATCAGAAGGTTCAGTGTATTGGGTGATCTGGAAGCCCTGAGGTCTCTTAATCTTGAAGGAATATCTCTATGGTTTAGAGTGAGTGAAGAGAGGGGGGTACAGTGAATAACACAGGACAAAGACTCTAGAGAGGGAAGGGGGAAAAAGGAGCTGAGGAGTGTTAGAAGAGCGTTGGGCCTAGTTCCATTACTCTCAAGAATGGGACTTCAAAGGTGGCGTGGCAGACATTACATTACAGCCTCTCTCAGTATGCCACCGCCTCGAGTGGCACCACCCACCACCCACCCTCAGCCCCTCTCAGCACAGTGGGTATCAAAGTTCAAAGGTCAAGTTCAAAGTGTTATTGTCATATGCACAGGATACAGCAGGTGTAAAACAATACAGTGAAATGCTTAACTTGTGAAGTTGCGAGCTGTTTCCCAACAACGCAGAAAAAAGAAGGAAAAAAGAAAGAAACACTGTACTGGAGTGACTGGGGCACAGGAGGTTGGTGACACCTTAATTGGGGAGGATGGGCTCATGGGAATGGCTGGAGCGGAATAGGTGGAACGGCATCAAATACATCAAACATAGTTTCTATGTGTTTGATGCCATTCAATTTGCTCCGTTCAAGCCAGTATTATGAGCTGTCCTCCGCTCAGCAGCCTCCACTGGATTGAGGTAGGTATCAAGTGCATTCTGGTGAAGTGATCATAACAATAGGTTTGTATCATCTTGAGTTAGTGGGAGCGAGTTGGGGGTGGGTTATCATGGTACAGGTCTGTCAGTCAGAAAAATACACTGAAGTAATAAACAACTGTTTGTTTTTCAAAGTAAATAAAGTAAGTGGAGCTGGCTGGCCATGTTAAACCAGTGGACTAGATCTATACCCAATCATTTTACCTGCAAATTCCTCTCCTCTAATTTCCCTTGTGACCATATAATGGTGTTAAGATTGGTTAGATACCTTGGTGTCTTCTTAAGATCTCTCCTGTTTTCTAACCAATAAGAATGCACTAGAGGGTTAAGAGCTACGGTGTAATGCACACTATAACAGGGCATTTATGGTGGACGTACAATATGACTAGAGCCTAGTTTTCCCTGGTGAGGTTGTTGTTTAAGTATGAGTAATAATGTATATTGTCAATGAAAGGCAACGGAATGCTGCCTTTCATTGACAATACACAGAGCCTTGCAAAAGTATTCATCCCCCTTGGCGTTTTTCCTATTTTGTTTCATTACAACCTGGAATTTAAATGGATTTTTATTTGGATTTCATACAGTAAATAGTCCAAATTGGTGAAGTGAAATGAAAATAATTACTTGTTTCAAAGATAAAAAAAAATACAAAATGTAATGGAAAAGTGGTGCGTGCATATGTATTCACTCCCTTTGCTATGAAGCCCCTAAATTAGATCTGGTGCAACCAATTACCTTCAGATAATTCGTTTTAAAAAATCCACCTGTGTGCAATCTAAGTGTCACATGATCTGTCACATGATCTCAGTATATATTCACCTGTTCTGAAAGGCCCCAGATTCTGCAACACCACTAAGCAAGAGACACCACCAAGCAAGCGGCACCATGAAGACCAAGGAGCTCTCCAAACAGGTCAAGGACAAAGTTGTGGAGAAGTACAGATCAGGGTTGGGTTATAAAAAAATATCCGAAACTTTGAACATCCCACGGAGGACCATTAAATCCATTATTAAAAAATGTGAAGAATATGGCACCACAACAAACCTGCCAAGAGAAGGCCGCCCACCAAAACTCACAGACCAGGCAAGGAGGGCATTAATCAGAAAGGCAACAGAGACCAAAGATAACTCTGAAGGAGCTGCAAATCTCCACAGCGGAGATTGGAGTATCTGTCCATGGGACCACTTTAAGCCGTACACTCCATAGAGCTGGGCTTTACGGAAGAGTGGCCAGAAAAAAGCCATTGCTTAAAGGAAAAAATAAGTAAACACGTTTGGTGTTCGCCAAAAGGCATGTGGGAGACTCCCCAAACATATGGAAGAAGGTACTCTGTTCAGATGAGACTAAAATGTAGCTTTTTGACCATCAAGGAAAACGCTATGTCTGGTGCAAACCCAACACCTCCCATCACCCCGAGAACACCATCCCCACAGTGAAGCATGGTGGAGGCAGCATCATGCTGTGGGGAGGTTTTTCATCGGCAAGGACTGGGAAACTGGTCAGAATTAAAGGAATGATGGATGGCGCTAAATACAGGGAAATTCTTGTGGGAAACCTATTTCAGTCTTCCAGAGATTTGAGACTGGGAGGGAGGTTCACCTTCCAGCAGGGCAATGACCCTAAGCATACTGCGAAAGCAACACTCGAGTGGTTTAAGGGGTAGCATTTAAATGCACTTTGCACTCTGCCTTGTAGATGGGCTTAGAAGTGTTTTCTACCATTATCTACACTCTGAAAAAAGGGTTCCAGGAAGAACATTTTTAGTTCCATTTAGTTCCTTCTGTGGAAAGGTTCTAGATATAACCTTTTTTTTTAAGAGTTCACCCTCCACCTCTTGAATTTGTTGTGTCCGGTCAAAAGGTGTTGCAGAAGGATGTTCTTTGCCCTATGTTCCATTTAAAATAAGAAATTAGACTCTAGCCATAATCACTGTTATTCAAACATGATTCTTTTTTTGTGTGTGTTAAATTGACAGTGGAATGCGTTATCAAGAACCCTTCAGTCTTGGTACATATGTAAGTTGTCTTTGTCGATGTGTAAATTGGGAAATAAATGGATGGTGGCTGTGCTTAAGCCATCAAGTCTTGTCTTGGGGTTTCAGTAATTGTACCTATTTGAGAGACAGAAAGCAGTGACAGATTGTCCTCTTCATATATATTCAAACAGTGGGTGAAAGGATGGAGGAGATCTAGAAACGTAGTCATCTGAGTCTGCAGAAAGCAAACCCAGCAATTACATGTGTATAAATGAATAGAGAAATGTTCCGTGAAGTTTTTTAGCCCAATCACTCTTGATAGAAGATTTATTCAAATCCATAGTTCCGTTTGACAGGTCTCATTCCGAGATGAGGATGACTGTCATTACTCATAGATCATTTACACATTCACAGATGTAGGATATTCATTTGATCACTCTTTTGTATCTGAGAATTTTACAAACTTGCTGTGTATTTGAGTTTTAAAAATCTTCCAAAGTTTGACATTTCAGACTTGATTTGCCATGACGAAAAATCTACCAACCCCTACAAAAATGTCCATGAATTATAACCCACATAATAAATCACATGTCCTGTTGCTGCAGGATTATTTTCCTGCTGTAGCAAACTGGCTCAAATAAAGATCCCGCATCTATACCTGTTTCCCTTGGTCAGTTGAGAACAACATTGATCTGTACCTTTCAGGTAAATTGCTCTCAAACAAAAACACTTAGGCAACAATGTTGTTTGTCGTTATTCATCTTAGAAAAACAATTTTAATATTGGATCCCTAGTGATTATAGACACTGTTGGTATTTTAAAGGTTATATCAAGCAAGGTTAGATTTCTGAGTTAGTTCACAAACTTCAGGAGCAATTAAATCTATTTTTTTACACTCAGACCTAATGAATACTTACAATTAGAGCTCAATATATTTCCGAAAAAGTATCTAAACAAATGTTTATTTTACACTTAACAGTTATGCAAACAATTAGGCTGTACGGCTTGGCATGACGATAATTACATCCATATGATGACTGACCGGTGCTTTTGTTAATTTCATTTAGTGTAATTGCTCATTATGCAGTGTGGTAATTATCCGGCAGCCATAGCTCAGTGGACATTCTCTGGCTCAGACTGACACTTAACCTTACCAAATGTCAAAGTGGCTAATATAGGAGGGTTCCCATTTATCCAAAGGTTGTAGCCCCTCGCTATTCCAATTCATATCATAAAGGTCACCCTGTTTGGATTTGCCTTGACAGAAGTTGACTTTTGTTTCCAGGAATACCTGGAGCCTTCTGCTAATTTGGTGTTGCATGTAAATATAGATTTAAAGACGTGTTAGTGGTTCAAATCCATGTTTTAATGTTTTGTCCACTCAGACATGTATGGACCCCTGCGTCTTTGATGCATTATGGGCAGTTCTGTTTTTAAGACAAGGCAAAGAGCTCACACATCTGATTTCTCAGGTCTAAATCAACCACTTTTAAAAAGGCAAGAGCTGAAAGCAGCAGATATTGTGGGCTCTGGGGACCCCTTATCTACTCTATACACACTGCTTTTGAGGTGTGAAAATCTAATTGGGATACAGTGCATTCGGAAAGTATACATACTCCTTGACTTTTTCCACATTTTGTTAAGTTACAGCCTTATTCTGAAATTGATTTTTTTTTTAAACTGAAATATCACATTTACATAAGTATTCAGACCCTTACTCAGTACTTTGTTGAAGCACCTTTAGCAGCGATTACAGCCTTGAGTCTTCTTGGGTATGAAGCTACAAGCTTGGCACACCTGTATTTGGGGAGTTTCCCCCATTCTTCTATGCAGATCCTCTCAAGCTCTGTCAGGTTGAATGGGGAGTGTCGCTGCACAGCTATTTTCAGGTCTTTCCAGAGGTGTTCGATTGGGTTCAAGTCCGGGCTCTGGCTGGGCCACTCAAGGACATTCATATACTTGTCCTGAAGCCGCTCCTGCATTGTCTTGGCCGTGTGCTTAAGATCGTTGTCCTGTTGGAAGGTGAACCTTTGCCCCAATTTGAGGTCCTGAGCGCACTGGAGCAGGTTTTCATAAAGATCTCTCTGTGCTTTGCTCTGTTAATCTTTCCCTCGATCTTGACTAGTCTCCTAGTCCCTGCCGCTGAAAAATATCCCCACAGCATGATCCTGTCACCACCATGCTTCACTGTACTCACCGTACTGAGGAGTGGCTTCCATCTGGCCACTCTACCATAAAAGCCTGATTGGTGGAGTGTTGCAGAGATGGCTGTCCTTCTGGAAGGTTCTCCCATTTCCACAGAGGAACTCTGGAGCTCTGTCAGAGTGACAATTGGGTTCTTGGTCACCTCCCTGACCAAGGCCCTTCTCCCCCGACTGCTCAGTTTGCCTGGGCGGCCAGCTCTAGGAAGTCTTGGTGGTTCCAAACTTCTTCCATTTAAGAATGATGGAGGCCACTGTGTTCTTGAGGACCTTCAATGCTGAAGACATTTTTTGGTACCCTTCCCCAGATCTGTGCCTTGACATAATCCTGTCTCGGAGTTCTACAAACAATTCCTTCGACCACATGGTGTCACGTCCTGACCATTGAGTGCTCTTATTTTCTATGGTAGAGTAGGTCAGGGCGTGACTGGGGGTTTATCTAGTTGATTTTTTCTATGTTGTGTTCTAGTTTCTTTTTTCTATGTTGGGGGTTTGTATGATTCCCAATTAGAGGCAGCTGGTCATCGTTGTCTCTAATTGGAGATCATATTTAAGTAGTTGTTTTTCCCACCTGTGTTTGTGGGAGATTATTTTGAGTTAGTGCATGTTGCACCTCTGTCGTCACGGTTTGTTGTTTGTTTATAGTTTATTGTTTGTTTGGCTAAGTTTAACAATATAATAAAGATGTGGAACGATACGCACGCTGCGCCTTGGTCTCCTCCTACAAACGGACGTGACACATGGCTTGGTTTTTGCTCTGACATCGACTGTCAACTGTGGGACCTTATATGCCTTTCCGAATCATGTCCAATCAATTGAATTTACCGCAGGTGGACTCCAATCAAGTTGTAGAAACATCTCAAGTATCATCAATGGAAACAGGAGGCACCTGGGCTCAATTCCAAGTCTCATAGCAAAGGGTCTGAATACTTATGTAAATAAGGTTTTTCTGGAAACCGGTTTTTGCTTTGTCATTATGGGGTATTGTGTGTAGATTAATGAGGATTTTTTATTTATTTAATCAATTTTAGAACAAGGCTGTAACGTAACAAAATGTGTAAAATGTCAAGGGATCTGAATACTTTCCGATTGCACTGTAGTTTCTCCCTAAACCAATGGCCATGGCAATGCATTTTGCATAAAACATGGGTAGAGTGTAATGCTGCACTGACAATCATCACTTAGCTAGCCTATATGTATAGCAGATTATGTCCAGCAGAAACAAGAGAGATGACACAATTGGTAACACCTATTACAGTTTGACATCAAATTACCCAACATAACCATTTCATATCAAAGCACTATTGTGCCTGATGAAAGTAGATGGGATATCACTGATGGATCCCAACAAACATGCTTCTGTGCTTTTATTGATTTGTAGAATGTTTATTCATTGAAACAGATTTGTTTCTTTGGTGGTTTGTCCTTAAAAAGCTTGAGTGGGAGTGCATTTTGAGTCTTCTAAATTGTGTGTAATTGTGAGGGAGGGAAAAAAGTGTTTGATCCCCTGCTGATTTTGTGTGTTTGCCCACTTACAAAGAAATGATCAGTCTATAATTTTAATGGTAGGTTTATTTGAACAGTGAGAGACAGAATAACAACAAAAAAATCCAGAAAAACGCATGTCAAAAATGTTCTAAAATGATTTGCATTTTAATGAGGGAAATAAGTATTTGACCCCTCTGCAAAACATGACTTAGTACTTGGTGGCAAAACCCTTGTTGGCAATCACAGAGGTCAGACGTTTCTTGTAGTTGGCCACCAGGTTTGCACACATCTCAGGAGGGATTTTGTCCCACTCCTCTTTGCAGATCTTCTCCAAGTCATTAAGGTTTGAGGCTGACGTTTGGCAACTCGAACCTTCAGCTCCCTCCACAGATTTTCTGTGGGATTAAGGTCTGGAGATTGGCTAGGCCACTCCAGGACCTTAATGTGCTTCTTCTTGAGCCACTCCTTTGTTGCCTTGTCCGTGTGTTTTGGGTCATTGTCGTGCTAGAATACCCATCCACGACCCATTTTCAATGCCCTGGCTGAGGGAAGGAGGTTCTCACCCAAGATTTGACAGTACATGGCCCCATCCATCGTCCCTTTGATGCGGTGAAGTTGTCCTGTCCCCTTAGCAGAAAAACACCCCCAAAGCATAATGTTTCCACCTCCATGTTTGACGGTGGGGATGGTATTCTTGGGGTCATAGGCAGCATTCCTCCTCCTCCAAACACGGCGAGTTGAGTTGATGCCAAAGAGCTCCATTTTGGTCTCATCTGACCACAACACTTTCACCCAGTTGTCCTCTGAATCATTCAGATGTTCATTGGCAAACTTCAGACGGGCATGTATATGTGCTTTCTTGAGCAGGGGACCCTGCGGGCGCTGCAGGATTTCAGTGCTTCACGGCGTAGTGTGTTACTAACTGTTTTCTTGGTGACTATGGTCCCAGCTGCCTTGAGATCATTGACAAGATCCTCCTGTGTAGTTCTGGGCTGATTCCTCACCGTTCTCATGATCATTGCAACTCCACGAGGGGAGATCTTGCATGGAGCCCCAGGCCGAGGGAGATTGACAGTTCTTTTGTGTTTCTTCCATTTGCGAATAATCGCATCAACTGTGGTCACCTTCTCACCAAGCTGCTTGGCGATGGTCTTGTAGCCCATTCCAGCCTTGTGTAGGTCTATAATATTGTCCCTGACATCCTTGGAGAGCTCTTTGGTCTTGGCCATGGTGGAGAGTTTGGAATCTGATTGACTTATTGCTTCTGTGGACAGATGTCTTTTATACAGGTAACAAACTGAGATTAGGAGCACTCCCTTTAAGAGTGTGCTCCTAATCTCAGCTCGTTAGCTGTATAAAAGACACCTGGGAGCCAGAAATCTTTCTGATTGAGAGGGGGTCAAATACTTATTTCCCTCATTAAAATGCAAATCAATTTTAGAACATTTTTGACATGCGTTTTTCTGGATTTTTTGTTGTTATTCTCTCTCACTGTTCAAATAAACCTACCATTTAAATTATAGACTGATCATTTCTTTGTCAGTGGGCAAACGTACAAAATCAGCAGGGGATCAAATACTTTTTTCCCTCACTATATGTATTTCAGTGTCCATGTATTTCGTCATGTGGGTAGAAAAACTTGAACTTGAAAAAATGATTGAATGTCCCAACATTGAATAATACATGAGTGAGCTGCGTGGCTGAAAAACCTTCAGCAAAGCCACAGACTTTCTCGAAGTGTGGCTGACCCCAAATAGATTTTCTGGATTTAACAAACAAACCCAAAAATCGAATCCGTCGCTTCTCACTCAAATGGCATCTTGGTTTCACATTCTGTTAGAGTGGGGGAGTTGAATCAGTCAGTGTCACGTAAGTCACGATGACATTCCTTCATCACTGAGTGGGTTATTGCTGAATATATCTCCTAGGACAAAGCTTTGGAGTCTAGACTGTAAATTAACGTCTGAATTTCAACAGGAAGTTAGATGAAAAACATGCAGGACGTTGTGCTGACTCTGTTTAAGCATCCCCCTAAACCATGTTCTTTCTGTTAATGAAGTGTTTCACTTTCCCTTTCGCAGACAATCTTCTGCGGTGACCCAAACGTAAAGCCTACACAGTTGTGTCCTGTACGCATGCAGATTTGTTATTGTCCCGTCTTTTATGTAAATGTTGAACTTTGAATTAGAACATTAAGGTATAACTAAATAAGGTTCCTATTAAGACTGCAGTTGAGGTTACTGCAATTATACAAATCATACGCCTTAGATAGAAACGGATTGTGTTCAGGACATTTAAAGGGGCAATCAGCAGTTGCTACATTCATTTTGGGATTTATAAATTCATGATATGTACCCATTGAGTCTTGAAGAATATAACGTATAAATAAATGCCTCATATTCTATTAAACACTGGGCAGGGGAACAGTGCAGAGTGATTA
Source organism: Salmo trutta (assembly GCF_901001165.1). Lineage (NCBI taxonomy): Eukaryota > Metazoa > Chordata > Actinopteri > Salmoniformes > Salmonidae > Salmo > Salmo trutta. Next base: position 28,660,340 of record NC_042987.1, read on the forward strand.
ATTAGATAGAACAGGGGATCATATTCTATTAAACACTGGGCAGGGGAACAGTGCAGAGTGGTTGATTAGATAGAACAGAGGATCATATTCTATTAAACACTGGGCAAGGGAACAGTGCAGAGTGGTTGATTAGATAGAACAGAGGATCATATTCTATTAAACACTGGGCAAGGGAACAGTGCAGAGTGGTTGATTAGATAGAACAGAGGATCATATTCTATTAAACACTGGGCAGGGGAACAGTGCAGAGTGGTTGATTAGATAGAACAGAGGATCATATTCTATTAAACACTGGGCAAGGGAACAGTGCAGAGTGGTTGATTAGATAGAACAGGGGATCATATTCTATTAAACACTGGGCAGGGGAACAGTGCAGAGTGGTTGATTAGATAGAACAGAGGATCATATTCTATTAAACACTGGGCAGGGGAACAGTGCAGAGTGATTAATTAGATAGAACAGGGGATCATATTCTAGTAAACACTGGGCAAGGGAACAGTGCAGAGTGGTTGATTAGATAGAACAGAGGATCATATTCTATTAAACACTGGGCAAGGGAACAGTGCAGAGTGGTTGATTAGATAGAACAGGCCGTTTGATGACTAATCATATGACGCATCTATAGTAAAAACTCTCTTCAGGAAAAACAGTTGCTCTTGAGCGAAGCACTTTGCTGATGAAGATGGTGAATACTTCAATCATGGGCCCTATTTAACATGCAAACCAAACTGGGATGACAGTATGTCTCCTCTGTACTGTACTATATTGGGGTGGAAGGGTAGAGTTTGTCTTTAGTCAGAGGGAGTTAGAGAGTGCAACTCGTACAACTCTAGTACATCCATATGTAGTTACTAGTGTAATGACAATAAAGGACTCAAATGAACCAATATTCTGGCATTGGGACTCCATACAGTTCAGCAGGCCTACGTAAATGTTAGAGTGCAGCTGACTCCCTACATGCACCCTGCAGTCTCTTCAGTAAGTGTGTGTGTGTGTGTGTGTGTGTGTGTGTGTGTGTGTGTGTGTGTGTGTGTGTGTGTGTGTGTGTGTGTGTGTGTGTGTGTGTGTGTGTGTGTGTGTGTGTGCTCCACACTGCATGCGTGTGTGTGCATGTGAGAGAGAGAGCCAGGGTTCTACAGTCATTAACGCTCCTGTCATCTCTCCATGCTCTAGTCTTACCTACACTGTAAATGAACTCTCCTGTCATCTCTCCATGCTCTAGTCTTACCTACACTGTAAATGAACTCTCCTGTCATCTCTCCATGTTCTAGTCTTACCTATTAACTCTCCTGTCATCTCTCCATGCTCTAGTCTTACCTACACTGTAAATGAACTCTCCTGTCATCTCTCCATGCTCTAGTCTTACCTACACTGTAAATGAACTCTCCTGTCATCTCTCCATGCTCTAGTCTTACCTACACTGTAAATGAACTCTCCTGTCATCTCTCCATGTTCTAGTCTTACCTATTAACTCTCCTGTCATCTCTCCATGCTCTAGTCTTACCTACACTGTAAATGAACTCTCCTGTCATCTCTCCATGCTCTAGTCTTACCTACACTGTAAATGAACTCTCCTGTCATCTCTCCATGTTCTAGTCTTACCAATTAACTCTCCTGTCATCTCTCCAGTCTTACCTACAGTGTAAATTAACTCTCATGTCATCTCTCCATGCTCTAGACTTACCTATTAATTCTCCTGTCATCTCTCCATGCTCCAGTCTTACCTACACAGTAGATGAAATCTCCTGTCATCTCTCCATGCTCCAGTCTTACCTACAGAGTAAATGAACTCTCCTGTCATCTCTCCATGCTCCAGTCTTACCTACACAGTAAATTAATTACACTGTCATCTCTCCATGCTTCAGTCTTACCTACACAGTAAATTAACTCTCCTGTCATCTCTCCATGCTCCAGTCTTACCGACAGAGTAATTAACTATCCTGTCATCTCTCCATGCTCCAGTCTTACCTACAGAGTAATTAACTCTCCTGTCATCTCTCCATGCTCCAGTCTTACCTACACAGTCATTAACTCTCCTGTCATCTCTCCATGCTCCAGTCTTACCTACACAGTAAATTAACTCTCCTGTCATCTCTCCATGCTCCAGTCTTACCTAAACAGTAAATTAACTCTCCTGTCATCTCTCCATGCTCCAGTCTTACCTACAGATTAATTAACTCTCCTGTCATCTCTCCATGCTCCAGTCTTACCTACAGATTAATGAACTCTCCTGTCATCTCTCCATGTTCTAGTCTTACCAATTAACTCTCCAGTCATCTCTCCAGTCTCTCCATGCTCCAGTCTTACCTACACAGTAGATGAAATATCCTGTCATCTCTCCATGCTCCAGTCTTACCTACAGAGTAAATTAACTCTCCTGTCATCTCTCCATGCTCCAGTCTTACCTACACAGTAAATTAATTACACTGTCATCTCTCCATGCTTCAGTCTTACCTACACAGTAAATTAACTCTCCTGTCATCTCTCCATGCTCCAGTCTTACCTACAGAGTAATTAACTATCCTGTCATCTCTCCATGCTCCAGTCTTACCTACAGAGTAATTAACTATCCTGTCATCTCTCCATGCTCCAGTCTTACCTACACAATAATGAACTATCCTGTCATCTCTCCATGCTCCAGTCTTACCTACACAATAATGAACTATCCTGTCATCTCTCCATGCTCCAGTCTTACCTAAACAGTAAATTAACTCTCCTGTCATCTCTCCATGCTCCAGTCTTACCTAAACATTAAATTAACTCTCCTGTCATCTCTCCATGCTCCAGTCTTACCTACAGATTAATTAACTATCCTGTCATCTCTCCATGCTCCAGTCTTACCTACACAATAATTAACTCTCCTGTCATCTCTCCATGCTCCAGTCTTACCTACACAGTAAATTAACTCTCCTGTCATCTCTCCATGCTCCAGTCTTACCTACAGATTAATGAACTATCCTTTCATCTCTCCATGCTCCAGTCTTACCTACAGATTAATTAACTATCCTGTCATCTCTCCATGCTCCAGTCTTACCTACACAATAATTAACTCTCCTGTCATCTCTCCATGCTCCAGTCTTACCTACACAGTAAATTAACTCTCCTGTCATCTCTCCATGCTCCAGTCTTACCTACAGATTAATGAACTATCCTGTCATCTCTCCATGCTCCAGTCTTACCTACAGATTAATTAATTCTCCTGTCATCTCTCCATGCTCTAGTCTTACCTACACAATAATGAACTATCCTGTCATCTCTCCATGCTCCAGTCTTACCTACAGATTAATTAATTCTCCTGTCATCTCTCCATGCTCTAGTCTTACCTACACAATAATGAACTATCCTGTCATCTCTCCATGCTCCAGTCTTACCTGCAGATTAATAAACTATCCTGTCATCTCTCCATGCTCCAGTCTTACCTACACAATAATTAACTCTCCTGTCATCTCTCCATGCTCCAGTCTTACCTACAGATTAATTAACTCTCCTGTCATCTCTCCATGCTCCAGTCTTACCTACACAGTAATGAACTATCCTGTCATCTCTCCATGCTCCAGTCTTACCTAAACAGTCATTACCAGGTTGAACCCCCCTGCTTCTCTCACACCACAGGAAATTGAATATGGGAGATGATTAAAGGTTTGCTTGCTCAGGCCATCACTGCACTTTACTAGAGCCTGACTATTGTCTGACAGTTTAATTACATGAGACGCTGTGTTTATTGTTCTTTTAGCTTATTTAATCATAAAGTGTGAATAGTGAATAATGGTCTACATTCAAATCAAAGTTACTGAGATAATGAGAGAAGGGGGTGACAGGGACCTATAGACAGAAAAAATGAAAGAAAGAAAGAGTATAATCTGGATTCTGGAATTGATGTACTAAACTCCAACAAAGATCCTTTATTCACATTCATGCCCGTACTGCATAGTGTACGTAATAGGCTCTTTCTCAGTAACAGGATGATGCATATTTTCATTGTTTTGATAACAATGTAGCATTCTACAGTAGCAGACGGCAATTTGGAAGGAGAGAAAGAGGTGAACATGATGAAAATAATGAAAATGATGATGAGAAAACAAAGGTTGACATTTACAATGTGTGGGCATATAACACAATCTATCATTCTCATCAGAGTGGAAAACCAAGGGTTTTGTTTTTAAATCAGATGAGTAATTTGATCATTTTGCATATGTAAATCGTATGACAGCGGCAGCATAGAGCAGAGACCAGTACTAGGGTATCTTTGACGTAAAAGCCCACAACTCAAAGATGGACAGTAGCTTATATAAGGAGGGGGAATTGTTGTTACAGCTAATACTACAGATCACCTTAAAGGGGATCACAATGATCAAATGCAACATGACACAGGATTGGTTAAATCCGAATGGTTTCACAACCGCAAAACCTCATTATCATATGGCTCAGCATCCAGGATATGCAGTCAAAACTGATATCTGATCTTGTTTAGCATGGTGTCATTCTGGATGCGTCCAACATGGCACCCTATTCCCTATATAGTTCACTATTTTTGACCAGAGGGCCCTGGTCAAAGGTAGTGCACTACATAGGGAATAGGGTGCCATGTGGAACGCATCCAGAGTATTTACTTCCCATAACTAATAGACTCCTCATATTGAGTAGGTTCCTAGAAGCTGTGTTGCCAGGAGAATCATTTCCTGTGATGCTGTGAACACATGTTGTATTGTAAACAGGGATGTGTTTGAATATTAGTAGTCATCATCGGGGATGGTCTGTTTGTACAGTGGACATTTTTGTGAAAGGCTTAACAAGGATTTCCTACATTATTAATGTTTAGGCGCACACACATCACACACGGTTGAGCTACACTGTATTTCACTGGATTGGAGTGGACTTTCATACACAGAAAAATTACACACAAACTGCAAAAATAAGGGAATAACCACTTCAATTGAGTTTAAAGATTAAGCTTGTAGTTCATAGTTTTGAACGAAAAAACGATACAGAAAATTGTGTAGGCTAGACTGAAATGATTTTCTCTTGGTTCATACCATTATTCCCAGCCAACCACTGAGACTTCCATTAGGGTTCTAGAATAGAATGACATCAGGAGTCAGGGGACATGGGAAGCCATATTGTTGCACAGTAGTATGTCATCTACACAGCCTGTTGGCCCACTGGCTTCCCTTGCTCCAGGAAAAATAACACATTTAAATGAAATAACAGCTATTACGGGTGCCATCTGACATGCCGATCTCATCTGGAGAGCTGAGTGCTGTAATGTGGGTGTAATAGCACCATGGGTTTACATAAACTGTGACTCAACCAAGACTAGTCTTCATCATTGTCACCATCATTCTCACCTTCGTCGTTATCGTCATTGTCATCAATATCATTATCTGCATAATCATTGGCATTGCCACACACAACAGCATGCACATTCATATCACTTCAATAGGATTAACTTTTTAAACACAGTTATCAAATAAAAGCAAATTTCATTAGTCACATGCGCCGAATACAACAGTGAAATGCAAATAGTCTGGGTAGCCATTTGATTAGGTGTTCAGGAGTCTTATGGCTTGGGGGTAGAAGCTGTTTAGAAGCCTCTTGGACCTAGACTTGGCGCTCCGGTACCGCTTGCCGTGCGGTAGCAGAGAGAACAGTCTATTACTAGGGTGGCTGGAGTCTTTGACAATTTTTAGGGCCTTCCTCTGACACCGCCTGGTATAGAGGTCCTTGATTGCAGGAAGCTTGGCCCCAGTGATGTACTGGGCCATTCGCACTACCCTCTGTAGTGCCTTGCGGTCGGAGCCGAGCAGTTGCCGTACCAGGCAGTGATGCAACCAGTCAGAATGCTCCCGATGGTGTAGCTGTAGAACCTTTTGAGGATCTGAGGACCCATGCCAAATCTTTTCAATTTCCTGAGGGAGAATAGGTTTTGTCGAGCCCTCTTCACGACTGTCTTGGTGTGCTTGGACCATGTTAGTTTGTTGGTGATGTGGACACCAAGGAACTTGAAGCTCTCAACCTCCTCCACTGCAGCCCTGTCGATGAGAATGGGGGTGTTCTCAGTCCTCTTTTTCCTGTAGTCCACAATCATCTCCTTTGTTTTGATCATGTTGAGGGAGAGGTTGTTGTCCTGGCACCACACTGCCAGGTCTCTGACCTCCTCCCTATGGGCTGTCTCGTTGTTGTCGGTGATCAGGCCTACCACTGTTGTGTCATCGGCAAACTTAATGATGGTGTTGGAGTCGTGCCTGGCCATGCAGTCATAAGTGAACAGGGAGTACAGGAGGGGACTGAGCACGCACCCCTAAGGGGCCCCTGTGTTGAGGATCAGCGTATCGGATGTGTTGTTACCTACCCTCACCACCTGGGGGCGGCCCGTCAGGAAGTCCAGGATCCAGTTGCAGAGGGAGATGTTTAGTCCCAGGGTCCTTAGCTTATTGATGAGCTTTGAGGGCACTATGGTTTTGAACGCTGAGCTGTAGTCAATGAATAGCGTTCTCACATAGGTGTTCCTTTTGTCCAGGTGGGAAAGGGCAGTGTGGAGTGCAATAGAGATTGCATCATCCGTGGATCTGTTGGGGTGGTATGCAAATTGGAGTGGGTCTAGGGTTTCTGGTTTCTACGAACTATAGTATTCAGGTCCATTAATACCCTAGACAGAGGCAACATCAGCAATCATCAGAGGTGAAAGTAATTGCTCAAATCCTTCCCAACCTGTCCTCTCCCTTTTGACTGTTTACTCACTGGGCAAACTGTGATAAGGACAAGACAGCTGTAGACCATCCTTATGGCAACTGATTGCTTTCAACTTTATCTGCCTGTAGCTCTTCTTTCCCAACAAACACTTTCACAGTTAATAAGGCTGTTAACAGTATCAAGACAGTTTGAATTAAAAGAGAGATGACGGCCTATATTCAGCCCAATACAAAAGGATCAGTCCTTGACAGTCCTTGACTGACAGATATGGTTCCTAGAAGAAATTCAGCAAGGAAACGTTTTATAACGACTCAATTAGACATATTTCAATGGACGCTTTTGTAACAAATCCCTATGTGAAACATATATTGACTGAAGACATTGCTAATGCACAATCAAATATTAACTTCATGATTAATCTTGACTGTTATGTTTTATGTAAGTGCATATTCAGTATCTTATAAATCAAATCAAATGTATTTATATAGCCCTTCTTACATCAGCTGATATCTCAAAGTGCTGTACAGAAACCCAGCCTAAAACCACAAACAGCAAGCAATGCAGGTGTAGAAGCACAGTGGATAGGAAAAACTCCATAGAAAGGCCAAAACCTAGGAAGAAACCTAGAGAGGAACCAGGCTATGAGGGGTGGCCAGTCCTCGTCTGGCTGTGCCGGGTGGAGATTATAACAGAACATGGCCAAGATGTTCAAATGTTCATAGATGACCAGCATGGTCAAATAATAATAATCACAGTAGTTGTCGAGGGTGTAACAAGTCAGCACCTCAAGAGTAAATGTCAGTTGGCTTTTCATAGCCGATCATTGAGAGTATCTCTACCGCTCCTGCTGTCTCTAGAGAGTTGAAAACAGCAGGTCTGGAACAGGTAGCATCCAAATTAGGCAACCGATAATGTCAATCGCATCAATTTGACATTAATGATTCATGTCGGTTGGATTTTAATCTAGGCTACAACTTGTGTTGTTGGTCTAACTGGCTACAACATGAGACCACGAGGCATTTATTTTTGCCATGCTTCATGAAGTTTTGAAATGAGATGAGGATTTGGTTTCATTATACAGGTGCTAACTCTTGGCTCTATGTGATATAATCTCTCAGAGCAAGATGAGTATGTCTGTGAATATCTCAGCTGTAATGTCTAGCACCCTACTTTATGACAGAACTAATGTGATAGCATCGGGATCATCATCTCATGTTTTATGACTGAGAAGTCATTTTATTGATCTCTGTTATCTAGTGAACATTTTCATTATGTAAATTTACATATTTACTCCATTATTAAAGGCAAACACAAAGCGTATTATAATACATGTCAAAGTACAATTTCACAAATATCCTATTATCTAAGGTAAAATAAATCTAAGGAATTGCGTCCGTTTATGCGTGAAATTCTCTTCTGATGACTGGATACATTATGATGACGTTTTTGGAGAAGTACTTATACCTATCAAGACACTAAAATTGCGTTATGAACTTAACTCATACAACATACATTTTGAGCATCTTCCTCCTGAGTATTTGGCTTCGTGACACACAAGCTTGTCCAGCCGTGCGATTTCAAAGAAAGCTGATTGGCTCAATCGCAAGTGCTTTTTTTCTAACTGCAAGAGGGTAATATATTTGTTACAGAGCCTCACAATCAACAGTTCCTACAGCAACACAACAGGACTTGGACTAAACAGAAAAACAGAGGCAAGTATTGGCTTTTCTTGGTTTGTTTCTTCTTGGCAACTTTGTTACTTTGGAAAGATCACTGAGTTTAATTTAGTGTCCACTTGGGCACATACATGGCTTTTTTCGTATTGTCCATGTTTTATCACTTCGTGAGAAATTAACAATAAGTAAAACTCTTCATCACAAACGTTTTCTAATCCAGTATTTGTTTGCTTCTCTGCCCAAAATATTTTCTCTAGTCTATGGCTTTGTCGGGGAACTCACTACGGATACTGCTTCTCGGTGCGTATTTTGCGCTGACGGTCGGAGCGGACTGCGAGAAGGACTGTGCGCTCTGCCTCAGCCGTCTACGGGGGCATCAGACGGCGATTACCACTCTGGTAGGTCAAGTACATTTGGACATGTTTTAAAGTATATATTTAAAGTAAAGTAACGGGGTGATACGAACAAGTTAGACGCGGGAAAAAGTAAGGAAAGATTACGCAGTAGGCTACTCACCTGTGTTTTTTGGTCACCAAAAGACGCAATGGATAGGCAATGTTCCATGAGGTGCGTGTATCCTTGGAACACGACTTTATTAAACTCTTTTTCATTTATTTTGATGCACGTAGACAATGTAATACCAATTAAATTAGGCAACCGATAATGTCAATTGCATCAATTTGATATTAATGATTCATGTCGGTTGGATTTTAATCTAGGCTACAACTTGTGTTGTTGGTCTAACTGGCGACAACATGAGACCACGAGGCATTTATTTTTGCCATGCTTCATGAAGTTTTGAAATGAGATGAGGATTTGGTTTCATTTATTACATATAGCCTGCAGTAAAACCAAGACTGTTGCGCATCATCAATTTCACGGGAGCCTTGTCACTTCGATTCTTGAAATGTAGGCTATTAAAGGCAATTTAGGAGTGACTGAATCAGTGTCTGATTAGCCATTCAATAGTACTGGCCTATCCCAAATTCTCAACATCGAACAAAAAGTCTAAAATCTTACCACAATGGCATAAATTCAGTATCTCCATCAAACCTGTCTTTATTTGTGGCCCTTAGTATGTTTTAGCTCCATCAGGGGGCAGCATGTTGGTGGTCCAATACAGCCTCAATAAAAATGTTGGTAGATAGCATATTTTCATATCATTCAAATACCCCCAGTAAAATAAACATTCATTTGAGAAGTTATTTTCTATCAGATAATGTATTCAGAATTATATGTAGGCTATACAAAAGCACTCTTCTCCTTCTGCTTTGACAGCTCAGACATACAAATACATGTTTGGCATTAAAGATGTAGGCTTTGAGGAACATCAGGCTTTGAGGAACATCATGTCTCATTAACTGTTATTCTAAAAAGTGGTAAAATGCACCAGATAAGTGTCTTTCCATCTGTTTCAATATAATGACTCTTAAAACGAGTAGAGCATGAACATCACATTGGAATAGGCAAATAGAATGAATTTGTTCATACATCCAACCGTGTTTCTCCGACAATGGCGAGAGTAGCAGCCACACCCAGAGTATTCCATGCACCAGAATTTGACTTGTTGTATCCCCTGTTAAATATTGTTTAACTAAACACTACTTTATATGTAAAATATGCTTTTTTTATTGAAAACAAATACATCACTCTGTCACTCCAGTCAATACAGTGGCAAGAAAAATTTTGGAATTACCTGGATTTAAGCATAAATTGGTCATACAATTTGATCTGATCTTCATCTAAGTCAACAATAGACAAGCACAGTTTGCATAAACTAATAACACACAAACAATTATACGTTTTCATGTCTTTACTGAACACACCATGTCAACATTCACAGTACAGAATGGAAAAAGTATGTGAACCCTTGTATTTAATAACTGGTTGACCCTCCTTTGGCAGCAATAACCTCAACCAAACGTTTCCTGTAGTTGTGGATCAGACCTGCACAATGGTCAGGAGGAATTCTGGACCATTCCTCTTTACAAAACTGTTTCAGTTCAGCAATATTCTTGGGATGTCTGGTGTGAACCGCTCTCTTGAGGTCATGCCACAGCATCTCAATCGGGTTGAGGTCAGGACTCTGACTGGGCCACTCCAGAAGGCGTATTTTCTTCTGTTGAAGCCATTCTGTTGTTGATTTACTTCTGTGTTTTGGGTCGTTGTCCTGTTGCATCACCCAACTTCTGTTGAGCTTCAGTTGGCGGACAGATAGCCTTATATTCTCCTGCAAAATGTCTTGATAAACTTGGGAATTCATTTTTCCGTTGATGATAGCAAGCTGTCCAGGCCCTGAGGCAGCAAAGCAGCCCCAAACCATGATGCTCCCTGCACCACAATTTACAGTTGAGGATGAGGTTTTGATGTGGGTGTGCTGCGCTTTTTTTCCCTCCACACATAATGCTGTGTGTTCCTTACAAACAACTCAACTTTAGTTTAATCTGTCCACAGAATATTTTGCCAGTAGCGCTGTGGAACATCCAGGTGCTCTTTTGCGAACTTCAGACATGCAGCAATGTTTTTTTTGGACAGCAGTGGCTTCTTCCATAGTGTCCTCCCATGAACACCATTCTTGTTTAGTGTTTTACGTATCATAAACTTGTCAAAAGTGATGTTAGCATGTTCCAGAGATTTCTGTAAGTCTTTAGCTGACACTCTAGAGTTCTTCTTAACCTCATTGAGCATTCTCTGTGCTCTTGCAGTCATCTTTGCAGGATGGCCACTTCTAGGGAGAGTAGCAACAGTGAGGAACTTTCTCCATTTATAGACAATTTACCATGGACTGATGAACATCAAGGCTTTTAGAGATACTTTTGTAACCCTTTCCAGCTTTATGCAAGTCAACAATTCTTCATCTTAGGTCTTCTGAGATCTCTTTTGTTTGAGGCATGGTTCACATCAGGCAATGCTTCTTGTGAATAGCAAATCAAATTTTGTGAGTGTTTTTTTTATAGGGCAGTGCAGCTCTAACCAACATCTCCAATCTCGTCTCATTGATTGGACTCCAAGTTAGCTGACTCCTGACTCCAATTAGCTTTTGTCGAATTCATTAGCCTAGGGGTTCACATACTTTTTTCAACCTACACTGTGAATGTTTAAATGATGTATTCAATATAGACAAGAAAAAGACAATAATTTGTGTTATTAGTTTAAGCACAAAGTGTTTGTCTATTGTTGTGACTTAAAATGTTATGACCAATTTATGCAGAAATCTAGGTAATTCCTAAGGGTTCACATACTTTTTCTTGCCATTGCTGCTTCACGGCTGTGTACCATGAGCCCCTTGATAGAGACAAGTCTCCAATGAAAATAGATTTCCAGTAAGGTATGGGTTTGTGACCGCTGATCCACCTCTGTGTTTTGAGGTTCCTCTTCCCTTCCTGTCTTTACAGACATGCTCAATAGAATGTGAGGGCAGCCTGGACACCACGAAGCTCCGCCTCTGCCGAGACGTCCTATTAGAGGAGGAGCGCGTTGTAGTAGATGATGTCAAACAGGAAGAGGTGCAGGGCCAGCAGCACCAACTGGCCAAGAAGTATGGCGGCTTCATGAAGCGCTACGGGGGGTTCATGATCAGGAGGCGCTCACCCGTAGAGGTGGGGCGAGTGCAGGGAGGAGAGAACAGCCCTGTGGCTGAGGAAGAGGACATCCGTCTGGAGATCCTGAAGATTCTGAATGCAGAGGCTGAGGACCAGAGGGATGGAGAAATGGCCAAGCGCTATGGGGGGTTCATGAGAAGAGGGGGGGACTTGGGGGGCCTGGAGGGGGTGGGCAGGCCATTGAAGAAGCGCTACGGGGGCTTCATGAGGAGGGTGGGAAGGCCTGAGTGGCTGGAGGATCAGAAGAACCAGGGGGGTCTCCTGAAACGCTCCTGGGAGGGGGAGCGGGGTGATTCCCCCCTGGCTGAAATACAGAAGAGATATGGAGGATTCATGGACTAGGGGTCGGCCCCTCCTCCAACCTCTCCTGAGTCTGGACTCTCAATGTTGATTAGATTATCCATTCTTGTTCCGTTGTAAAGCTTCACTGTCATGCTTTTTGTTTGATTGGGTTTAATGTGACAAAAAAAGAGTACTGTATGTTTTATGGTTTTGGTTATTTATAAAATAACCTGTGTTCATTGTGGTGTACGAGGCTGGGGCATGTGTGGAAAACCAATCGTGGCATGACCTGTTTGTTTTCTTTCCCTTTGTCTTGCCACTGGTTTTTAAAGGGATAGTTCACTTTTTTTAAATGTTAGTCGAGTTTCCACTTAAAAACTGTCATCCAAACTATTTTTAAGTTTGTTAGTTGGTTATTTAGTAATGGCCAGAATCTCCTGGCGAGGTAAAATTAAAATAAGCTACAGCTTGAAAAAAGTTAATTATCGCTTTAAGTGGCCATAGAACATTTTCTGAAGCTTCCATTTCCACCACAAAGTCTCACAAAAGGCTGTAACTATGGGGGAGTAGGCTATTGTGGCCTTCCCATTGGTGGTTTGGTCTTTGGAACTGAAGGGCCCATCAATGTTATCTGCTTTGTTGTTGGAACATGGAGGTACCCTACTCTAAGTACTGCTATACCAGTGTGTTGTAGTTATCCATCTAATGGCAGTGTGTCGGTCGCTTTTCATTGTTATTATAATAACCATGTTGCTCTTTCCACCGTGCTCACACTTATCCCAGTATGCTGATGTTGAAACATGTTGCTTTCAGTCAATAAATGCCCTCATTTTTTCTTCTTTCTATTGAGAACAGAGCAGCATTTCAGACCAATTAGTTGTATAAAACATAATAAACCCATGTATCCTGCAAAAATAAGTGGACTCCACTGGCTGTTTGATGTGTTTTTCTGCTTGGGAAGTGGAGCCAACGTTCCTGCCTCACTCTGCCAAGCCCACCTGAGATAATAACTCTGGTGTTAATGGTGAGGGTTGTATTTATTTGACGCATTCACTCAGCTTCACTTAGCCCTATGTCTATCTTTTTTTGTACAGATTGCTCAAGTGAGCGCAAAATATTAAAGGTTTTTAGTTTCTTAGCTCCCTAACGTCTCAGACTACCAAAACTTCACTGATTGATATTTTGCTTAACTTAATCTCCCCCCAGAGGTTTATATGAAGAATGCTCTTCCTCACAATAAGGCAGTATTTTAAATGACTCACAAGTTAGATATACAAAACAGGATAGATAGCCCCCTCTCCTGTCAGACACATTAATTTATATTTTTAATTTCTCTAACTTCACTTCTCAATGGTAGTTGTTTCCAAAGGCACCACTATATCTATATCCACAGCCATTAACTTCCAAAATGTTGGCAGATACATACATAATGTAAGGAATAAACGCGTATGTTTTGTACATTACCTCGGGAAATAATGGACGACGCAGCGGGATGAGGCGGAGCCGAGTTCCTTTGTGTAGTTCATTTTTCCAAGGTCATAGAGTACCACAGTAATACCCATAAACACCCATAAAACCTAGCGGTCAAACAGGGAAATGATTCCAATCGTTTTTCCACCATTCATTTTTCCCAAAGGGGATTTTAGAAAAACTTAAAATAAAGGCAGTGTTTTGTATTTGTTTACTCAGGCATGACGTTTTGAAAATCTCACTAGGACAAGGTGACTTTTATCAGTATATTCGCCTGTATTTACCCCCCAAAAATGAAATGCTAATTAGCTACTAATTTGGCTATCATAAAGAACTACAAATGTCATGATGATCTGGATGAGACTGCCGAATCGAGGCAAAGGTAAGAATCTCTGATGTTAGCTAAATGTAGTAATTCAAAATTTGGCTACATTTCTTTGAATTGATAATTCTGTGAACTGTCTCATGCAAGTTTTAAATTGACACAATACCTGTTAGCAAAGGTGTCAGCTAGAGATGACGTGCAGGAGCTTGCAGGGATTTGTAGTTTTGCATGAGGCCTACTTTGATGCTAATTAGCATTTTAAAATCTGAGAGTAAATAGAGCTGAATATATTGATAAGTCACCTTGTCCGAGAGAGATTTACATGTTATCAAAACGTCACGCCAGGGTAAGCCTACACGAAACACAGCCCTTATTTTAAGTGTTTCTAAAATTCCCTATAGGAAAAATTTATGGTTTAAAAACCATTGGAACCATTTCCCTGTTTGACCACTAGGTTTTATGGGTCTTATGACACCTCCACTGTGGGTTTCTATGTACAGAACATTGGCGTTTATCCCGCTTATAACAGTTGCCAAAGAAAACAATATGAAAGCACACGCAAATTCATACTTTCTCATCTTTTGGTTGCTAGAGATGCGACCCAGTTGTTCTTTTGATTAGTTCGACATTTACGGACGTGACTCAGTTATCCGTTCTTTATGTTCCGTTGCCATGTTCCGTTGCCATGAACTTGTTCTCAACTTGCCTACCTGGTTAAATAAAGGTGAAATAAAAAAATAAATAAAAAAATGTTCAGTGGCAACGTTCTAATCTCTTGCTTGCTGCTAGCTAGCCAACTAGCCACGGCTGCACAGTCATTACCTCTGCAGCCAGAATAACAGCAAAGTTTATTCTGTTGCATTTGTTAAAACTGTTTATCCCGTTTATACCACAGTTGCCAAAGAAAACATTACTAACACACACATTTACCAAATATAAATAAAATGTTGTCGTTGATATTTTAATTTATATAAGCAACTTCATACTTTCTCATCTTTTGGTTGCTAGAGACACGACCCAGTCGTTCGTTTGATTAGTTCTGTCACACCCTGATCTGCTTCCCCTGTCTTTGTGATTGTCTCCACCCACCTCCATATGTCGCCCATCTTCCCCATTATCCACTGTGTATTTATACCCATGTTCTCTGTTTGTCTGTTGCCAGTTTGTCTTGTTTGTGAAGTCAACCAGCGTTTTTGTATTCAGCTCCTGCTTTTCCCCAGTCTCTCTTTTCTCATCCTCCTGGTTTTTGATCCTTGCCTGTCCTGACCCTGTACCCGCCCCCCTGACCACTCTGCCTGCCCCTGAGCCTGCCTGCCGTCCTGTACCTTTGCCCCACCTCTGGATTTACCAACCTCTGCCTGACCTGACCTTGAGCCTGCCTGCCGTCCTGTACCTTTGCCCCTGTTGCTGTAATAAACATTGTTACTTCGACACAGTCTGCACCTGGGTCTTACCTTGATTCCTGATAGTTCAAAATTTATGGACTCGACCCAGTCGTTCGTTCTTTATGTTCCATTGCCATGCTCGCTGGCAATGTTCTTATCCCTTGCATGTTAGCTAGCCAGCTAGCAACCAGAATATACCAGTGTTGTTGAATACTCCTTTCTAATTGGCTTGAAGGGCATTCTAGAGAATGCATTATTTCCCTATAACGCATGGTATATTTGCACGGTAAAATTCAATGGCTAGTTAATTTGTGCATGTTTTGTTTGAGCTGCCTTTAAAAGCAAAAGTTGAATTGAATATGGGTTCTCTGGAATATAAAAGCAACTCCGTGGAAGGTCAGTTCCACTCCACTAGCACGTCGGGAACACCCTTTCCATAGAACGCATAGCCCCTCGTTGATTATCCCTTACTTAATGTCCATTCTATAATGCCCTTCTAGCTAATCAGAAACTAGTATTCAACTATGCTGTGGTATAAATACAGGTAACTGCCTAAATAAAGTGTCTTAATAGGGCGTTGGGCCACCACGAGCCGCCAGAACAGCTTCAATGCGCCTTGGCATATATTCTACAAGTGTCTGAAACCATTCTTCCATGATAAATTCCATCATTTGGTGTTTTGTTGATGATGGTGAAAAACGCTTTCTCATGTGCCGCTCCAGAAACCCCCATAAGTGTTCAATTGGGTTGAGATCTGAACACACACACACACACACACACACACACACACACACACACACACACACACACACACACACACACACACACACACACACACACAGAAAAACAGAAAACCGCCTATGCTCCTTTGAGACCGCTCTTTGAAAGTCAATGAGATTTTGTCTTCTAACCAAGGTAGCCAAAATAATACATGAACCTAAGCATGATGGGATGTTCATTTCTTAATTAACTCTGTCACTGAGTTGTTCGCTCTCCACTCCCTTTTCCCTCAGAACAGCCTCAGTTCGTCGGGGCATGGACTCTACAGGGTGTCGAAAGCATTCCACAGGGATGCTGGCCCATGTTGACTCCAATGCTTCCCACAGTTGTGTCAAGTTCGCTGGATATCCTTTGGGTGGTGGACCATTCTTGATACATATAGGAAACTGTTGAACTTAAAAAAGAGCAGCGTTGCAGTTCTTGACACAAACCGGTGCACCTGGCACCTACTACCATACCCCGTTCAAAGGCATTTAAATATTTTGTATTGTCCATTCACCCTCTGAATGGCACACATACCCAATCCATGTCTCAATTGTCTCAAGGCTTAAAAAGCCTTCTTTAACCTGTCTCCTCCTCTTAATCGACACTGATGTAAGTGGCTTTAACAAAATAAAGGCTGTAACCAGGCTGTATCACATCCTGCCGTGATTGGGAGTCCCATAGGGTGGCGCACAATTTGCCCAGCATCGTCTGGGTTTGGCTGGGGTGGGCTGTCATTGTAAATAAGAATTTGTTCTTAATAACTGACTTTCCTAGTTAAATAAAGCTACAACATTTTTTTAAATAATAATAAAAAAAATAAAAAAACATGTGACATCTATAAGGGATCATAGCTTTAACCTGGATTCACCTGGTCAGTCTATCTATGTAATTGAAAGAGCGGTGGACCATAATGTTTTGTCAAAATATATCACTCATCTTGAAAAAACATATACTAAAAACTTGAATGTCAATCAATCAGCCTTCATTGACACAATGGAAAAATCGAATGATTCATTATTGAAATATTATGGGCGACTGAGAAAAACAAATTGGTATAATTTAAGGCTAAGTGGCAAACAATAATGCAGGCAATAGGGATGGGGGTGTGAGCATGGGGGTCTGGGCAGATGAGATGTAGTCATTGTTTGCGTGTGTATGTAAGTTGTTGTTTGCATGTATAAGTTTGTATTTGGAATGTAAAAATTTTGAAAGAATAGAGGGAAAATACAATATTATATATATAAAAATATTATATGAATTTAATTAATGAATCAATTCTTATTCATTGAATGTCTTGTCAACTCTCAATCTCACATTAGGCCTATGCTTCAGAAAATGTGAATTGTTATGTACCATGTGATTATGTAGTCGGTCATTTTTTTATGTGTGGAAATTTTTGTTTTGACATTCTACAAGATAAACTATCTAAATAATGTTCTAAAATATAGTCTGCAGGCCCTTGTGAATGACAAACATCAATAAATCCCATAATTCCTTGTGTAGTTCGAGAGCTCGAGTTTGGACAAAGAACATGGATATACTGACAAGATACAAGTCTCTGTGCCCTAACAATGGGAGTCGTTGTCCACAAAGCAACATGGGCGAGCTGTCTAGCTCCCAATCATGTTTGAATATTCGATGAGGGTTGTTGACGTCAGCCGCCTGTATTCAATGGAGAGATACGATGCTACTAGCCTCATCCGATATAAAGTGTTTTTTTGTTCTCAAAGTTGCCATGTCACATACCCTACTTATATCAGCGCACTTGTAACAACTTAAGCATTACGAAACTTCTATTCAATCAAATAAACCTCATGTAGCAAATAAGCCATTATTTGTTTGTTGACCAAGTCCCTGGGTCGCTCCTCTTTTCAGTTCGCTGCAGCTAGCGACTGGAATGAGCTGCAAAAAACACTCAAACTAGAAGTTTTATCTCTTCATTCAAAGACTCAATTATGGATACTCTTACTGACAGTTGTGGCTGCTTCACATGATGTATTGTTGTCTCTACCTTCTTGCCCTTTGTGCATGTTGTCTGTGCCCATAATGTTTGTGCTGCAACCATGTTGTGTTGCTACTATGCTATGTTCTTGTCTTAGGTCTCTCTTTATGTAGTGTTGTGGTGTCTCTCTTGTCGTGATGTGTGTTTTGTCCTATATCTTTATTTTATTTTTAATCCCAGCCCCTGTCCCCGCCTGCAGGAGGCCTTTTGCCTGTTGGTAGGCCGTCATTGTAAATAAGAATTTGTTCTTAACTGACTTGCCTAGTGTTAGGGTTTGACCAACTATTTGTGTGCATATCCTATATAATATAACAATCTGTTTGCATAACCTATATAATATAACACAGATGCTATAATGATAAGTTTATTAACTATAAGATAATTGAATACTGCTATATGTTAGAGGAAGTGGCTCATGTGATGGTGGGTCATGTGGACAGAATGCTGATGCTTTAAAACAGGGCTTTTCAAGAGCTTTTCTGTAGAATAATAGCAATAACAGGATATGGGTGAAAGGTATATTCAGGGGGGTGTAAGGGTTTTAGAGAACTGTGCATTGTGAAGTCACAAGATGAGACATCCGCCAGAGACAACAGCTACGCCAGGAAACAGGAGTGCGTCTAGAGGTTGGGACCAACCTGCACGCCAACGATAGGCTGGAATAAGTCTAAACCATATTCTAGCCTCTACTATGACAGGCCCTCATGGAGAGGGAACTAAGTCTGTCCAGTATTTAAGGAAGAACTTGTGATGTCATACCAGTTCTCTGTCTCCCCTGCGGGGTTTACAGGGAGCCCGTATATACGAACCACACATTTACCATTCAAGTGTTTGCATTAATTAAAGTACAAAGAAATCAGAAGTTACTATGTGCTGACTATTTTGTTCTGATAC
This sequence comes from Salmo trutta, assembly GCF_901001165.1. Classification (NCBI taxonomy): domain Eukaryota; kingdom Metazoa; phylum Chordata; class Actinopteri; order Salmoniformes; family Salmonidae; genus Salmo; species Salmo trutta. The sequence goes on from NC_042987.1 coordinate 28,679,431, forward strand.
CAGATTCGAATTGACGCAACTTAACACTAGTTGAATAAAGGTAAAAAAGACATAAATAAATAATATTCAACACTTTCATTGACCTCCATACTCCTTGCTTGGTGAGCAAAACAACGAAAAAACGCCACCTGCTGGAGGGAGACAGATTTTCCCCCGTTGGGCCTCTCTTCCTTTCTGGATTTGATCAGTGGCTTTGATTGGGTGTCATGTGACATTACATAACCAGGCTCCAGCTCAATTCAAGGAAAGTAGGCTGCACTGTTCAGGCACTTGACGACGGGAAAAGCAACGGATAAACCACGCTGAAGGTGCAGGTAACGTCACCGAAGACATAGCTCAACATAAGGAGACGAAATCCTGTTTTAGTTAATGTCTTTTTTGCTTTGATTCGCGAGTGCACAAGTCGTTAACAGACCCGAATTTACAGTGTTGAAATGAAGCGAACGTTGTTACAAAATATCTAAAATTGAAGCAGATTAAGAAACCAGGTTTACATCCAGCATTTTTAATGCGAGTCAAGGACGTGTCTATTAGTGTCACGACGGGCCTGATGGAAACATTGAATTTGTCGGTAAACTTGACAAATGTCGACAAAATACGCTAAATGTATTATGCGAGAAATTACGGCAGAAACGCCTTTATGCACAGATGTTGATGTTGATGTTCAGAGGGGAAGTGGCGAAGCGAGGGGTTTTACTCAAACATGTCCACGAAGTGAGGAATGTTTGTATGGAGGTCAGTGTTGCATTTGGTAAAAAAAATGTAATTGATCATTTTGCTACGTGAGGCTTATTTAATCAAATATAAGTTTCGTAATGGTTAGGTTTATATTCCCTGCTATAAGGTGGACGCACGTGGCATTTCTGCAACTGTGGAAATATAACTTTTAACCAGTTGTGCCTGTTTATAGAGAGATGGACATTGCCATTGAGGGCTACAAAGATGAGTCATTTATCGATATGGCCTGTTCACACGCGTATCTGCCCTCATTGTCTAGAATGGTCCCACCTGTTCTCGCCTGCTTTCCATCTTTGAGGACATGTATTTCCATTGTTAGAGCGGTCACTTGACTATCTTATCAATATAATAGACCATCTTTGATATATTAAACCATCATATCGAAGTGAATTTGGGAGTCACACGATACAGTTGTGTGGTCCTCCCACTACGACTCTGGAAAGCCTGCAGTTTATTAGGCTACAGATGAACTAAGATATGAACAGGTTGGTGAAAGTGCACGGTATTTATCTTGATGCTCCTTTCCAAAAAAGATCGAGGGTCTTATCCTGGTGACATGATGATCGAGTCTTGGCTGCTGTTTTGACAAATACAAATTATGAAGTCAGTGCCAGCCCTAGCCATTGCAATTTGCAACACATTTTGCCATGGGGCTTGTTAAAAGATTTAGTCATTTCAGAACACATTTCCTGCTACTCTACCAATTTTGCCTTCGGGTGGAGAAACATTTAGCAGTTTTCAATGTGATATCTGAGTTAGGGTGACTAACAAAATAAAAGCGGTAAAATCAAATTTTGTAAAAAAACAACATTCCACGTGAGTTCACAATGCTGCTGCAACAGTTTGGGTCTCACGGTGCTCAAGTTCAGATGGTTACGCATTGCACCTGTATTAACATTACTGTATTTCAATTCCACCTCGCAAAGTTTGTATTTCCTTCTCATTTAACCTCTCAAAGTTTCGCCATACAGGACTTGTCCCTTGCCTTTCTCTAGCATTTTTCCAACTGTTCAATGGTTAGGGTTGCCAGGTCTAGCTAAAATTTCAAGAGTGAAGACCCCTAAAACCTGCGTTCGGTTTTCCAAAAAATAATAATTGTGAGGTAAAGGATATGTCGCAAGTTAAAATATAAATCGCCCTTATTAAACTCTCCAGACCATTTTCCATCAATGGATGTCGATTAACTATAGACACATACGACAATAGAGTTTGAGTGTGGAAAGTTGAAAAGAGGATTTCAATCTCTGTGCAAGAAACACTTGGAAGAACTTCAAAAACGATGTTAGGCTATTTTCTGGCAATTGTGCCAGATATTAAGACTACAAACTTATAAATAAATGTTTTTTTGTTGATGCTAGTGGTTGTATTAATTTGGGATCTACTGCATCCCACAACTATCCCAGACTTTGTTTGGAATATTTATTTCTCGCACAAAATAGAAGAGGTGGACTTTTGTACTATGGGGGATAGTAGATTGACAGGCTAGTGCTTTTGCTGTTCATTAGGCCTACTTATCTTGTTGGCTGACGAAGTAAATGTGGACAGTTCTTCCAATATCTTCAATATGCACCTCAAAGCATCCTTCACTCATGCTGCCAAACATACCCTCGTGAAACTGACTATCCTACCGATCCTCGACTTCAATGTCATTTACAAAACAGCCTCCAACACTCTACTCAACAAATTGGATGCAGTCTATCACAGTGCCATCTGTTTTGTCACCAAAGCCCCATATACTACCCACTGCGACCTGTACGCTCTCGTTGGCTGGCCCTCGCTTTATACTCGTCGCCAAACCCACTGGCTCCAGGTCATCTATAAGTCTTTGCTAGGTAAAGCTCCGCCTTATCTCAGTTCACTTGTCACTATAGCAGCACCCACTCGTAGCACGCGCTCCAGCAGGTATATTTCACTGGTCACCCCCAAAGCCAATTCCTGCTTTGGCTGCCTTTCTTTCCAGTTCTCTGCTGCCAATGACTGGAACAAACTGCAAATATCGCTGAAGCTGGACTCATATCTCCCTCACTAACTTCAAGCACCAGCTGTCAGAGCAGCTCACAGATCATTGCACCTGTACACAGCCCATCTGTAAATAGCCCATCCATCTACCTCATCCCCATACTGTATTTATTTATTTTGCTCCTTTGCAGCCCAGTATCTCTACTTGCACATTCATCTTCTGCACAGCTATCACTCCAGTGTTTAATTGCTATATCGTAATTGCCTCGCCACTATGGCCTATTTTATTGCTTTACCTCATTTGCACACACTGTATATATACTTTTTTTCCTACTGTATTATTGACTGGATGTCTGTTTATTCCATGTGTAACTCTGTTTGTCGCACTGCTTTGCTTTATCTTGGCCAGGTCGCAGTTGTAAATGAGAACTTGTTCTCATCTAGCCTACCTGGTTAAATAAAGGTTAAATAAATACAATTGGATAAGGATGTGTGCAGTTGCTTCCCCGATGTCTGTCTTCACTTGTAGCCTGTGAGAAAGACCCGATCACTTGATGGAGAGCCATGTTAGTGAGAGGTGCTTCGGAGCGCGCAGCATTCTGGGCCAAGGGAACAACGGCCTCTAGCCACAAAATGATGTCATTATGGCCACACTAAGAGAATGCCGCCATGAAATTCGAGGCATTATCAAATTGTGAATTAGATATTTATGAAGTGTGTAGGAATACCTATTTCTTAATCACTCAACACAGAATAGCTGCATGTGCGCACTCCCTCAAATCGTTTGGAGAAAATATCCTTTATTTTATTCAGCTTTGTTCAATTGTATTCTTCATAATATAAAATAATGGCACAGAATTTTAAGCAAATCTTGTCAGCTAAATGAACTAGTGTAGCCCACAGCCATTTGGCATAGCCACATCAGGACCTAACATTAAGACAACTCAGAGTATGCTATTCTGTTCTTCTGAAATAGACTACATTTTCTTCAGATCATGCTTCTTTAGACCTGTCTAGAATAAATAATGGATTTATTGTGAAGGCGTAGGCAATATTACATGGATTTATTAGACTTTTTAAAATGTAGATGTTCTAAAGGTCTGCATCAGTGGCTTGTAGGAAGCCAGGAGATGCTAAATGTGTTAATGCCAATTGCTGTGAGATCGACAGTTATTTGCTTGACAATCACCAGCTGACGAAATTTCGTGACCGCCACAGCCCTGGTTGAGACCCGACTGATTTCCTTATTTTCTTTGTAATATTTGTTTTGATCCGCATGCCTAAAAAAGGGAGGCCGCAGGCCACCTGTTGCCCATCCCTGATTTAGGCTATACCCGCATTGCATGTGTGAACTATTGGCTAGAGCGCATGTGCCAAGACCAGTCGGCACATTCACTATATAACACAACATTCTTACAAACAAAACCATCAGAGTTGAAAATGTAACTTTTTCGGTACATGGTAATTTTAACCGCAAAAGTAATTTATATGTGCACTACGTCATCACGCACAGTTTAATGGGGACGCCCCTCTGGCATATTGTTTTTTTTTTTATGAGGATTTTAGAATATTCGCCAATTTGATGGAAACCTCAGGCCTACCTTTTGCGTCGGTAAAATTTGGATACATTTTGAAACGCTGACGTTTGTTTTTGCTACTTTGTATTAGCTCTGGCCTGTCATTTAGTGTAGGGCTGGGCGGTATACCGTATTTTATAATATACCGGTATTAATGCACGGACCGGTTTGGGTTTTTACTTTACCTTCTATAACGGTATTTGAATGTTTGGTGTTAAATGTGTTACGGCATGTGTAATGTCAATTTGTATAGTTTACTTCGCTACTTCTGCCAGCTCTCCATGTCGCTTTCCACACAGACCTAGCCCCACCCTCTGTCACCCAAGGAGCACAGTTGTTCCTCGACCACGAGACTCTTGCGTTCAGTCTGCATGGTCAATGCAGCGCATGTAACAATGTTGACAACAATGCTGTTTTCACTTTGCTTCTTAATATACATTCTTACATCTGCCAACAGCTAGTTTGTCTTTTCTTAGCAAGTTTGGCCTAAATCTTGTAAAGCCGCTAATGCTAATCACTAGCTAGCTAATAAATGTACTGAATCAGAGCAAACATAATTAGCTATACAGCCTGATAATACCAGTGTTGGTGTAGACCTAGATCAGCATGTTTGTGCAACTGTGTCTTCTAAATCAGAGGAATACGCGATGTAAGAATGTTAGCTACATGAAGTAGCTAAGGGAGAACATTCAATGTAGCCGAAGATTATAGGGTTCCCTAGGAAACACTTGTCAACAATTTGGTTCCTACTCTGTCACAATAACTCCTCCCCGTGGCATTTTCATTCGTTGTCATGTCAAACACTATATTCAAAGTGTCCACTATTATATTCCAACTATAGAATTTGAAAAGTCATTCTATCCCCCAAGTGTTTTGCTCTAAATCGCAAGTCAATTTGCAATTGCAACATTTGGTTCAAAATAAGGCCTAGATGGTTCAGCCCTACGTGGCAGTGTAGAAATGATCTCAAATGAGTGCAGGAAATGTATAAATAATTTTGGGTTGAAGTTGAATTGAACAGTATAAAACAATCAGGATAGAGAAGACTGATTTTGAAATCACTTAGCATGTATGTGTTGCCACCCTAGGGTTGCACGCCTCTCATTAACCAAATGTAGAACTTTTTATTATTCAAAAACATTAAGTACCGCCATACCATCCCATTTTTTTTCAATACTGTGATATGATATTTTGTCCATATCGCCCAGCCCTAATTCAGTGCACATGCATTTTGTTTACATCACAATCAAAAGTGTGTTTTGAGTTTGTCGTGTGATTTTATGAATAGTCTAGTTGCATTTCATGCATTATATTATCAGTTGAAAGTTATCCTTTTCATATCAAAGAATGCTGATTTCTATAGGCTACAGAAATATATTTGGCAACTACAAAAGCAGAACACTAAACTGCAAAGTTTAGGCTATAAAATACTCATCTGCAATCTATTCAATAGACAAACAAATAAGCCCGCATAAAACAATTAAATCAAATCAAGCAGAAGTTGGCAAACAAATTAACTTTTAATTGTCACAACTGTCTTTCCAGGGATCAGCAAAATGAATTTCCTCCTGGAAACCCTTCAAGTGATCGTAATGTCGATCTATTACAACATGGAGGCGTTTGTCCGACTGTTCATCCCACCCAAGAACAAAAATGTCACCGGTGAAATCGTCCTCATCACTGGGGCAGGCAGTGGCATTGGCCGGCTCATGGCTGAGAAGTTTGCCCCCCTGGGCGTTTCTCTGGTCTTGTGGGACATCAACCAGGAGGGCGTGAAGGAGACTTCAAGGCTAGTGAAGGAGAAAGGGGTGACTAAGGTCCACTACTACTTATGTGACTGCAGTGACAAGGCCGAAGTCTACAGAGTGGCTGACCAGGTAAGCCACCTGATTCTTATCAACTAGTCTTCCATCAAGAGTATATTAGTGTTGCTGCTTTGTTGGGTAATTCTCAGAAGGTCTTATGGTCTCCTGTGATTTGATGGCAGTGATATTAAATGGAGATTCCGGAGGGTTGAAAACTGCCTCATTTTTTAAAACCTTCCATTTTGGACTCGTGTCAATGTATAGCTCATACATGCATAATAAACTATCTACAGTCCTCTCCCAGCGGAAAAAGTCACAGAATCCTTCCAGTTTAACCTGCCATCATTTAGTGCAAGAGATCAATGTAATTGATCCTGTCGTGTAGTGAACGCGGCCACTGAAGAGAGTAGGCTGAAAAATGTAATAAAAGTAACCACAGAACAATTGTACATTGAGTTACTTTTTATCATTACATTTTGTTTTAGTCTACTTGGTAAATATTTTCTTAACCAACAGTGCAGTGCAAGAAGAGTTAACGGCTTGTATAGTAAGCATTTCACGGTAAAGTCTACAGTTGTTGTATTCCGCGCATGTGTCAAATAAAGTTTGATTTGAGTTTGCTTGCCATTAGTTATTTAGAGAACAGTGAGAGTACATCGAATACATCAATCAAATCCATGCATCAGAAGTTAGATCTATTAGACCTCAGTGTCATTTTTCTCTTTCAATGCATTTCTCTGCAAACCAGAAAATTTTGTGAGCTAAAGATATTGTAGCCACACAAATACGTTTAGCAGGTAATTGTCAACCTTATCAGAAACACTGACAACCTTTTTAAATGGATACGTTGGGATTTTTGAGGCCCTTTATCTACTTCCCCAATAGTCAGATGAACTCATGGATACCATTTTTGTCTCTTTGTCAAGTAGGAAGGAAGTTTGGTCATTTTGGTTATAAAGTCAGTATATTACAAAACTGAGACTTCTGTAATAGAGTTCATCAGGACTGGCATGAGGTTGGGTTTTGAGTTCAATCATGCCCACTAACACCGGATGGTAACGCGTAGGGGGAATTGTCATGTATGTGCTGATTGTGCACTATCCAATCGTACGGCAGAACACAGATGGTGAGACACATTACGCAGCGCCTCGGACTTGTTTACATAAGTTAACATGTTGCCAATGTTATGTTGAAAGAACACTTGGCCCCTAAGCCCTTTGTGGAGTGGCCACTTGTTGATGTGTTTGCTAGTGTTCACTTGAGTCTGCCCAGTGCTTGACTTGGACGGAAATAGGAGCCAGCTGGCTACTCATTATGGGTGACGGTGCCGTTTTATATTAAGGCGCAGGAACTCCACTATACTTTTTAGCTAATATTCTATAAGAGGTGCAGGAACTCAATCAGTAGAAAATGTGAGGTGCCGGTACACAGTTCTATGCCCTCCTGCCCAAGTCGAGCACTGAGTCTGCCACAGACAGACGCACTCTATAATAATAGTGAGAAAGTTGTAAAAACATAACAGTACCTTAGCGCACTCGCCAGTGACTTGATAAGCTGCTTATAGTTAACGTGGCTTCCCTGCTCAATGTGCCTGCAAGCTACTACTAGCTAGCTTCATTGACAAACAAAGATGGAACTTTGCTAGCTAGTGTTTTTTGGCACTGATAAACAGTGTAACTTGTGCTTTATTTGCGATAGCTTGCTGTCCTGTGCAGCAGCAGACTTGATAGTCTACAGTGCACTACTAGCGCACTACTAGCTTTCATGCACATTTTTGAACTTGCGAAATACTGCACCAAACCCCAATTGTGACTAAAATGTCCTTGGCAAAAATGTCAATGAATGATAGATTTATTGATTCATTCTGACTATTTTGAGGAAGTGGTATGCTATTGGCTATGTTGTTGCTACGGTGTCTCTAGAGCGACAAACAACACTAACTGCCAGGGTACGATAACACACCCACATCGAACCACACCCCCAAGACTGAAATCTGAGCAACAGAAAAACACTTGGGAAATCAACCAGTTCAGTCCCTCTTAAAATCCCCCCCCCCCCAGGTTCAATCTGTTACCCATGACCATAATTACACAGCAACAATGTTATATAATCCTTACATTTACATTTACATTTTAGTCATTTAGCAGACGCTCTTATCCAGAGCGACTTACAGTAGTGAATGCATACATTTCATACAATTTCATACATTTTAAAAAACATTTTTTTTTCCTGTGCTGGCCCCCCGTGGGAATCGAACCCACAACCCTGGTGTTGCAAACACCATGCTCTACCAACTGAGCTACAGGGGATAAGTGGGTTGCCAGGATGTAGGAAACAAAAAGATGTCGTGTGTGTGTTGAGTCAATGTGTGTTTTTGAAGTAGTGTGGTAAAAGTTAACGCATATTTATGTTTAGGTCAAGAGAGAGGTGGGGGACGTAAGCATTCTCATAAACAACGCAGGCATCGTCACGGGCAGGAAGTTCATGGATGCACCAGACTCCCTCATTGAGAAAACCTTTGAAGTTAACACCATGGCACACTTCTGGGTGAGCAAATGAGATGACTAGTGCACATCTGCTACTGTCTTGTCTGGTTTCTCTCACTTGCTGTCTTTGTCAGTCAGTGCATGCATTTTAAATGTGAAAGCATTATCCTAAATCCACCAATATGTTTATAAAAATTTGATGGCTCTAACTTCATTGTAGGCCTATGTCCCTGTCAATTCCACCCACACCCATCAAATGAACACAGATCTGTGTACTGATTCATATTTCATTGTATAAGTTCTCCCGCTAATTTCTCTCTAGACATATAAAGCCTTTCTCCCAGCGATGGCTGCCAACAACCACGGTCATCTGGTCAGCATTGCCAGTTCAGCTGGTCTGATTGGTGTCAATGGGCTAGCAGGTAAATCACCCACTATGCATGACTTACTCCAATGTTCCTCAATACTGGACCTGGAGAGTGACAGGATGTGCAGGCTTTTGTTCCAGTCCAGCACCAAGACACCTGATGGCTAATCAATGTTTGATGACTGGCTTAATCAGGTGTTGGTGCAATGCAAGAACAAAAGCCTGCACAGAAAATCTAAGGACATTTATTTGCCACATGCTTCATAAAGAATGGGTGTAGACTAACAGTGAAATGCTTACTTATAGGTCCTTTTCCCAACAGTGCTACACACCCTGTAGCCATTGTGCAGAACATTGCCTTTGTCAATGCTGTAAACTCTGGCCAGTACATTGTGCAATCAGATTCCTATCATGGAGCTGATCGATACAATGTTATCAGTGGACCTCGAATGGGGTTTAATGTGTAACTTATTGTACTACTGTACTGTAGTTGACGGTTCCAAAGACAGACTGAGGTAGATGGACTGAAAAATGGTTCAAGGACAGTCTATTTCAACATTCAATTGACGTTGACATTGCCAATTTCACAATTTAGTATAGACAAACATTATCTTGCTGTAGAGACCTTTTGTTGTACCTGCTCTAAAACTGTTTGCAAAAACATGTTTCTCTCTCCTGATAGATTACTGTGCCAGTAAGTTTGCTGCTATTGGCTTTGCTGAGTCTGTGGCTCTGGAGCTACTGGCTACTGGGAAGGATGGAGTCAAGACTACCATAGTGTGTCCGTACTTCATCAATACTGGCATGTTCGATGGCTGCAATACTAAGTAAGTTATCTGCCATAAGGTGTTATACGGGATTTAATTTGACTTTAAAGTTGTCATATTATTTTTAATGCTTTTATAAAGGGTTATCCTCCTTGCATATATTTTAATAAAGTTTCTCATTAGAAGTTTGAGATTGAATCCTGCTAAAAGGGTATGCGTCCATGTAGAAAACGACTTAATATGCAATCCCTTTAAATGCCAGTTCTGTTTCTTTGAAACTCTCTACGAGAGACCTTTGAAATTGTGTTTGGTTCTTTTGAATGACCTCATCTCAGCATTGACAGGGCAAAATAGATTGTGTTGTGGCAGGACTTACAAAAGTTCTGGGAGACTTCCTCTCTGAGCTGTGTGCTTGTGAGTTACTAATGCCTATTGTCACAACACTATGTATAAAAGGTCACGCATATTGGTCAAGTATGTGGACTGATACTCAACGTTGCTAGTCAAAATTGCTAGCCCTATGGTACAATTAAGTGATAATGCCAGAGAAGCTGGCGTTTGGAGGATATATTGGCAGGGATGTTAGGCAAATCGTTCCAATATATCCTCCAAACACTGGCTTCAAGAGGCATTATCACTTTTATACTACGAGTTACCAATATATTCAAATAATGATTGACAAATTTTCCTTAATGTAATTTTGATTAATTTATTCATACTATTTCATCCTTCCCCAAGATATAGTCCTGACACCAATCTAGGGTTGCTACCCAAGCCGGCTGGTTGTTCGTTCTATTGGTTCAGATGCCGGAGGCGCGGCCCAGTCGTTCAGTCTTTTTGTTCTGTATCTAAGGACGCGACCCAGTCGTTAGTATGGCAATGGAACATTTTAGAACGGTCTGGCAACGTTTTTATCTCTTGCTTGCTCGCTAGCTAGCCAATTACGGCTACCTTACAGTGACGTCAAACAGTGCAGCCAGAATAACAGCAAAGTAGCTGCATTTGCGTTTGTTTAATCTGTTTTCTAGTGACATTTTATTTGGATACATCCATACCAATGAGCTAATGATGCGCAATTTCACCTGGCATAGGAAATCTGCTCTCTCGTCAGGACACTTGTTCAGAGGAGCTAGCCAACAACACAGCTAACACTATCACTTTAAATTGAAGCTGGAAAGACGGCAAACTTGCTGCATTTTGTTTTAGCTGTTTCTATTGACATTTCTTTGTATATGTCCATAAAAATTATGCCAGCTGATTCATGATTTACACTGGCTGAGAAACGATGCATGTCTGTCTCCCCCCGACACGTTCATTATTATGGGACAGCTGAAGATCGAATTTCAATATCGAAACAATGTTGGAGAGACCGACAGCAAGGTTTATACAAATCTCCGTTGTTGAAAAATCAATGCTAGTATAAAATAAGTGGGAGATCATGTATAGATGCTTTTTATAATGGAGATCAAGTTTATAAATTGCCTGGCTGGACTGATAAAACAGTGGATTGCGAAGTGAGATGGAACAGAGTAAATGGGCATTTGAACGTCATAGATTTAACAAGTGGTAACTTGTGGAATAGATACCGACTGGAATGCGATTTTAACCAATCAGCATCCAGGATTATACCCACACATTGTATAATTTTTCACTATCAACAACAAACATAAGTGTGTACTGTACACAAGAAGAAGCATTACATACTATGGACTGGCTACAGTTGTGCTAGTAGGTAAAATAAATTGTTTCCCCCCACAGGTGGCCTCTCTTGTTGCCCATCCTGGATCCAGACTACGTAGCAAACAAGATCATTGAAGCCATTTTAACTGACCAGGTCTACCTTCTGCTCCCAAAGACCATGTATCTTATCATTGGCCTGAAGAAGTGAGTCCCTTCATGTTCTTCCACTCTACACTTCATGATGGGATAGCATGCTGGGTTTAGCTATTTGTCGCACTGCCTCAATCACAGAGATCTGCTGCACAAACACGCACAATGACACTGTCAGTCACTCCATTCCAATACTCAGAAATTGTTATATGCTCAAAATGCACAGTATTGTCATACCCCTGGTCACAAACATTTTCCTTCACTATTATATGCCCAGGTTAGGGTGCCCTCGGTCTAGTTTTCTTGCCTCCCTCCCTGACAGAAGTAGTTTACTTTCAAGTCTTTTAATTAGCATAGTCCATATCTTCCCTTTTTTTTACGGCTTGTTTTTACTGTTCCTGACCCAAACTAGCCTGTTAGTCTTCAAGTCTCAGACAGGATGGTGAATTATTTAGTGTAGTACATACTGCAGTAATTGATGAGGGAGGATGGACAGACAAACATTTAAACATCTGGTTAGTGACTAGCAGTTGTAGAGAAACCAGACCACCCCAAGCTTTAAGTCAAAGCATTTTTATACTGTTGGTGTTTGTGGACCCAAGCAGTTGAGCTGGGTTGCCAAGCAACAGCTTTAGTATTTTGTCTATGGACGAATGCATTGCCAGGCTAAACTGTGAGCACTTATGAAGCTTGTTTCTTCACTACATCAGGCAGGCTGTCATTTCTGATATAGTTCAAAGAAACTTGTTACATGTTATTTTTCACTAACATATATTCAAGTACATGTGGTATCTTAAGAACTTGACACAATGTGGTTATTTGGGGGCACATATTAATGATCACAGGTTCTGGTTGAAAATGTCACTTCAGATCCACTATGGATGGTTATTAATCTTAGATGGTTAATGCACAAACACACGTGAGTGTTTCTAAAGTTGCTGACCTCCCTTCACCGTGTCCTTATAGCTCCTTGAGGTGGAAGCAGGCAGCTCTCCTGGGGAAGTACCTGGGTGCCTTCGAGAACCCAGAGCACTGTGAGACAACAAGCCTTAAGCTGCACTGATCTTCACTTGAGCCCCTTGCACTCTGACCCTCATTTAAACCATACCTATGGTCAACAAACGCACACACCCTCAGGGTGTGAATTGTTTTCTGTAACTTACGAAGCCATTCGTGCATCAGCGTCACTGGCTGCCGATAGCAAAATGTAGATTTAACGGTTATGTCTACATTTCACACTGTTAAGAGAGGGCTCCGAGGTGATTTCTGTTAGCATAGAATTTACATTATCCAACAGCTTGAGGTAAATTGTGAGCATTCAATTTTCACCAGAGGTATCAGGGAATTCAATCTGCATAGTGTTACTGCATTATCATCAGTACTGAAGGTTCATTCTGTCACTTTATTTGTGAAACAAAGACCGCACCCAAAGCCCTGTAGAAGGGTTGTACATGTGCATTGATGAATTTGCAAACAGATACATATTTTAGGGAACTAGTGAGGGAGTTTGTGTTTGACTACTGCATTACAAAAATCTGTCAAAGCTGTTTGAATGTTTCACTTGGGCCTAATGCCATTGTTAAAGAGGCATTGTGCATCAATGAAATACCTGTTACAGTATGTAGAAATGCACTTTTGTGGTTGGGTGTATCTTCAACTTTTTATATGGTGATAATTGTAAATCCCATCGGGATATGTGACTACTACAAGAATTATAATAAAAAATGTGTTTTTGTAAGATGGGATGAAGTCATCTGTTAGTCTAGACTCTACAATCATTCAGCAAACCCTCACTCATACCCAGTGCAAACCTAGTCAGCGCTAATACAGTCGTTACAGGGGTGTGTTTAAGGAGGGGAAACAACCTGATAAACAGCTGGTATGATTCTAATTGTACGACAACCATATATTCTCTTATCTACACCATACATTTCTATCAGAACTATTTGTAATGTTGTACCCTCCTGAACATGCCCCTAGAAATGAGGAAACAGTTTCTGTTGTAATGGCAGAGCTGCTTGGGTACACCCCAGGGCATATTGCATCGATCATATCATTAAAAAAAAATCCCTTTTTCAATTTATTTTGAAGGCTATCAAAAGGTCATCAGTCTCCCCCCTCTGCCAACGTGACATCACAACACCTCGTCTTTGGCTGTATTTGCCCAGTAAGCTGAATTCTGATATTTTTTAAACTAATTGGTCTTTTGCCCAATCCGATCAGCTCTGAAAAGTTCTGAGGTGTTGGCCAAATGACCAATTAGTGGGGGAAAAAAGATCAGAATTAGGTTGCCTTTGTATCTCCATAAGGCTGGCAGGTACCGGTAAACGCTTAGCAAGCTATCCCAAAGGCCACAGATGGAGCTAGTGATCTGGAATTGATGGTTCCATCTTACTGTCCAAACGCATTGTATGCAGCTGGCAATACACTTGTATTCCCGTGGACCGGTTCATACCTAAAACATTTTCTATTCCGGCTGTAAAGGTGTCGATTTCCTACATTTTAATGGTGAGAAGGAGGAAAAAAGCTGAAGATATGAGTACGTTCTTTGAAACACCATTTTCCACCACTAAGATAGTGGCTAATGCTACGTACTGTTGCACCCGGAGTTCAGTCAGGGGTAAACCACACTGCTGCAACCTGATTGGCTAAACGTGATACGTAACACCTGAGAGTAGCATTCCTAGGCATTAGCCACTTTAGCTTGGTGGTGGAAAAGGGTGTTTTCATAAAGAAAGTATGCATATATTCCGGCCTTCCTGCCATTAAATCTAGTTAAGGAGGAAATTGATGCCTTTGCAGCCTAAATGGATAATGTTTTAGTTACGAACCGGTCCAGGAGGATACAAGTCTATTACCGGCTGCATACAATGCGTTTGGACGGTAAGATGGAAATGACTCGATATCGCCATCTGCCAGCCTTTGGGCTGTTGCTAAGCACTTTCTTATGCATTTATGTAAAATACAGATGCCAATGAGCAGTTGCTGTTATAGAAGCACCTGGTTGAGTGGACTACAAGACTACATTTAGCTGGATACAACACAGATTTATTCAGACCTATACCTGATTAGGACTGCAGTTGACAACCTCAACATTTTAAATATACACAAGGCTTTTTGTGTTATGGAAATGTCCTTGAGAAAGAGGGATTTTAGAAATTTGAACAGGCTGAGTATGTCTGGTGGGGAAGTCTTGATTTGGAATGACTTCCATGGCTACTTTAGTTCCTTGAGGCCTTTGAGAATGAGTCTGAATGAAAGAGTGAGTCGTTGGCTTCATGTCGAATAAACACAATACAGCCATGACGAATACAGTAGACGTAATCACTCGCCACCAATTAGACAATGATTAAAGCATGAAATGGCTTCTCTTATTAACATCTTAAGTAGTGCAATTAGGAGGTTATTATGCCCTTTGAAATAAGTTTTGTTACTGGACCGAAAGACATTCAAACAGCGTCGATTTATACCCTGAATAATTTATTGGATTCATCAGTTTTCTTTAAGGGGTTTCATTTAGTCTCACTGTGATTACCAGTTAGGCTAGTCATCTATTATGTTAGTTAGGCTAACTAACATAATAGATTACTTAATGTACTTGGTTCTAATGAAGTTCCAATGAAGTAATTTGGACTCACTTTCTCTTCTAGACGATGTTTGTTCTAATAAGCTATAAATTGCGCATTGCAGTGATCATTGATAATATGTAGCCTAATTGACTGTTTTTATCACCACAGTATTATGCCCGTCAAGCTTGGGATTCTGCTGGGGATGTATCTGGGAGCGTTCAACTTTATGGATGCTTTCAAAGGACGCGTCAAGAAGGTGGAGTAGAGAAGAGAGGAACAAAAGAGACGACATACTCCGTAATATTAGTGCCTCAAAGGAGATTAATAGTGCCTGTCATGTTTTTGTATTTGTTACTCTTTTCCATGTTTTATTCTTGTTTATAATTAATTTTAGTGTATGAAGAAAAGCCTACGTACTAGTTTAACTCTGCAGACAAATGATATGTGTAGGCTGTATTGGTAATCAAATAATTAATGTATTACCTTAAACTTTTTTTTATGTAACATTGTATTTTTGTAGCATAAACATATGGTGTTAGCTCACTACACTGACACGTAAGTATTGCTAAATCTGGTAGCTATTTCACTCTTGTAACATTCAGTGGAATACGTCCTCTTTTTGGTATAAAGGAAAATTGGAAGGTTTTTATTATTGATGCACTTGTTTTTAATTTTTTTTTATATTAATTTCTTTCATAAGGTCCATTGTTTTGATGTCAAAGCAGTTTCACCCACAGTGGTAACCAGAACCAACTTCACAGTAGAGTAGTATGGAGGTACAGTATACTGCGATGTTGTCATTAGTGGTTAGATTACCTCATGCGCACACATGCACAATACACATTAGAAAAGGCCTAGTAGAGAAGCTCAGGAAACTGTCATGTAAAGGATGACACCTGTGTGTACTGGACTAGTTTTGTGAAGTTTGCTAAGTCTACAGTAGCCAGATGAAGGTTTACTCTACTGCCAATAGGATAATCAATGAAGTAATAATGCACATGCATTCAATGGCTCTGTACAGAGGTGTTAGACATGGGATCAGAAGGTTAGGATAAATAATGTTCTGTTTTGTTGGAAAATGATCAAATAGTTTGCATATACAGTATTTGTCCTCTGAACCTACCCTTTATATTTGAACAAATGAGCTGTTTATTGGTTGAAGGAAGATGTTTTCCTTTGGCACTGAAGAGTTGACAATATGAGCTAATCATTTTATTTTAACCATGTTACATATTAATTATCGCTCTTTTAGCATTATGTTGTGTGTAAGTGTTGGTATCTGAACATTATCCATTTTTAGATGTGTTTGTGTTGAAAGACAAATGTCATGAGACATTTATTAATAGTAAAAAGTTTGAAATCAAAAGTCTTCTGTCAGGCATTTATTTTTTGAATTGCTCCGGTGGTTCTGTAATGGTCCCTGACAAGGTACTAAATGTGTTTACTTGGTGATTGTGTGATCATAGCCCCATCTTGTGGAGAACTTAAAACCCTTTCTAGTCCTGTCAATGACTTTCCTGACTAAAGGGACAGACTCGGACTGCACATCACTCTCCTCACTGTGTACCATGTCGGTCAGCACATCAGCCAGGCTAGTGAATGACAACAGTTGGATTCAAACCCAGATGTCTCCAAATACAATGGATACATCTGGGGGAGATTTGATGTATTCATATAATGTATTAGATAATCTTTTAAATATCCGATTTAACCTCCTGACCTTTCAGTTGTTACTCAGTTTGTTGTCTCATCTGGAGAGAATTGCAATATTGTTAAGTACAGTTGACTTACTGATACTGATCTCGTTTTATCATAACTGATGTGAAATAATGTTCAACTGATGCTGACCTTGGTGTAGATTTGCATAGTCTTGTATGTAGTGTAGGTGAGATTATTTGGGACATTGCAATACTACATTTTGTTCACTAGAGGTCACTGGTCATACAGAGGGAATAGACCGTTCTTGTAACCCTCAGAAGCCTAGCAGCCTGAAATACAGTGCAACAAATTCTAGTCTGGTACCAACATTTTTTTTTCTCTTGCACAGAATTGTATTCCATAAACTTTGATAGTTTAAATGCATTCATTTATGTGGGAATACTGTATTCCAGAACAGACATTTCACAATGCAAATCATAAGTGATTAAGGTTATTCTCTAAGGTGCGCAATGCCCATACATCCCTTCCTTGGCTCTCTTGATGACGTTACATGCTCTAAACAGTGCACGCTGAAAGGCAGTGCATGGTCAATCCAATGTCTGCATTGGCCGTGCAGCATTTAAAGCCAATTTATGCTTGATCTACGTATGTGGTCAGAGGCGCCGTATGGATGGTGTGACGCAATTGCGGAGCCTCCAGAGGGATGGCGAGGCCAAAATGAGCTCAAATCAAATACATTTTTATTTGTCACATACACATGGTTAGCAGATGTTAATGCGAGTGTAGCGAAATGCTTGTGCTTCTAGTTCCGACCATGCAGTATATCTAACAAGTAATCTTAACAATTTCACAACAACTACCTTATACACACAAGTGTAAAGGAATGAAGAATATGTACATAAAAATATATGAATGAGTGATGGCCGGACGGCATAGGCAAGATGCAGTAAATGGTATAGAGTACAGTATAAACATATGAGTTGAGTAATGTAGGGTATGTAAACATTGTATAAAGTGGCATTGTTTATAGTGGCTAGTGATACATTTGTTACATCAAGATGGCAAGATGCAGTAGATGGTATAGAGTACAGTATATACATATGAGATGAGTAATGTAGGGTATGTAAACATATAAAGTGGCATTGTTTATAGTGGCTAGTGATACATTTATTACATCAATTTTTCCATTATTAAAGTGGCTAGAGTTGAGTCAATATGTTGGCAGCAGCCACTCAATGTTAGTGATGGCTGTTCAACAGTATGATGGCCTTGAGATTGAAGCTGTTTTTCAGTCTCTCAGTTCCAGCTTTGATGCACCTGTACTGACCTCGCCTTCTGGATGATAGCGGGGTGAACAGGCAGTGGCTCGGGCGGTTGTTGTCCTTGATGATCTTTTTGGCCTTCCTGTGACATCGGGTGGTGTAGGTGTCATGGAGGGCAGGTAGTTTGCCCCCGATGATGCGTTGTGCAGAACTCACTACCCTCTGGAGAGCCTTACGGTTATGGGCAGAGCAGTTGCCGTACCAGGCGGCGATACAGCCCGACAGGATGCTCTCGATTGTGCATATGTAAAAGTTTTTGGTGACGAGCCAAATTTCTTCAGCCTCCTGAGGTTGAAGAGGCGCTGCTGCGCCTTCTTCACCACACTGTCTGTGTGGGTGGACAATTTCAGTTTGTCCGTGATGTGTACGCCAAGGAACTTAAAACTTTCCACCTTCTCCACTACTGTCCCGTCGATGTGGATAGGGGGCTGCTCCCTCTGCTGTTTCCTGAAGTCCGCGATCATCTCCTTTGTTTTGTTGACATTGAGTGTGAGGTTATTTTCCTGACACCACACTCCGAGGGCCCTCACCTCCTCCCTGTAGGCTGTCTCATCATTGTTGGTAATTAAGCCTACCACTGTACTGTCGTCTGCAAACTTGATGATTGAGTTGGAGGCGTGCATTGGCCACGCAGTCGTGGGTGAACAGGGAGTACAGGAGAGGGCTGAGAACGCACCCTTGTGGGGCCCCAGTGTTGAGGATCAGCGGGGTGGAGATGTTGTTACCTACCCTCACCACCTGGGGGAGGCCCGTCAGGAAGTCCAGGTCCCAGTTGCACAGGGTGGGGTCGAGACCCAGGGTCTAGAGCTTAATGACAAGTTTGGAGGGTACTATGGTGGTAAATGCTGAGCTGTAATCGATGAACAGCAGGTGCACCGCGATCCTCTTGTCCAGATGGGTTAGGACAGTGTGCAGTGTGATTGCGTCGTCTGTGGACCTATTGGGGCGGTAAGCAAATTGGAGTGGGTCTAGGGTGTCAGGTAGGGTGGAGGTGATATGGTCCTTGACTAGTCTCTCAAAGCACTTCATGATGACGGAAGTGAGTGCTACGGGGCGTTAGTCATTTAGCTCAGTTACCTTAGCTTTCTTGGGAACAGGAACAATGGTGACCCTCTTGAAGCATGTGGGAACAGCAGATTGGGATAAGGATTGATTGAATATGTCCGTAAACACACCAGCCAGCTGGTCTGCGCATGCTCTGAGGACGCGGCTGGGGATGCCGTCTGGGCCTGCAGCCTTGCGAGGGTTAACACGTTTAAATGTTTTACTCACGTTAGCTGCAGTGAAGGAGAGCCCGCAGGTTTTGGTAGTGCGCCATGTCAGTGGCACTGTATTGTCCTCAAAGCGAGCAAAGAAGTTGTTTAGTCTGTCTGGGAGCAAGGCATCGTGATCCGCGACGGGGCTGGTTTTTCTTTTGTAGTCCGTGATTGACTTTAGACCCTGCCACATACCTCTCATGTCTGAGTCGTTGAATTGCGACTCTACTTTGTCTCGAAACTGACACTTAGCTTGTTTGATTGCCTTGCGGAGGGAATAGCTCCATACCGCATCGCGGTGCACCTCTCACATTTTCTAACAATGTGGCGGGCTCAGTATAGCTCCACATTGGCATGATTGGTTGATGATTGGTTGACAAGGTGAGGGTGAGAGGTTCTGTATGAACACAGTCACTTCCTTGACAACTTCCCTCAACAGTTTTGCACTGCTTTGTGAAGTGCAAGAAGTATGAATGCCCTAACTTCTGCAGAGGCCATATCACCGTAAATGCTGCACGGCCAATGCAGACACAGATTGACCGTGCAGCGCCTTTATGGTGATGTGGCCTCTGAGGTCAGGGCATTCATACTTCTTAACCTTCGCAGAGCTGTTGTCAAGGAAGTGAGTTTGTGTTTTATACAGGACCTCCCGCCCTCACCTACCATCAACCAATTATGTCAATGCGGAGCTATACTGAGCTCTCCGTGTTGTTACAAAATTTGAGAGGTGCTAGGCCTAAATTGGCTCTCTGAGCTATGTATGTGCATGCATCCTTAGGGAGAAAGGAGGGAGAGGTGAGGCAGACCTGTGCTAAAATAACCACATTAAGGATTAGCCACAATAGTGGAATTTGCAGTTAGCCTTCAAAATAGAGGTCCCCCCATTGAAAGTAATTCAAATGGATACAAATAGTGGAATGATGTCATATTTGAACTAGATATTGATAAACAATGTCTTAATGTTGTTAGGTACACCCATCTAGTATCGGGTCAGACCTGCCTCCAGAACAGCCTGAATTCTTCAGGGCATTCTACAGGTGTTGGAAATGTTCCAGATTCAGAGATTCATATTCTTTATTTAACCCTTATTTTACCAGGTAAGTTGACTGGGAACACATTCTTATTTACAGCAACGACCTGGGGAATAGTTACGGGGGGGATGAATGAGCCAATTGTAAGCTGAGGATGATTAGGTGACTGTGATGGTATGAGGGACAGATTGGAATTTAGCCAGGACACCGGGGTTAACACCCCTACTCTTACGATAAGTGCCATGTGATCTTCAGTGACCACAGAGAGTCAGGACACTCGTTTAACGTCCCATCCAAAAGACGGCACCCTACACAGGGCAATGTCCCCAATCACTGCCCTGGGGCATTGGGAATGGGCTAAATAGGGAAAGTAGTAGCAGGGGGAGGGATGTCCAAAAGGGATGTTGGTCCATGCTGATGCGATGGCATCACGCAGTTGCTTCAGATTGGAAGGCGGTACATTCATGCTGCGAACAACCCATTCCATCTCATCCAAAGATCTTCTATTGGGTTGAGGTCTGGCCACTGTGCAGGCCACTCTAGTAAACTGAACTCGCTGTCATGTTCCAGGCAAAGTTTTTCCACTCCTCAATTGTCCAGTGATGGTGATCGCGTGCCCCCTGTAGCCGCTTCTTCTTGTTTTTAGCTGATAGGAGTGGAACCCGGTGTGGTTGTCTGCTGCAATAGCCCATCTGTGACAAGCATCGGCGAGTTGTGCGTTCCGAGATGCCATTCTGCACACTGCTGTTGTACTGCGCCGTTATTTGTCTGTCTGTGGCCTGCCTGTTTGCTTGCACGATTCTTGCCATTCTCCTTTGACCTCTCTCATCAACAAGCTGTTTTTGCCCACAGGACTGCCGCTGACTGGATGTTTTTTATTTATCACACCATTCTTTGTAAACCTCAGACAATGTGCGTGAAAAGCCCAGGAGGGTGGGTGGGCGTTTCTGAGGTCCTGGATCTGGCACACCTGTCACCGTTGATCATACCACGCTCAAAGTCGCTTAGGTCACTTGTTTTACCCATTCAAATGTTCAATCGAACAGTAACTGAATGCCTTGATGCCTGTCTGCTTGTGTTTATAGCAAGCCACGGCCACGTGACTCACTGTCTTGTAGGGAGCAATTAATTTTCGTGAACGGGGTGGTGTACCTAATCAAATCAAACTTTTTGTCACATGCAATACAACAAGTGTAGACCTTACTGTGAAATGCTTACTTACAAGCCCTTAACCAACAGTGCAGTTCAAGAAGAGTTAAGAAAATATTTACCAAATAACCTAAAGTAAAAAAATTATAAAAAGTAACACAATAAAATAGAGGCTATATACAGGGGGTACCGGTACTGAATCAATGTACGGGGGTAAAGGTTGGTCGACATGTACATGTAGGTAGGGGTGAAGTGACAGCATAGATAATAAACAGCGAGTAGCAGCAGTGTACAAAACAAATGGGGGGGTGGTCAATGTAAATAGTCTGGTGGCCATTTGATTAATTGTTCAGCAGTCTTATGGCTTGGGGAGAGAAGCTGTTAAGGAGCCTTTTGGTCCTAGACATGGCATTCCGGTACTGCTTGCCATGCGGTAGCAGAGAAAACTGTCTTTGATTTGGGTGATACACTGGCTGGTGAGTGCATCAATTCAACAAAACACAAAAAAGCTAAATCTGTTAATCACACTGTGGATGTATTATACTTTAGTATTGCATTGGGGGCATCTGTGGATGTATTATACTTTAGTATTGCATTGGGGGCATACTATATGCACTGTAATACCTTACCTATGGATCTTGGGTCCATGAAACGGGGCATCAGCCTACTTAGTGACACCAACAGAATACAGCTGTGAAGAGCTTTCACAAATGTTAGCGTCCTAGTTCTTATTGTAGGACTCTGAAACCACTGTGAAATGAGACACAAAAGATCACCAGTAAACCTACTATGTGGTTTCACAGTCCCACAAAGTCCCACAAAGAGCTACAACGTTATTTGTATAAACGCTTCAGAATTGTAATCTGTTGGAGTAACTGAGTAGGCTAATACCCCGTTTCATGGACCCAAGATCCATAGGTAAGTCTGTATTTTAAATATTTTATTTTATGGCTTCTATTTCTTGTGGAACTTGACAAATAACACCTGGGGACATGGCAAAAACTCAATCAACTGAAATAAAATACTTGTTCAAAATGCATAAAATTCCCTTTCAATATTCATATTTTGTGGTTTTAAGGTAAAAAGGACACCTTACCTTATATTGAAAGCCTTTTGGGATCCACATTTGACACTATTTTACACTAAATAAGTAGTGATATATCCTGGCGACAGAAAAGGCACCAATTGGAAGGAATGACCCAATTATTTTATTTTGTGGAAATTATAACAACATTCCGACCTTGTTCAGCATTCTTTATATTGTCCAAATATGGCATATGGCATCCGTTTAAATCGCTTTCAATTAGGGACTTTTATTTTGAAGGCGAGCCACAAATTCCACAATTGTGGCTAATCCTTATTGTGGCTAGCTTCACACAGGTGAGAGGATCTATCCTATAAACTTGGAGCCAAATACGGGAGTGTTCATTGACTCCCAACATCCATGCCATCGCACCACTACACACCAGACAATTCTACCGTCCACAGTGAAATGGCAAGAAAAACGGACGTCCCTTCCCTTTATTACGGTGAGTAGCCTAACGTAGGCTCATTGAAGTAAAGTGTGTCACATTGATGGGGTCTGTTATTAAATAAATATGGCACATTAACTGCGTGTGTAGCAATAGCATAGGTGAGAAATTGTACGCTCAGATATCCTACCGGGCCGGCACATGATATTTCTATGGTATAACGGGAAATTGTTTTAAAATATTGTAAAAACAACAGGGAAAAGGGATTTTAAGTCTATTTTTGTATCAGGGTGTTAATTTGACCACTAATTCTAGCGCGTTCTCGAGCCTCCTTGAGCATTCCACCTGCCATCCAAATACATTGATTAGAAAATGTTGGTCTATGGGACATGATGAACGCTAGCTACGACATAACAATCCTGTGTGAAATCCTCAACTCCGCATTAACTTAGCTTTGCTATTTTGGTCCGCCGTCCGAATCGAAGCCGCGGAGGTTAACCAATGGCACGAGCCGCTCGCCTGCATATTGCCGGGGATGCAACTTTGTTGCTAAGACGTCGTGTGCCGCTCGCGCACAGGGCAAATCTCGGCGCGGTATATATGCAGGATGGCAACTGTACTGCAACCTCATCTGACAGTGAACTGTAACGGAACCCTCTGTATTTAACACTATTCATAATTTTGTTGGCTACTTTTATAGGCCAATGACTGTATTTGAGTTTGTAACTAGACGACCCAAATTATTTTACTGTTGCTCTTTGCACACTAAACCTTAAGCACAAAACACACAGGCAGTCTATACCCAGGTAAGTGCGCTGAGAATTTGAAGATGATGCAAGAAAGATTTTCTATTATTGTCAACATTAAAATGACCTTCTCTATTTTCTGATGCGTTTCACAAAAAACATTCCTAGTCTACTTCTGGTTTTCAAGGACATTAAGACACCACGAAACACTGTAGCCTACTGGCTATTGTTGCTGTGTTGTTCATAATTACAGAATATTTCCCTCTGCTCTACTGAATACCAGGCTCTCTGTGACACAGTCGATTGGTTCTGGAGTGCCCGCTGGATACAGCAACCTGTACTGTTTTTGGAGTGCAGTATCATTCTGCTCAGTCAAAATAATCTGTCAACTATTGTCAGGTGTGCATCAAAGGAGACTGGTGGGAGGGGCTGTAGGAGGATGGTCTTATTGTAATGCATGGAATGAATGAAACGGAATCAAATATGTGGTTTTGGTATGTTTATGTTTGATACCATTACAATGAGCGTGTCCTCCTATAGCTCCTCCCACCAGCCTCTGGTGTGCATGTGTATAGTCTGCCATTTGAGTGAAAGAGTTCAATGTGCACCAGACCAGTATATACGAGTATTATGTTCACTGGCCTGCATGCCTCATTCCTTAGCAGAGTGGGGAAATGGTTTTCTCTCACTTGAACAATCCATTGTTGGAGGCATTGAAGCAGTGCAGGTGTGATGGTGAGGTGTGTGAATGTGTTCTGGGGTAGAGCTGGGCGATATAGACAAATCTATATCACTATATATTGGCTGAATTATCACGATAACGGTAAATTCAACAATAAGTTTAACATTAATGTGCACCAGTTATTTTTTAAATATTACCCCTTAAACTACTACTACTTTCAATGTTGTGACTATCATTGTTCCGTTAGACATTTAACATTACATTTAAGTCATTTAGCAGACGCTCTTATCCAGAGCGACTTACAAATTGGTGCATTCACCTTATGATATCCAGTGGAACAACCACTTTACAATAGTGCATCTAAATCTTTTTTTGGGGGGGGGGGGTTAGAAGGATTACTTTATCCTATCCCAGGTATTCCTTAAAGAGGTGGGGTTTCAGGTGTCTCCGGAAGGTGGTGATTGACTCCGCTGTCCTGGCGTCGTGAGGGAGCTTGTTCCACCATTGGGGTGCCAGAGCAGCGAACAGTTTTGACTGGGCTGAGCGGGAACTGTGCTTCCTCAGAGGTAGGGAGGCGAGCAGGCCAGAGGTGGATGAACGCAGTGCCCTTGTTTGGGTGTAGGGCCTGATCAGAGCCTGAAGGTACGGAGGTGCCGTTCCCCTCACAGCTCCGTAGGCAAGCACCATGGACTTGTAGCGGATGCGAGCTTCAACTGGAAGCCAGTGGAGAGAGCGGAGGAGCGGTGTGACGTGAGAGAACTTGGGAAGGTTGAAAACCAGACGGGCTGCGACGTTCTGGATGAGTTGTAGGGGTTTAATGGCACAGGCAGGGAGCCCAGCCAACAGCGAGTTGCAGTAATCCAGACGGGAGATGACAAGTGCCTGGACTAGGAGAAAATGACAGGGTGTTGTCCAGGGTCACGCCAAGGTTCTTAGCACTCTGGGAGGAGGACACAAGGGAGTTGTCAACCGTGATGGTGAGATCATGGAACGGGCAGTCCTTCCCCGGGAGGAAGAGCAGCTCCGTCTTGCCGAGGTTCAGCTTGAGGTGGTGAGCCGTCATCCACACTGATATGTCTGCCAGACATGCAGAGATGCGATTCGCCACCTGGTTATCAGAAGGGGGAAAGGAGAAGATTAATTGTGTGTCGTCTGCGTAGCAATGATAGGAGAGACCATGTGAGGATATGACCGAGCCAAGTGACTTGGTGTATAGTGAGAATAGGAGAGGGCCTAGAACAGAGCCCTGGGGGACACCAGTGGTGAGAGCACGTGGTGCGGAGACAGATTCTCGCCACGCCACCTGGTAGGAGCGACCTGTCAGGTAGGACGCAATCCAAGCGTGGGCCGCGCCGGAGATGCCCAGCTCGGAGAGGGTGGAGAGGAGGATCTGATGGTTCACAGTATCAAAGGCAGCAGATAGGTCTAGAAGGATGAGAGCAGAGGAGAGAGAGTTAGCTTTAGCAGTGCGGAGAGCCTCCGTGACACAGAGAAGAGCAGTCTCAGTTGAATGCCCAGTCTTGAAACCTGACTGATTAGGATCAAGAAGGTCATTCTGAGAGAGATAGCAGGAGAGCTGGCCAAGGACGGCACGTTCAAGAGTTTTGGAGAGAAAAGAAAGAAGGGATACTGGTCTGTAGTTGTTGATATCGGAGGGATCGAGTGTAGGTTTTTTCAGAAGGGGTGCAACTCTCGCTCTCTTGAAGACGGAAGGGACGTAGCCAGCGGTCAAGGATGAGTTGATGAGCGAGGTGAGGTAGGGGAGAAGGTCTCCGGAAATGGTCTGGAGAAGAGAGGAGGGGATAGGGTTGAGTGGGCAGGTTGTTGAGCGGCCGGCCGTCACGAGACGCGAGATTTCATCTGGAGAGAGAGGGGAGAAAGAGGTCAAAGCACAGGGTAGGGCAGTGTGAGCAGGACCAGCGGTGTCGTTTGGCTTAGCAAACGAGGATCGGATGTCATCAGCCTTCTTTTCAAAATGGTTGACGAAGTCATCCGCAGAGAGAGAGGAGGGGGGGAGGGGGAGGAGGATTCAGGAGGGAGGAGAAGGTAGCAAAGAGCTTCCTAGGGTTAGAGGCAGATGCTTGGAATTTAGAGTGGTAGAAAGTGGCTTTAGCAGCAGAGACAGAAGAGGAAAATGTAGAGAGGAGGGAGTGAAAGGATGCCAGGTCCGCAGGGAGGCGAGTTTTACTCCATTTCCGCTCGGCTGCCCGGGGCCCTGTTCTGTGAGCTCGCAGTGAGTCGTCGAGCCACGGAGCAGGAGGGGAGGACCGAGCCGGCCTGGAGGATAGGGGACAGAGAAAATCAAAGGATGCAGAAAGGGAGGAGAGGAGGGTTGAGGAGGCAGAATCAGGAGATGGGTTGGAGAAGGTTTGAGCAGAGGGAAGAGATGATAGGATGGAAGAGGAGAGAGTAGCGGGAGAGAGAGAGCGAAGGTTGGGACGGCGCAATACCATCCGAGTAGGGGCAGAGTGAGAAGTGTTGGATGAGAGCGAGAGGGAAAAGGATACAAGGTAGTGGTCGGAGACTTGGAGGGGAGTTGCAATGAGATTAGTGGAAGAACAGCATCTAGTAAAGATGAGGTCAAGCGTATTGCCTGCCTTGTGAGTAGGGGGGGAAGGTGAGAGGGTGAGGTCAAAAGAGGAGAGGAGTGGAAAGAAGGAGGCAGAGAGGAATGAGTCAAAGGTAGACGTGGGGAGGTTAAAGTCACCCAGAACTGTGAGAGGTGAGCCATCCTCAGGGAAGGAACTTATCAAGGCATCAAGCTCATTGATGAACTCTCCAAGGGAACCTGGAGGGCGATAAATGATAAGGATGTTAAGCTTGAAAGGGCTGGTAACTGTGACAGCATGGAATTCAAATGAGGAGATGACAGACAGATGGGTCAGGGGAGAAAGAGAGAATGTCCACTTGGGAGAGATGAGGATTCCAGTGCCACCACCCCGCTGGCTCGATGCTCTAGGGCAGGGGTGTCAAACGTCCGGCCCGCGGGCCGGATCAGGCCCGCAAAGGGGTTTAATCCGGCCCGCGAGATGGTTTTGTAAAGTATAAAAATGAGCTGCAATTTTTCAATAAAAGAAACTGCTGTTCCAATTGCGTCCACTGGATGGCGCAATAGCAATTGTGTTAAGCAAGCAAACCGTTTATAACGGAGCAGAGCAAGTAAGTCAAGCAAGTGCAGCCAGTCCAGATGAGCTACTTTGTTTTGCCCGCGATATTTATTACGGCTTCTACTTTTAACATTTTGTGCTTTGGCACCATCATTGCCCCAATATGTCTCTGTCAAAAAAGAGAAAAGTGGACGCAGTGTTCCAAGAAAAATGGTCATCCTCCTATTTATTCACGGAATTGAATGGGAAAGCTGTATGTTTGGTGTGTTCACAGCATGTTGCAGTGCTGAAAGAGTATAACCTTCGTCGCCACTATGTGAGTCTTCATGCCGACAAATATGACAACTTTCAAGGACAGCAGAGAAGAGAGAAGGTGAATGAACTGTTGGCGGGTCTGAAGAAACAGCAGTCTGTGTTTACTCACAGCCGAGACATCAGTGACGCTGCAGTGAAAGCTAGCTACCTCATTGCTAATGAAATCGCAGTGGCTTCAAAACCATTTAGTGAGGGTGAATTTGTAAAAACATGCATGATGAAGGCAGCGGAGATTGTGTGCCCTGAAAAGCGCCAGGCTTTTGCAAATATCAGCCTGACAAGACAGCCTGACAGACAGGATTTCCGATCTTTCAGTGGATTTGGACAGCCAGTTGAAGCAAAAAGTAAAGTCATTTATTGGGTTTTCAGTTGCAATTGATGAAAGTACGGACATTACAGATGTTGCACAACTGGCCATTTTCATCCGCGGAGTTGATGATACATTGACCATCACCGAGGAGTTCGTGGAGTTGGTGCCGATGACAGATACAACGACAGCAGCTGATATTTTCACCGCACTCGTCGGCACGCTGGACAGGGTCGGAGTGGACTGGTCCCGCGCTGTCAGCCTGGCTACAGATGGTGCGCCCTCAATGATCGGGAAAAAAGCAGGCGTTGTGACAAAGTTCAGAGAGAATGTGCAATCTGCAAATGGAGGACGTGATTTTTGGACTTTTCACTGTATTTTGCACCAGGAGGCTTTGTGTTGCAAGTCATTAAAGATGGATAACGTCATGAAGGTGGTCATCCAAACTGTTAATTTCATCCGATCCAGAAGCCTGAATCACCGTCAGTTTGACAGCCTTCTCAGAGAGAAAGACCACATCCATGGCCTGCCATACCACACTGAGGTAAGATGGTTAAGCCGAGGTGCTGTGCTTAGGCGTTTCTTTGATTTACGAGAAGAAATTGAACAGTTCATGGAAGAAAAGGGCAAACCAGTGTTAGAATTTCATTCCGCAGAATGGATGCAGGACCTTGCATTTATGGTGGATGTTACAGAGCACCTGAATAACTTGAACAAACAGCTGCAAGGGTGCAACAAAGTCATCACGCAGTATTATGACAGCATATGTTCTTTCAAGTTGAAGCTGTCATTGTGGGAGACGCAACTCGCCGGTGGTGATGCAGCTCACTTCCCCTGTCTGAAAAATGTGTGCGCGACCCAACATGTGGCAGACATGAAGCGGTTCAAAGATAAAATAACGGCACTGTTACGGGAGTTTGAGCAACGCTTTCAGATTTTTGGTGAACTGGAGAAAGACTTCAACGTTTTTTGCTCGCCATTCACCGTGAATCCCTCTGATCTGCCCGTCAGCATCCAACTTGAAATAATAGACTTGCAGTGTGACTCGGATATGAAGGGCAAATTTGCCGCAGCTGGCTTGGACACATTTTATCAGAATCTCTTGCCAGGTTACCCCAACTTGACAGCCCTCGCTGCAAAACTGTTGTGCATGTTTGGAACCACATATCTTTGTGAGCAAGTTTTCTCTGTAATGAGCATAAATAAAACAAAGCTGCGCTCAAGGCTCACGCACAAGCACTTGAATCACATCCTGAAGTTGGCTGCCACTCAGGATGTGACGCCTGATATTGATGCGCTGGTGAAAGCTAAAAGATGCCAGGTATCAGGAGTCAAATAAACTATGCAACCCCACTTAAAGTGCTGCATGAGACACCCTGATATAGTTCTGTGATCTGTGATATACTTTTGTGAATCACTGAGGCATTGTGTGTTTGTGTGTTCTTTTTCTTTAGAATTTTCAAATAAACTTGAGGTGTTTTATGATTAATAGTGATGTTGTGCTTGTACTATTGTGGACACACTGTCCTCAGGCTCCAGCTTTATGTTTTATGTTGATCGTATTAAAACAAAGAAAACAATCTGAAGTTGTTGTTTTTAAGTTATATATATACCATGATTTTACCGGTCCGGCCCACTTGGGAATAGATTTTCCTTCATGTGGCCCCTGAGCTAAAATGAGTTTGACACCCCTGCTCTAGGGGTATGCGAGAACACATAGGCAGACGAGGAGAGAGCAATAGGAGTGGCAGTGTTATCTGTGGTAATCCATGTTTCCGTCAGCGCCAGGAAGTCTAGGGACTGGAGGGTAGCATAGGCTGAGATGAACTCAGCCTTGTTGGCCGCAGACCGGCAGTTCCAGAGGCTGCCGGAGACCTGGAACTCCACGTGGGTCGTGCGCGCTGGGACCACCAGGTTAGAGTGGCAGCGGCCACGCGGTGTGAAGCGTTTGTATGGCCTGTGCAGAGGGGAGAGAACAGGGATAGACAGACACATAGTTGACAAGCTACAGAAGAGGCTACGCTAATGCAAAGGAGATTGGAATGACAAGTGGACTACACGTCTCGAATGTTCAGAAAGTTGAGCTTACGTTGCGAAAGTCTTATTGACTAAAATGACAAAAATGCTAGCTAACTAACACAACACTACACTAATCAAGTCGTTCCGTATTAGCAGACTTATTTTATTTCTAACTTAACGATAAGTAGCCTTTACTAGAGGAATGTTATCAGTAAAATGTCCTTGATAAATGGTCGGTTTGGTCGGTATCGATAATTTGCGGTTTATTGTCCCAGCTCTATTCTGGAGTGTGTTACGGGCCTCAGATCAGTTTCACACATTTACATGGAGTGTAAAGCACTGGTACTCTTTCTGTGGTCCTTGAGTCAAAGTCAAAGTCAAACTGTTTGCTGACAGTGATTTCCTCAGGGTTCCATTTCCAAAGCCTGGCACTTCCTCTCTTGCCCATGCAGATTTAGCTAACCTTGCCTGAGACCTGAAGCATCCCAGTGTCAAGGCTTTAGTTCAATGGGCTAACACGGTCTCGATTTGCACTGATGACCAGGGTTCAGTATCCGCTTGGTGACAGTAAAAACTCCAAAGGACAGACATCACTGGCTTGTGTGTCATTTCCTAGGTGACTACAGTGTAGGGCTGGAGGTGGTGCAGTGTAGCGTGGGAGAGAGTAGGCCAGTGTGTCTTTGTACTTGGAGAAGTTTCTCTCCCCTGTTTACAAAGGCTTATGAATAATGAAGCAGCTCCCCCGTTGTCTCTGCTGCATCGTTCTGATCCAGAGATGTGGTTTTAATCTGTTAGTTTCTTCCCTCGAGCTGCCTGGCAACGGTGTGTGCGGGAGGGAAACCGCTGACAGTCCTCCTAATGGTTGCTGTATAAGGTAGCTGTGTGGTTCCTCATGATTTTCAAAGGCTATTATCTCCTCTGAAAGATTTCTTTCTTCTGAAGAACATATTTTCTCTGCATGCTGCTGCTTCCCTGTCTCTGTACCTGTTTTTCATTTCTGTCTTCTCACAGTTTAAAGCTGTGTGTGTGTGTGTGTGTGTGTGTGTGTGTGTGTGTGTGTGTGTGTGTGTGTGTGTGTGTGTGTGTGTGCCCACATTGAAATGAAGATAATGATGATCCATGAGGAAATTAATGACCGAAAACATTTGTTTGAGAATAAAGGCTCAATTCCAGTGAGAGGACACTGCATATTGCAAGAGATAATATGCTTAAGACATTAGAAACCAACCAATACACACCAACCAAATACACACTTTTGCAGACCATATCAACTGCCTGAGTTCTGTGTTATAGTATAGTTACTGTAACAGCCACAGGGATTTAGTCCATCGACTGCAGTTTGTTCTGGCTTTGCATCAATCCAGATGTGTTTTTTAGAGAACCTCAACTATGAAATCCAAAAGGCTGTGAGGCTCTTGGCCCAGGACAAGCTGGCCAAATTATGTGTGCTTCAACTAGTCATGTTCCCAGATCTGTTTGTGCTGTCTTCCCAACTCCTTACAGTGGCTTGCGAAAGTATTCACCCCCCCCCTTGGCATTTTGTTGCCTTACAAGCTAAAATAAAAATATATATTTTTTGGGGGGGTTGTATCATTTGATTTACACAACATCACTTTGAAGATGCTAAATATTTTTTATTGTTAAACAAGAAATAAGACCAAAAAACAACTTGAGCGTGCATAACTATTCACACCCCCAAAGTCAATACTTTGTAGAGCCACCTTTTGCAGCAATTACAGCTGCAAGTATAGTGGGGTATGTCTCTATAAGCGTGGCACATTTAGCCTCTGGGACTTTTGCCCATTCTTCAAGGCAAAAATGCTCCAGCTCCTTCAAGTTGGATGGGTTCCACTGGTGTACAGCAATATTTAAGTCATACCACAGATTCTCAATTTGATTGAGGTCTGGGCTTTGACTAGGCCATTCCAAGACATTTAAATGTTTCCCCTTAAACCACTCGAGTGTTGCTTTCGCAGTATGCTTAGGGTCATTGTCCTGCTGGAAGGTGAACCTCCCTCCCAGTCTCAAATCTCTGGAAGACAAACAGCTTTCCCTCAAGATTTTCCCTGTATCTAGCGCAATCCATCATTCTTTTAATTCTGACCAGTTTCCCAGTCCCTGCCGACAGGGAAAAACATGGATGGTGTTCTCGGGGTGATGGGGTGTTTGGTTTGCGCCAGACAGCATTTTCCTTGATGGCCAAAAAGCGTAATTTTAGTCTCATCTGACCAGAGTACCTTCTTCCATATGTTTGGGGAGTCTCCCACATGCCTTTTGGCAAACACCAAATGTGTTTGCTTATTTATTTTCTTCAAGCAATGGCTTTTTTTCTGGCCACTCTTCCGTAAATCCCAACTCTATGGAGTGTATGGCTTAAAGTGGTCCTGTGGACAGATACTCCAATCTCTGCTGTGGAGCTTTGTAGCTCCTTCAGGGTTATCTTTGGTCTCTGTTGCCTCTCTGATTAATGCACTCATTGCCTGGTCTGTGAGTTTTGGTGGGCGGCCCTCTCTTGGCAAGTTTGTTGTGGTGCCATATTCTTTCTATTTGTTTTAATAATGGATTTAATGGTGCTCCATGGGATGTTCAAAGTTTTGGATATTTTTTTATATTTCTCCAACTTTGCCCCTGACCTGTTAGAATAGCTCCTTGGTCTTCGTGGTGCCCCTTGCTTAGTGATGTTGCAGACTCTGGAGCCTTTCAGAACTGGTGTGTGTGTGTATGTATGTATGTATGTATGTATGTGTGTATATATATATATATATATATATACATACTGAGATCATGTGACACTTAGATTGCACACAGGTGAACTTTTATTTAACTAATTATGTGACTTCTGAAGGTAATTGGTTGCACCAGATCTTATTTAGGGGCTTCATGGCAAAGAGGGTGAATACGCACCGCTTTTCAATTTCTTTCTTTTTTAGAATTTTTTTTCTTCACCAATTTGACTATTTTGTGTATGCCCATTACATGAAATCCAAATGAAAATCAATTTAAATTACAGTTTGTAATGCAACAACATAGGAACAACTCTAAGGGGGGGGGGGTGCAGAAATCAGGACATATTTTATTCTGGAAAACCTGTGAATTTTGGGAAATAATTTTGCAACCCTGCTCTTGGTAATTCATGTGTGGCAGTCAAGTTGTTCACTACCTTCCCGAGTCAGTTTTGATGTTTTTGCCACCAGTAACATCTCCTCATTATGCTTGTAAACTTCTCACCAAATGGTAAAATCACAGATATGAATGAACATATTTTAGGTGAGGCTAGAGAATAAAAGTCTTGAATTATTCAGTGTTTTAGGAATTGAGATTGAAACTTTTATGAGGTGACATCAATAATAGATTTTTAAAAAATGTCTGTGTAGTAAAGGTTGATCTATCTCTACTGTATTTTACACTTGGTTACCCTCAAATGGGTGGAAGTCATCATGAGAAGTTAGGCAACACACAAATGGAAAATGGAACAAAGACGGGACATGAGTTGCTTGTTCTTGTGAATATAACTGTACAACAGGTTTGTTTGCCTTGTCTATTGGTGCTCTCTCTTCTTGCAACTGTCAAATGACAGTTTTCACTTGTGGTTACACATTTATGTCTTTACCTTGTGAGTTGTCAGTCTGTAAAGATCCTTGAGAC
Source organism: Salmo trutta (assembly GCF_901001165.1). Classification (NCBI taxonomy): domain Eukaryota; kingdom Metazoa; phylum Chordata; class Actinopteri; order Salmoniformes; family Salmonidae; genus Salmo; species Salmo trutta. Next base: position 28,713,239 of record NC_042987.1, read on the forward strand.
ATCCCTACCCCATTGAAGTTGACATTTTAAAATGGTAAAGGCTAGGGTCAGGTATGGGTTCTGGTTAGGTAGAGATGTCCCAAGGATGCTGAATGGCACTGATCCTACATGATTATAGTAGACAATACTATACAGTAATTGGTTGTGATAACAATTGTTATCATCAGATTAATAAAGAGCTGCAAGCTGTTTTTTTCTCTGTGAAAATAGAGATAATCTTTACCTTTCATCCTCGCTCCCTAAACCTAAAGGATTTAAAGAGCTCCCAGATAAAAACTAAAGCATGAAACACACTGAGATTCTCACTGCCGATAGCTACTTATCACAGGCTGGTGATAGCTACTTATCACAGTGGGAGGCCATTCCTTTTCTTGCTATAAACAAAAGCCGTATCACTGCACCAAATTCCCTAGTTTCAGACTCCTAATTATCCTTACACCTCTGAAGACTCTAGGCACTTCCATGCCAGTCGGATGAACTTGTTTTATCTCTGAACACTTAAACTTGTTTCTCCAGCGACTGTTGGATAAGAGGAACCATGGGCTGTTTACAACACTCGGTGGAGACTAGAGATCCTGACTGGTAATTGCATGTCCAGCATGAGACGTGCCATTAAATTATCCTGACATTAACACAACCCCCAAAAAGGACAAGTGTTAAAGTCAAACAAATGATAAAGTACAACATCTCTCATGAAATAAAAAATTATGAAAAGAAGTGTACAACACAAGACATACAGTGCTTTCGGAAAATATTCAGACAGCTTTTTCCACATTTGTTACGTTACAGCCTTATTCTAAAATTGATCAAATAATTTTTGTTGCTCATCAATCTACAAGCAATGCCCCATAATGACAAAGCGAAAACAGGTTTTAAGAAATGTTAGCAAATTTAATAAAAATAAATGTAAATAAGTATTCAGACCCTTTGCTATTAGACTTGAAATTGAGCTCAGGTGCATCCTGTTTCCATTGATCATCCTTGAGATGTTTCTACAACTTGATTGGAGTCAACCTGTGGTAAATTTAATTGATTGGACATGATTTGGATAGGCACACACCTGTCTATGTAAGGTCCCACGGTTGACAGTGGATGTCAGAGCAGAAACCAAGCCATGAGGTCAAAGGAATTGTTTGTAGAGCTCCGAGACAGGATTGTGTTGAGGCACAGCTCTGGGGAAGGGTCCCAAAACACACCTACTCATTTAAAGGGTTTTACATTGTAGAATAATAGCGAAGACATCAAAACTATGAAATAACACATGGAATTAAGTAGTAACCAAAATATATTTGATATTTGATATTCTTCAAATTAGCCACCCTTTGCCTTGACAGCTTTACACACTCTGGCAAGAGTATTTTTGGAAACTGATCTGCTGGCCTACGAATGGGAGGCACCACCAGTTGCCCATCCCTGGTGTAGGATATGCATCTGGATGTGGGGCAGTGAGGGATTGTCTTTGGAACATCGTTTTTAAGATGAGTTGGGGAAAGATGGTTTCTGAGAGAAAGGGTGAGAACATGATGCATGTATGTGTAAGACACCTTCTCCCAGGTGCTGTGTGTTCAGATGGAGGGAGCAGGCAGGCAGGATTATCTCTGGGTGACAGGCCGGGATTATCTCTGTCCTCAGACAAATCACTGTCCGAGGACAGATAAGGCCTTGCCAGCAAATAAACATCAACACACACACACATCATTGACAACACCACACCAATAGCCCTCAAACACTTCCACTGACATGTAGTCTGTGAAAACAGGCATATATTCTGGCCCCTATTTACTGTATACTGAACAAAACAATAAATGGAACCTGCAGCAATCAATGATTTTACTGAATTACAGTTCATATAAGGAAATCAGTCATTTGAAATAAATAAATTAGGCCCTAATCTATGGATTTCACATGATTGGGAATACAGATATGCATCTGTTGGGCACAGATCCATAAAAAAAGGTAGGGGCGTGTATCAGAACCTGTCAGTATCTGGTGTGACCACCATTTGCCTCATGCAGCATGACACGTCTCCTTCGCATTGAGTTGATCAGGCTGTTTATTTGTAGCCTGTGGAATGTTGTCCTCCCAGTCCTCTTCAATGGCTACATTCCAAACACTTAAAAGACACATCCTATCCCCTCAGCCCTCAAATTAAGTGGACACTTCTGATGACGTCTGACAAGTATACACTTGCAGGGCAAGGGGGAGGAAGGAATGATTTTTGAATGGACCGCCCTTGCCCGGAAATTTGTAACTCGTTCATCCAGCGATGATTGTGTTTTCAGCCACCGGTAGCTTGTGGGTGCTTTATATGCGCTACAGTCAATTATGATTGCATGTCTACTTATATTAACTATATCATTATTAATATACGCCTACTGTATGATAGCTAGCAAATTAATTAGCTAACTAACGTTAGCCTGCCTAGCTACTTCTGAAGAAGGAACATTTGTTTTATTTCTACAATTTCCAAAAGCTAACCAATCAAAAGCATACCCAATTGGTAGTAGTTAGTCTTGTTTCATCGCTGCAACTCCCGTACGGACTCGGGAGAGGTGAAGGTCGAGAGCCATGCATCCTCCGAAACACAATCCAACCAAGCCACACTGCTTCTTGACAGAATGCCCATCCAACCCGGAAGCCAGCCGCACCAATGTGTCGGAGGAAACACCGTACACCTGGCGACCTGGTCAGCGTGCACTGCACCCGGCCTGCCACAGGAGTCACTAGTGCGCGATGAGACAAGGATATCCCTGCTGGCCAAACCCTCCCTAACCCGGACGACGCTGGGCCAATTGTGCGCCGCCCCATGGTCCTCCCGGTCACGTCCGGCTGCGACAGAGCCTGGGCTCGAACCCAGAATCTCTGGTGGCACAGATAAGGCCTCTCTGGTGTCACAGGTAAGGCCTTGCCAGCAAAACTGCGATGCAGTGCCTTAGACCACTGCGTCACCTGGGAGGCCCTTGGCTGACTTTTCTTAGCGGATGTACAGTCATCGCGAATTGAATTATGGGGTGTTTCAGGCCCAAAGTGAACATCATTTTACATTCGCAAACTCCATTAAAAATGAGGGCTGAGGGGCTTATGTTCACAACGTTGACATCAGCAAACCGCTCGCCCACATGACGTCATACACACTGCCTGCCATCTGCCCGGTACAGTTGAAACCAGGATTCATCTGTGAAGAGCACACTTCTCCAGCGTGACAGTAGCCCATCGAAGGTAAGCATTTGCCCACTGAAGTCGATTACGACGCCGAACTGCAGTCAGGTAAAGACTCTGGTGAGGATGACAAGCATGCAGATGAGCTTCCCTGAGACGGTTTCTGACCGTTTGTACAGAAATTCTTCGGTTGTGCAAAGCCACAGTTTCATCAGCTGCCTGGGTGGCTCATCTCAGACCATCCCGCAGTATCAGGGCTCAGGCAAAGAGCCAGATGCAGACACAGGAGGCGGATAGTACGAGTCTCAGTTTATTATAGTACAAGGGGCAGGCAAAAGGGTCGTAATCAGTCAGGTACAGGACGGTGGGCAGGGTCGGGAAAGGTCAGAATTGGGATGACTAAGAAGAGCACAGGGAACACGCTGGTAGGACAAGACGAACTGGCAACAGACAAACAGAAAACACAGGTATAAATACATAGGAGATAATGCAGACAAATGGGTGACACCTGGTGATGGGTGGAGACGAACACAAGACAGGTGAAACAGATTAGGGTGTGACACGCAGGTGAAGGAGCTGGATGTGAAGCTCCGGGGCTGGCGTGGTTGTACGTGGTTGTGAGGCCGTTTGGACAGACTTCCAAATTCTCTAAAACGACGTTGGAGATAATAATATTCAATTCTCTGGCAACAGCTCTGGTGAACATTCTTGCAGTCAGCATGCCAACTGCACGCTCCCTCAACTTGAAACATCTGTGGCATTGTGTGACAAAACTGCACATTTTAGAGTGGCCTTTTATTGTCCCAAGCACAAGGTGCACCTGTGTAATGATCATGCTGTTTAATCAGCTTCTCAACATGCCACACCTGTTATGGATGGATGGATTATCTTGGCAAAGGAGAAATGCTCACTAACGTTTTACGTTTAAGTTTACAGGGATGTAATCAAATTTGTGCTCACAATGTGAGAGAAATAAGCTGTTTGTGCATATGGAACATTTCTGGGATCTTTTATTTCAGCTCATAAACATGGGACCAACACTTTACACTTTTTATTTTTGTTCAGTATACATTACCACTATTCAGAAAAATGGATGTGAGCTGTTGCTAGAGCAATTTGCATAATTGATATTTTTCCCATTAAACTGTACACTCTGAGAGATGTGTTTGGGAGGAGCTCACTGAGGAGGCTTTCTGTTGTCTGTTTGTCTCCTAGCGCCTCTGTCCCCTCTTTGCTCATTGACATACATAACAAGGGACCAGTACTATATCTGGGAGTTACAGATGACTGACAGTTCATCCTCACAGGGAATATGCATGAACTGAATAATTACCATATCTTCAGAACTTTTACACTGACGTGAAACTGGAAATGTTATGTTAATTAATACACATGGTCCATGTGAAATTACATAAGTAAATACATTGAAAATAGTAGTGTCCTCAAATGACTATTCCTCTTTTTTGGGGGGGGGGAAGTAGCGTTCTGTATGGGGTGGCATTTAATACATAAATGAGCAGTGTGTATGACTGAACTTTCCCATAGTTCAACACTTCTCTCTTATGATTCTCAACAACAGTCTTGAATCTATAGCTGGATTGTTGTTTGTTTTGTAGTTGGATGCTTTTGTTTTTCTGGACTGGACTGCTGTGATTGCTCCGTCATCAAGTGTACTTGCTGGAAGACTCCCTGTAGGCTTGACTCAGAGTAAACAACAGTCTGCTTGATAAACTTCCCTTCGGAGAGTAACTAGTAGGTACTTTATCTTACTGTAAGGTAAACACAAGGTAATTGCGTGAGAGATGCTGTGTTTGTGTAGACTAGAGGGAAGGAGCTGATATTTTTGGATTGTTTGTGGGACTGGGTCCTTGAGGAGAACTCTGTGGGAGTGACAGTTGAAGTATAGTATCATGCTAGCAGCTGACTATCATCCGTGGTGTGTGCATGCATATGCATTCTGAATGTACATGCATGTTCACTGAAATCTCTATCTATGGAAGTGAAATTAGTTAATTTGTTGAGAAAATGAAGGTCATTCCCACGGACTCGCACATCCACAGGCAAAAATAAGTGCTCCACTGTATAAGCCCCCGAAACCCATCATTTATGTTCTTCAACATACTCTCTCTCCCAGACAGGCCAGCTTAACTTAGCTTTGTCCTTGTCTACTGTAAGACATTCTAAATCAGTAGAATTTAAGAAATTATAAATCCATAGAATATAAGATATTCTAAATCGGTTAATCAATCTGGACTCCAGATTCTGGGTCTTTGAAGTGACAACTCCCACTGGTCTACTAAGTGGGAGTGTCAAGCTCAGCGTTGACTTCATTAACTCTCTTTACGCGCTATTAGCTGTCTTGTTTGCTGGATTTCACAGGGATTCTGGAGAGATTTAGCGAGGTGGATTGAAGGTCTGTGTGTAGGTAAACCCAGAAAGGAGAGGATCTCCCTTTCATAAGGTTTTATTGAGCGGTGTAGATTAGAATGAACTGTAATGGGTTCTTAGATGGGTTTGTTTGTCTATGGCGGGGGTAGGCAACAGGATTCAACCGCTGGCTGATTAGATGGGTTTGTTTGTCTATGGCGGGGGTAGGCAACAGGATTCAACCGCTGGCTGATTAGATGGGTTTGTTTGTCTATGGCGGGGGTAGGCAACAGGATTCAACCGCTGGCTGATTAGATGGGTTTGTTTGTCTATGGCGGGGGTAGGCAACAGGATTCAACCGCTGGCTGATTAGATGGGTTTGTTTGTCTATGGCGGGGGTAGGCAACAGGATTCAACCGCTGGCTGATTAGATGGGTTTGTTTGTCTATGGCGGGGGTAGGCAACAGGATTCAACCGCTGGCTGATTAGATGGGTTTGTTTGTCTATGGCGGGGGTAGGCAACAGGATTCAACCGCTGGCTGATTAGATGGGTTTGTTTGTCTATGGCGGGGGTAGGCAACAGGATTCAACCGCTGGCTGATTAGATGGGTTTGTTTGTCTATGGCGGGGGTAGGCAACAGGATTCAACCGCTGGCTGATTTTTGTCGGATCGCATGATCGTGGGCCGGAACATCATCATAATAATAATAATAATAATAATAATAATAATAATAATAATAATAATAATAATAATAATAATAATAATCATAATAATAATAATAATAATAATAATAATCATAATAATAATAATTTGTACACTGCAAATTGACCACAACCAAAAAGAGATTGTATTTGAAAATAACAATAAATTCTTACCTTGATTACATTGAGACATGATCACATACCGTTGTCTCTTTTTTTTTCTTTATTTTAACCTCTCTTGGGCAGGTGGGACGATTTTTCAACAGCCAGTGAAAAATCAGAGCGCCAAATTCAAAACCACAAAATGTCATAATTCAAAGTTCTCAAACATACAACTATTTTACACCATTTTAAAGATACACGTCTCCTTAATGTAACCACGTTGTCCGATTTCAAAAAGGCTTTACGGCGAAAGCATAAAGTTAGATTATGTTAGGACAGTTCCAACACAAGAAAAAACAGCCATTTTCCTAGCAAGGACAGGCGTCACAAATACCAGAAATTCAGCTAACATTATGCACTAACCTTTGATGATCTTCATCAGATGACACTCCTAGGCCATCATGTTCCACAATACATGCATTTTTTGTTCGATCAAGTTGATATTTATATTCAAAAACAGCCTTTTGCATTGGCGCGTGATGTTCAGAAAATATTTTGCCTCCAAAAAAAAAGTCAAAAAAAGTTATATTTACGTTCGTTCAAACGTTGTATAGCATCAATCTTTAGGGCCTTTTTAACTTAGAACTTCAACAATATTCCAACCGGATGATTCCAGTGTCTTGAAAAACGTTTTGGAACACAGCTAACTCTCACGTGAATGCGCGCCAATGAACGCCAGTTCTTTCCTGAGTCAACAACTTCCAACTTCCTCTGTTCGCTCTCTGTTCATCATAGACGCCTCAAACAACTTTCTAAAGACTGTTGACATCTAGTGGAAGCCTTAGGAAGTGCAAAATGAACCCTAAGTCACTGTGTGTTCGATAGGCAATGACTTGAAAGGACTACAAGCACCAGACTTCCCACTTCCTGGTTAGATTTTTCTCAGGTTTTTGCCTGCCATATGAGTTCTGTTTATACTCACAGACACCATTCAAACAGTTTTAGAAACTTCAGAGTGTTTTCTATCCAAATCTACTAATAATATGCATATTCCAGATCCTGGGCCCGAGTAGTAGGCCGTTTTAATTTGGGTACGTTTTTCATCCGACCGTGAAAATACTGCCCCCTACCCTAGAGAAGTTAACAGATTTCCTAAATTAAACTCATTTTTAGCTGATTTCACGGTCATTTTAAGATAGCTAAAAACTTTGGGGGGCCACTCGCGGGATGGCTTTGTTGCCGACCCCTGTTCTGTATGCTTGAGCATTTTTGGTGTGGTTTGGAGGACTGTGCTTGTTTGAGTTAGGTAGAAAGGGTAGGCCATATCCATACTAACAGTTTGGTTGTCTGTGTTAGGTAGAAAGGGTAGGCCATATCCATACTAACAGTTTGGTTGTCTGTGTTAGGTAGAAAGGGTAGGCCATATCCATACTAACAGTTTGGTTGTCTGTGTTAGGTAGAAAGGGTAGGCCATATCCATACTAACAGTTTGGTTGTCTGTGTTAGGTAGAGAGGGTAGGCCATAACCAAACTGTTAGTATGGATGTCTGTTATTAGTAACTGTGTGTACGTCTATGCGTGCATGTATGTGTGTATGCCTGTTCAGTCATTAGTAACCACGCGTGTTTGCTTGGCTTGTGGAGAAGCTAATCGATAGTGAGAGGGATTAATCGAGTGAAATGTAGATTCATACAAGAGGACAGGACTCTGGATGGGATGCCACAATGTGTTAGCAGTAAGACACAGACAACCATCAGCCCCTCAGGTATCTCTCCTACAGACACTGTCATCGGTTACTAAGCAGCTGGTCACAATAACACGGTTCTATGGATATGGTTACAGCACAAGCTGTTGACTATACACCCTTCTGTGATGGCTGCGTCCTGACTGAATCTTGTGCTTGGTGTTATGTCGTTTCTTTTCTGTCTGATGTCTCATAGTTATTTGAGTAAATGACTTATTTCAATGTGATGGGCAAGTTGTAACTTAACCCAATGAGGAAGTGAGGAACTTTGGATTACAGTGGTATTATTCTGCAGAGTGACAGGGGAGACAGCGAGTGAGGAAAGTCAAAGGGAGGAGAAATGTATTTAACAGAGGAAAGTGTCAGGCTACAGTTGGACATGACTGTGATGGTTAACTCCAGAGAGAAGGCATCACAAAGTCAAATGGAGGAGGCAGTGGGAATATGGGAGAAAGCCGGGGAGGGGAGTCCCCCAGGGGTGGATCAGAGAAGGCTGGCGGAGCGTGGAGGATACCCAGGAACGAGGCACCCCAGGGGGGCAGGCTGTCCTGGGCTGCTGGAGCCACCTGCCAGACACACCAGGAGTCCACTTCCCCCCTCCCTGCCATTGAGTTTACATGGGTGGGAGTGTGTGCCAGGGAATGGTATGTGCGTGCCTGATCTATGCTCCTGCATTCATGCGTGCTTCTACATGCGTTTGCATACTGTACTGTGGATATGTTTGGAATTTCAGATTTCTGTAACAGGTGTTGTGGTACGCAGAGTAGCAGGAGAGAGAGTAGCTGTCAGTATTGGAGGTGAGAGAAGACAGTACCGTATGCCAGTATTGGAGGGGAGAGAAGACCGTACTGTATGTTGTTATTATTGGAGGGAAGAGGAGACGGTATTGTATGCCAGTATTGGAGGGGAGAGAAGACCGTACTGTATGCCAGTATTGGAGGGGAGAGGAGACAGTACTGTATGTTTTTATTATTGGAGGTGAGGGGAGACTGTACTGTATGTTGTTATTATTGGAGGGGAGAGGAGACTGTACTGTATGTTGTTATTATTGGAGAGGAGACAGTACTGCATGTTGTTATTATTGGAGGGGAGAGGAGACAGTACTGTATGTTGTTATTATTGGAGAGGAGACAGTACTGCATGTTGTTATTATTGGAGGTGAGAGGAGACTGTACTGTATGTTGTTATTATTGGAGGTGAGAGAACACAGTACTGTATGTTGTTATTATTGGAGGTGAGAGGAGACTACTGTATGTTGTTATTATTGGAGGTGAGAGGAGACAGTACTGTATATTGTTATTATTGGAGGTGAGAGGAGACGGTACTGTATTTTGTTGTTATTGGAGGTAGAGAGGAGACGGTACTGTATGCCAGTATTGGAGGGGAGAGGAGACAGTACTGTATGCCAGTATTGGAGGGGAGAGGAGACAGTACTGTATGTTTTTATTATTGGAGGTGAGGGGAGACTGTACTGTATGTTGTTATTATTGGAGGGGAGAGGAGACTGTACTGTATGTTGTTATTATTGGAGGGGAGAGGAGACGGTACTGTATGCCAGTATTGGAAGGGAGAGGAGACTGTACTGTATGTTGTTATTATTGGAGGGGAGAGGAGACGGTACTGTATGTTGTTATTATTGGAGGGGAGAGGAGACGGTACTGTATGTTGTTATTATTGGAGGGGAGAGGAGACGGTACTGTATGTTGTTATTATTGGAGGTGAGAGGAGACGGTACTGTATGTTGTTATTATTGGAGGTGAGAGGAGACAGTACTGTATGTTGTTTTTATTGGAGGTGAGAGGAGACGGTACTGTATGCCAGTATTGGAGGTGAGAGGAGACAGTACTGTATGTTGTTATTATTGGAGGTGAGAGGAGACGGTACTGTATGTTGTTATTATTGGAGGTGAGAGGAGACGGTTCTGTATGTTGTTATTATTGGAGGTGAGAGGAGACGGTACTGTATGTTGTTGTTATTTGAGGTGAGAGGAGACTGTACTGTATGTTGTTATTATTGGAGGTGAGGGGACAGGAGACTGTACTGTATGTTGTTATTATTGGAGGTGAGAGGAGACAGTACTGTATGTTGTTATTATTGGAGGGGAGAGGAGACTGTACTGTATGTTATTATTGGAGGTGAGAGGAGACGGTACTGTATGTTGTTATTATTGGAGGGGAGAGGAGACAGTACTGTATGCCAGTATTGGAGGGGACAGGAGACGGTACTGTATGTTGTTATTATTGGAGGTGAGAGGAGACAGTACTGTATGTTGTTATTATTGGAAGGGAGAGGAGACGGTACTGTTTGTTGTTATTATTGGAGGTGAGAGGAGACGGTACTGTATGTTGTTATTATTGGAGGGGAGAGGAGACAGTACTGTATGTTATTATTATTGGAGGGGAGAGGAGACAGTACTGTATGTTATTATTGGAGGGGAGAGGAGACGGTACTGTATGTTGTTATTATTGGAGGTAAGAGGAGACAGTACTGTATGTTGTTATTATTGGAGGGGAGAGGAGACGGTACTGTATGCCAGTATTGGAGGGGAGAGGAGACAGTACTGTATGTTGTTATTATTGGAGGTGAGAGGAGACGGTACTGTATGCCAGTATTGGAGGTGAGAGGAGACAGTACTGTATGTTGTTATTATTGGAGGTAAGAGGAGACGGTACTGTATGTTGTTATTATTGGAGGTGAGAGGAGACGGTACTGTATGTTGTTATTATTGGAGGTGAGAGGAGACGGTACTGTATGCCAGTATTGGAGGTGAGAGGAGACAGTACTGTATGTTGTTATTATTGGAGGTGAGAGGAGACGGTACTGTATGCCAGTATTGGAGGTGAGAGGAGACAGTACTGTATGTTGTTATTATTGGAGGTGAGAGGAGACGGTACTGTATGCCAGTATTGGAGTGGAGATGAGACGTTACTGTATGTTATTATTGGAGGTGAGTTACGCTCTGTGATGAGGCAGTACTGTATGTCAGTATTTGAGGTAGGGTTGCACATTTTGGGGAATATTCAGAGGTGGAAACTTTCCGTGGGCATTATCTGGAATATATGTGAATTAACGGGAATATATGTGAATTAACGGGAATATATGTGAATTAACGGGAATATATGGGAATTATCGGGAATATATGGGAATTAACGGGAATATATGTGAATTAACGGGAATATATGGGAATTATCGGGAATATATGGGAATTAACAGAAATATATGGGAATTAACTGAAATGTATAGAAATGAATACCATTTAAATGTTTTTTGCATTGGATATAAACTCAGCAAAAAAATAAACGGCCCTTTTTCAGGACCCTGTCTTTGAAATATAATTCGTAAAAATCCAAATAACTTCACAGATCTTCATTGTAAAGGGTTTAAATAAACACTGTTTCCCATGCTTCTTCAATGAACCATAAACAACTAATGAACATGCACCTGTGGAACGGTCGTTAAGACACTAACAACTTAGAGATGGTAGGCAATTAAGGTCACAGTTATGAAAACTTAGGACACTAAAGAGGCCTTTCTACTGACTCTGAAAAACACCAAAAGAAAGATGCCCAGGGTCCCTGCTCATCTGCGTGAACATGCCTTAGGCATGCTGCAAGAAGGCATGAGGACTGCAGATGTGGCCAGGGCAATAAATTGCGATGCCTGTACTGTGAGACGCGCTACAGGGAGACAGGATGGACAGCTGATCGTCCTTGCAGTGGCAGACCACGTGTAACAACAGCTGCACAGGATCGGTACATCCGAACATCACACCTGCGGGACAGGTACAGGATGGCAACAACAACTGCCCGAGTTACACCAGGAACGCACAATCCCTCCATCAGTGCTCAGACTGTCCGCAATAGGCTGAGAGAGGCTGGACTGAGGGCTTGTAGGCCTGTTGTAAGGCAGGTCCTCACCAGACATCACCGGCAACGTCGCCTATGGGCACAATACCACCGTCGCTGGACCAGACAGGACCATCAAAAAGTGCTCTTCACTGACGAGTCGCGGTTTTATCTCACCAGGGGTGATGGTCGGATTTTCATTTCTCAACGGAATGAGCGTTACACGAGGCATGTATTCTGGAGCGGGATTGATTTTGGAGGTGGAGGGTCCGTCATGGTCTGGGGCAGTGTGTCACAGCATCATTGGACTGAACTTGTTGTCATTGCAGGCAATCTCAACGCTGTGCGCTACAGGGAAGACATCCTCCTCCCTCATGTGGTACCGTTCCTGCAGGCTCATCCTGACATGACCCTCCAGCATGACAATGCCACCAGCCATACTGCTCGTTCTGTGCGTGATTTCCTGTAAGACGGGAATGTCAGTGTTCTGCCATGGCCAGCGACGAGCCCGCATCTCAATCCCATTGAGCACGTCTGGGACCTGTTGGATCGGAGGGTGAGGGCTAGGGCCATTCCCCCCAGAAATGTCCAGGAACTTGCAGGTGCCTTGGTGGAAGAGTGGGGTAACATCTCACAGCAAGAACTGGCAAATCTGGTGCAGTCCATGAGGAGGAGCTGCACTGCAGTACTTAATGCAGCTGGTGGCCACACCAGATACTGACTGTTACTTTTGATTTTGACCCCCCCCCTTTCTTCAGGGACACATTATTCAATTTCTGTTAGTTACATGTCTGTGGAACTTGTTCAGTTTATGTCTCAGTTGCTGAATCTTATGTTCATACAAATATTTACACATGTTAAGTTTGCTGAAAATAAACGCAGTTGACAGTGAGAGGACATTTCTTTTTTTGCGGAGTTTATTTACCATGCCATATGAGACAGAAACATTAAACCTTTTACCTCATCATAAGTAGACATGATTACATCCTTCCAATAGAAAACATTTTTTTAGTTACGATTTGAACTTTAATTAAATTAGTTGACTCTTCACATGGGATGATTTCACTGAACAACAAAAGAAAGGAATATTGAATGATCCCCAATGATCCATCGCATCTCCCATAAACGTTTTCAACATGCATCTGTAAAATGGTAGTTTAGAAAGTAAAGCTTGGGTTGTCTTCCTCTCAGGCTTCCATGTCTTCTCCCAGGACCTCCTCAATGTCCACCTCCTTGAACGTCAGACTCTGAGGCTTCATCTTCACTGTCACTTTCCAACCTTGTTGAGGATGTTGTCAGGCTCAAAAAGCCTCATTTTCCCGGATGTCCACCAATTTTTCAACCCTTGTATTGGTCAGCCTGTTGCGTGATTTGGTGTGTGTGTTCCCAAACAAGGACCAGTTGCACTCTGAGGCGGCTGATGTTGGTGGGATTTGGAGGATGATGGAGGCAACAGGGGAAAAGGCCTCAGATCCACAATGTCCCTTCCCCCAGGTGGCTGATGAGATATGTTGGCACGGCTGCCATATTGCATTTCCATCCCAAAGCCCTTGCTTGGAAGTGTACTTCGCCAGGCTGCCAAAAACCTTGCTCTCATCCAGGCCAAGGTGGCGCGACACGGTAGTGATGACACCATAGGCTTTGCTGATCTCTGCACCAGACAGGATGCTCTTGCCAGCATACTTGGGGTCCAACATGTATGCTGCGGCATGTATGGGGTTCAGGCAGAAGTCTTCACACCTTTTGATGTATTTCAGAACTGCAGTTTCCTCTGCTTGGAGCAACAGTGAAGTGGGCAGGGCAGTACGGATTTCTTCTCTTACATCTGCAAGCAGAGTCTGAACATCAGACAGGATGGCATTGTCTCCCTCAATCCATGCAATGGCTACTGCTATAGGTGTCAGGAGTTTCAGGCCGCTTACCACTCTCTCCCAAAATACATCATCCATGAGGATCCTCTTGATGGGGCTGTCCATATCAGCAGACTGTGATATGGCCATTTCTTGGAGAGACTCCTTCCCCTCCAGGAGATTGTCAAACAGGACAACACCACCTCAACGGTTGTTGCTGGGCAGCTTCAATGTGGTGCTCTTATTCTTCTCACTTTACTTGGTGAGGTAGATTGCTGCTATAACTTGATGACCCTTCACATACCTAACCATTTCCTTGGCTCTCTTGTAGAGTGTATTCATTGTTTTCAGTGCCATGATGTCCTTGGGGAGCAGATTCAATACATGAGCAGCACAGCCAATGGGTTTGATTGGAGGGTAGGACTCCTCCACTTTAGACCAAGCAGCCTTCATGTTCGCAGCATTGTCTGGCACCAGTGCAAATACCTTCTGTGGTCCAAGGTCATTGATGACTGCCTTCAGCTCATCTGCAATGTAGAGACCGGTGTGTCTGTTGTCCCTTGTGTCTGTGCTCTTGTAGAATACTGGTTTTGTGGTGGAGATTATGTAGTTAATTATTCCTTGCCCACAAACATTCGACCACCAATCAGAGATGATTGCAATACAGTCTGCTTTCTCTATGATTTGCTTGACCTTCACTTGAACTCTGCACCCAGTAAATGAGTAGATGAAGCATGTCTGGTTGGAGGGGTGTATGCTGGGCGAAGAACATTCCGAAATCTCTTCCAATACACATTACCTGTGAGCATCAGAGGTGAACCAGCTGCATACACGGCTCGAGCAAGACATTCATCAGCATTTCTCTGACTACGTTCCTCCATTGAGTCAAAAAAACTTCTGATTCCAGGAGGACCATGAGCTGTTGCTATCGATAAGGTGTCTGATTCATCATTTTCACCTCGAATATAAGTAGAGGGACTATTGTCAGAGGTTGTGAGTGCTGAGGGAACTTGATGCACTTGCCCAGATGATTCTGCATCTTTTTGCGTTCTTCACATACAATTTGGCACAGTATTTGCAAATGTACACAGCTTTTCTTTTTTGATTAGCTGCAGTGAAATGTCTCCACACATCAGATAGTGCCCATGGCATTTTCCTGTAAAGATTAGAAAAAAAATTGTAAAAAAAAAACAAATACAATTCCATGTACAGATAAATAGTTAAGCAGTTAGATTAAACAACTCCTTTGTAAGATACATGTTTTAACATGTATGGAAACAGGTGAATTAACACTCAGTTAGCAGGCTCAAGCAAGCTAAAACCCACATGGTAGAAAAAACTAACTAGCAGAAATTGTTAACAAGTTAGAAATTATTTAAAAACACTTTGCTGTACGTGACTATTTACTAGTTAACAAAACATAATCTACGCCATATAAATTCACCCCACCCAGTGTTGTAATCAAAACTTACCAGAAAGCATGTAGTCCTTGTCTCAGACAGTGTAGTAGTGTGGGTTCAATAGCATCTCATTAGTGTGCAAGATCTTGAGAATCAGCTGTACATGTGATGGAAGAATACACTGTGCATGCAGAGGGTTGCTTTTCTATTGAATTGGGGATAGTTTAACCAAAATATGCCACAAGACCTACAATTGCCTTACGTGTATCCTACAAAAAAGGTTCACTGTTATGAGCCAACTTTTTTTATGAATTTAAGCAGATAAGTTCTGGTAATTTACCGGAAGGTTTCCGACCCTTTGCAACCCTATTTGGAGGTGAGAGGAGACAGTACTGTATTAGAGGTGAGTCACACTCTGTGCTGAGATTAGACAGAACTGTATGTTATTATTGGAGGTGACCTTAGTGTGGAGTTGACAGATACTGCAGAGGGATATCTTTGGTTATATCACCAGAGGTAGCGCTCCAGTGTACTACTAAACTCACAGCTCTAAAGGTCAGGGCTGTCTGAGAATGGACAGTGACAGAGAAGGTGCAATACTCTATTCTGCTTTGTGGTTTCGGTCTACATGCGTAATGCCAGAGACGTATATTGAATATACTACATGACCAAAAGTATGTGGACACCTGCTCGTCAAAAATCCCCCTTCCAAAATCATGGACATTAACATGGAATTTGTCCCCCATTTCCTGCTTTAACAGCCTCCACTCTTCTGGGAAGGCTTTCTACTAGATGATGGAACATTGCTTTGGGGACTTGCTTCCATTCATACACAAGCATTAGTGAGATCGGGTACTGATGTTGGGCGATTAGGCCTGGCTCGCAGTCGGCGTTGCAATTCATCCCAAAGGTGTTTGATGGGGTTGAGGTCAGGGCTCTGTGCAGGCCAGTCAAGTTCTTCCACACCAATAGACAAACCATTTCTGTATGAACCTCGCTTTGTGCACGGGGGCATTGTCATACTGAAACCGGAAATGGCCTTCCCCAAACTGTTGCCACAAAGTTGAAAGCACAGAATCGTCTGGAATGTCATTGTATGCTATAGTGTTAAGATTTCCCTTCACTGGAACTAAGGGGCCTTGCCCGAACCATGAAAAACAGCCCCACACCATTATTCCTCCTCCACCAAACTTTACAGTCGTCACTATGCAATGGGGCAGGTAGTGTTCTCCTGGAATCCGCCAAACCCAGATTCATCCGCCGGACTGCCAGATGGTGAAGCCTAATCCCTCACTCCAGAGAACGTGTTTCCACTGCTCCAGTGTCCAGTGGCGGCTTTACACTACTACAGCCGACACTTGGCATTACGCATGGTGATCTTAGGTTTGTGTGAGGCTGCTCGGCCATGGAAACCCATTTCATGAAGCTCCTGACAAACAGTTATTGTGCACTCGGCAGTCACGTTGTGTGGCCTTCGCAGTTGAGCCATTGTTGCTCTTAGACATTTCCACTTCACAATAACAGCACTTACAGTTGACTGGGGCAGCTCAAGCAGCGCAGAAATTTTACGAACTGACTTGATGGAAATATGGCATCCTATGACGGTGCCATGTTGAAAGTCACTGAGCTCTTCAGTAAAAAATCGGTGGATTCGGCTATTTCAGCCACACCCGTTGCTGACAGGTGTATAAAATCGAGCACACAGTCATGCAATCTCCATAGACAAACATTGGCAGTAGAATGGCCATTGTTTTTTTGTTTTAAATTTTTTTTATCTTTATTTTTTTAATTTTTTTTAATTATTTTTTTTTATATATATTTTTTTTATTTGTATTTTTTTGTATTATTATTTTTTTTAATATATATATATATATATATATATATATATATATATATATATATATATATATATATATATATATATATATATATATATATATATATATATATATATATATATATATATATATATATATATATTAATATTTTTTTTTGAATGGGGGTCCACATACATTTTTTTACATACACTATATAAAACAAAAGTATGTCTCTGTCTAGATGATGCTATCTGACTTATTTTGGAAGAAAAGCATATTTTGTAACTTTGCAGAGTATGCATCCTACTCTTAATTCAAATATCCTTGGTAGTGCAGGGCTTACACACGTACACAGAGAACAAAATAGATTTTCACTGCTGATTGAGGATGGTGCTTTGTGTTACAGTAATGGCCTCCTTTCAGTGCATGCTAATAATGAGAATGCCAAAATGAGTGAAATGGAGGCTCTGAGTAGAGTAATGACACTGCCACATTCTGTGCAATAAGAAATAGCTTTGATTTTCACATAATCAATAGCGGTTCAATTAGAGATATCTTTGCACTGAATGAGTTTCTAGAATTGCATAATTGTGTCATTATTTCTGTGTGACTTTGCATGTGTGTGCCATTTATTACAAATTGATTGCTAAATGTTTAACTACGGAGTACATTCATTTCACCCTGGGGAACGCATAGTAATATATATGTAAAATAAGGTGTTGTATCTAACAAAGTGCTTCATTTCCTTTTCACACAAATACAAGCTGACTTCATCACATGTTTTCCAGATAGACTTTGGATAATGTTACCAGTTGGCATCAGGAGAGTTTGACTGGCCCAGAGCCTTAGTTTTTATGTAATAGCCTCTGTTTTCTGAATACTCAGAATATATTTCATTCTGATACCTCTGATCCTCCGCTTGCCATTTTTCTTCCCTTTTTTTTTTTACACTTTGATATCGTTTCTGTTCTGTGTTTTTCTTATTATTCAAAACTCCTCTAGCCAGCCCCCCATCTCCTTACATCTCTGTTTTCGTTCTGCATCAGACGGTCTCAAAGGCTCGCGTTGACAGCCTCTCTCTCTCTCCGTGTTTTCTTCCGAAGCCCTGGAGGCCTTGTCTCTCTCTCCTGAGTCGACCTCTCTCAACCAGCGACGCCTCTAGCTGGATCTGAGACACACACTACAGCCGCACCAGAGCTCTCATTCGCAATCAAACCTCAGCAGGCCGATGAAAACACAGAAGATGGTGATCTACATCCTCCCTGTCACTGTCTTCCCACTGGGCACAGACATCAATTCAACGTCTATTCCACGTTTGCTCAATGTAATTTAATTGAAATGAAGTGGAAATAACGTTGATTCAACGTGTGTGTGTGTGTGTGTGTGTGTGTGTGTGTGTGTGTGTGTGTGTGTTGAACTTTTGTGTGAAAGCCTGTATGATTGACAGAGATGATGTAAGCTGGAGCTGCTGATGTTTCAGATTGTCAACACTTTCTTGGCTTTGGGAAACACAGACGTATGCACATCCACGCACAAACACACGCCTCTGTCTTGTGTATACACATTTTGAGTGACGATGCCAGAGAAACATAGACACATCACACAAATGGTTGGACAAGTTGCCAACCACAAGGCTCACTGCGCTGTCTGTCCTCCTTCTCAATTATCCAGCACCCCCTTTATAAATCTTCACATCCTTTTATGCAAAAAAAACTGTTGTTTCAGCAGCTTAGATGCTACTGCAGTTTCTAATTACCAGGCTTCTGTTGAAAAGAGAGAAATGAAGCAGCAATCTGGTGCCTAATTGGGCTTTGATTCCTGTTTTGTTTTGTGCAGAGGGTCTCATTCAGATGTGTATGTGTGCGTCATGCTGTAGTGTGGGCGAGGGTAATATGATATGACACTGCTGATTTAAAGAAAGGCCATGGGTGCTCTCCACCTTGACAAAACATTATTTTAATCTCTCTCTAATATAATAAATGCCATTTAGCGACTAACAGTCATATGTGCATATATTTTACATACAGGTGGCCCCGGGAAGTAAGGATACAATGTTTAACTGTGAAAATACAAGCGAGTGGAGTCTTCAGCAGGTCTGTGTAGGAGGGTATCATTCACTCACACACACAATCTTGTTATACTGTACCAGTGAAGATCAACTCAATATCTATCCTGTTTTGTGGGCTACCCTGCCACCCACTCACTATCTATTACTTTAAGACTATATATGTGTTCATCTCATTTACCTCCCAAGCACTCAAATTATTACACTCAGATACAACCAAGAAGATGTCTTTAAAAGACAATGTTTACTTTGTCTAGGCTCTCTAGTTTTGTATTTTGGATAATTAGCCTATTTCTCTAATTCTTTATAAACAAATATTGACTTTGTGAGCCAATTTGTGCACATACTTGGTCCAGTTAAACTCTTAGTTGCATTCACCTTCCACCGGATTGATTATTTATACAGAAATAGTCTTTGTAGATATCCCTTATCAATACTATAGGTGTCCCAGGCAGGCCCTGACAGTGCCTTAATTTGATCGTATCTGAACAGGCTATAACCACCAGCCCATAGCAGAATTAAGGGTTATTGTAACTCTGTAACTAGCTACTGTATTATGCACAATAAGCTGAGACACAACCGTGTGTCTACTCTCTTTGGAGTCCCACATGGGGCTAGGCGGACGGGCTGGGCGGACGGGCGGGCTAGGCGGACGGGCTAGGCGGACGGGCTGGGCGGACGGGCTGGGCGGGCGGGCTGGGCGGACGGGCTGGGCGGGCGGGCTGGGCGGGCGGGCTAGGCGGACGGGCGGACAGGCTAGGCGGGCGGGCTAGGCGGACGGGCGGACAGGCTAGGCGGGCGGGTGGACAGGCTAGGCGGAAAGACAGGCGGGAGGACAGACGGGCGGCCAGACGGGCGGCCAGACAGACGGGCAGGCAGGCAGACGGGAGGACAGGCGGGAGGACAGGCTGAAAGACAGACAGACGGGCGGGCAGACGGGCGGGCGGACGGACAGACGGGAGGGCAGGCAGGCAGACGGGAGGGCAGGCGGAAAGACAGGCGGGAGGACAGACAGACGGGCGGACAGGCAGGTAGACGTGTGGACAGGCAGGCAGACGGGAAGGCAAGCAGGCAGCCGGGAGGACATGCGGAAAGACAGGCGGGTGGCCAGGCAGGCGGGAGGACAGGCAGACAGACGGGGGGGGGGCGGGCAGGCAGACGGGAGGGAGGATAGACGGGAGGGAGGATAGACGGGAGGGAGGATAGACGGGAGGGAGGATAGACGGGAGGGAGGATAGACGGGAGGGAGGACAGGCTAGGCGGACAGACGGGCGGACAGGCTAGGCGGACAGACAGGCTAGGCGGACAGACAGACAGACAGACGGGCGGACAGACGGGCGGACAGGCTGGGCAGACAGACGGGCGGACAGACGGGCGGACAGGCTGGGCAGACAGACGGGCGGACAGACGGGCGGACAGGCTGGGCGGACAGACGGGCGGACAGGCTGGGCGGACAGGCTGGGCGGGCAGGCAGGCAGACGGGAGGGCAGGCAGGCAGGCAGACGGGAGGGCAGGCAGGCAGACGGGAGGGCATGCAGGCAGACGGGAGGGCAGGCAGGCAGACGGGAGGGCAGACGGGAGGGCAGACGGAAGGGCAGGCGGAAAGATAGGCGGGAGGACAGACGGGAGGGCAGGCAGGCAGACGGGAGGGCAGGCAGACAGACAGACAGACGGGAGGGCAGGCAGACAGACAGACGGGAGGGCAGGCAGACAGGCTAGGCAGACAGACAGACGGACGGGCGGGCGGACAGGCTAGGCGGACAGTAGGACGGGCGGGCGGACAGGCTAGGCGGGCGGACGGGCTAGGCGGACGGACGGACGGGCTAGGCGAACAGACAAGTGGACGGGCTAGGCGGACAGACGGAAGGACGGACGGGCTAGGCGGACAGACAGACGGACGGACTGGCGGACGGGCTAGGCGGACAGACGGAAGGACAGACGGGCGGACGGGCTAGGCGGACAGACAGACGGGCGGATGGGCTAGGTGGACAGACAGACGGGCGGATGGGCTAGGTGGACAGACAGACAGGTGGGAGGACAGGCGGAAAGACGGACAGGTGGAAAGACGGAAAGACAGACAGGCGGAAAGACAGACAGGCAGGAGGACAGTCGGAAAGGTGGGAGGACAGGTGAAAAGACGGACGGACAGGCAGAAAGACGGACGGACAGGCGGGAGGACAGGCGGAAAGACGGACGGACAGGCGGGAGGACAGGCGGAAAGACGGACGGATGGACAGGCGGAAAGATGGACGGACAGGCGGGTGGACAGGCGGAAAGACGGACGGACAGGCGGGAGGACAGGCGTAAAGACGGACGGACAGGGGGAAAGACGGACGGACAGACAGGCGGGAGGACAGGTGGACAGACAGACGGACAGGCGGGAGAACAGGCGGATGGACGGATAGACGGGAGGACAGGCAGACGGACAGACGGGAGGACAGACGGGAAGACGGACGGACGGACAGACGGGAGGACAGACAGACCGGAGGACAGGCGGACAGGCAGAAAGACAGACAGACGGGAGAACAGGAAGAAAGACAGACGGGAGAACAGGCAGAAAGACAGACGGGAGGACAGGCGGACAGACAGGCGGGAGGATAGACAGACAGGAGGACAGTGGAGACTGGAAATTAGTCAATGAAGAAGAGACTGACGGAGACAGAGTTACAGTACAAGCCTACCACTTCAGCAAGTGGTGACACTGATTTAGGTTGTCTTGGAAACCTCACTACTTGTTCAGATTAACCTGCCTGCTCAGGGATTCTCTTTCCTCAGCTCTGTCACATCGATAGTGACACTGGAGACCCAGACAAGGAGATGTCAGTGCTCTAGCCTACATGTTTAAACTTGGCTAAGGCATGTGTACAAATATAACTTTATGCTTTGGTAGTGAGTGAGTGATTCTGAACAAAACATTAAGAACACCTTCCTAATATAGAGTTGTACCCCCCTTTTTACCTTCAGAATAGCCTCAATTCGCCGGGGCATGGACTCTATAAGGTGTCGAAAGCATTTCACAGGGAAGCTGGCCCATGTTGACTCCAATGCTTCCCACAGTTGTCAAGTTGGCTGGATGTCCTTTGTGTGGTGGACCATTCTTGATACACACTGGAAACTGTTGAGCGTGAAAAACCCAGCAGCGTTGCAGTTCTTGACACAAACCGGTGCGCCTGGCACCTACTACCATACCTCGTTCAAAGGCACTTACATTTTTTGTCTTGCCCATACACCCTCTGAATGGCATACATACATAATCAATGTCTCAAATGTCTCAAGGCTTAAAAATCCTTCTTTAACCTGTCTCCTCCCCTTCATCTACACTGATTGAATTGGATTTAACAAGTGACATCAATAAGGGATCATAGCTTTCACCTGGATTCACCTGGTCAGTCTCTCATGGAAAGAGCAGGTGTTCTTAATGTTTTATACACAGTAATTTATGGTTTTTAATCAATGTGTAATGGCTGATAGTTAATGATCCTGTATCACGTCAATTAGAGCACTGCCCATTATGCCTAATCAAGGCACTGTTAGTGACATAATGAAGACTCAGAAGCTTGTTATCCGTTGATATTTGAAAATATGAAATATGGAGGGATCCGGCATCTTTTTTTGAACGTGACTTGACAACAATCAATGTTTAAAGGGCTACACATACTGTCCTAGCTAGCACATAACATTCTGAGAACCATATGTTTGTTAGAGCTTGGTGAGAGAGTGGTTGTCCTATGGTTATTTTGCATACATCCATCCCACAACTTTCTGGGAATGGTGCAAAATAGTTACTTGGCTTTTGAACATTCTCAGTACATTTAAGGAACTTGACAAAGTAAGTTATTTTCTTGGTATTTCATTACTACAGAAGGTTTCCTAAAAGTTCAAACATGGTTACATTTAATTTACATTTTGGTCATGTTTTAGGAACATTCTCCGACTGGTTTGACATTGGGAATGTTCTCAAATAGTTCAAAGAACATTAAACAACGTTCTTCTGTGGGAATTTCAGTACATCAGCATAACGTGTCTTACAGGTTTCCTCATGGTTCTATTTAAAGTCATGTTCTGAGAATGTTTAGAAAACTTTCCATAAAAAAACACAAAAATCCATGTGTCCTATCTGTGCTTGGAGTAAAAAAAAGAATCACACAAAGTAAGCTATCAGTGTTATTAAAAGTCTTATTGAAACATCCAGTAAAATGTTTAAGGAAGTTATTAAAAAAACTCTAAATAACCTATAATGTCAGTTCTCAGAGCATTAATAAAACTTTCAAGGAATCAGAGTAAAACGTTCTCAGAACATCCTTGCAACCTTAAAATAAACGTTCCCAGAACAGACAAAATGTTCACTTCTGTTCTTATGACTGACACTGCGTGTGTGTGTCTGTGAGGATATGAGAGGAAGGGAAAAGGAAAGATAAAGAGTAGTATACTTTCTCCCTCTGCCATAGCAATGATCTACACAGCCAGTGGATGTGACCTAGTTCAGAACAGGCTGCATCATATTAAACTTTAATACTTGCTAACAAACTAGATCCCATTACTGTCTGGAGCTCCATCTCTCAAGTGCTTTTCTCACGATTGGTTTTCTTCTGTCATTTTTTTCTACCTTAGAGCTGTAGAGGCAGTTTTAAAATGGCCCTATGGATATGGTGTTCATATTGGGACAGCCTCAGTCTCTGCAGGGCTTGTCAATGTCATCTGGAGTTGTCAGTCTCATCAACTTGGACACTGTATATGAAACGGCAACTAAAAGCCAAGCGTGGTCTGGGTAATCGTCAAGGGTTCAATTGCTATGTATAGAAATGTCAAACACTTCAAGGTAATGGTGATCCAGTATAAAATGACTTATACCTGGACGTTTCCTTCAAGTTCTCTTAGTCTGGTTCTGTCTCTCTACATTCATTGCTCTTGACATACTCTTCCTGGCTGAAGCGTGAGGCTTCAAGATACATTAGCAGGTGGTGTTCAGCGTGACAGCCAACTTCGCCTGTTTCCACTTGAGGCCAACTGATACAATTAGCACAAACATGGACTGGATTGCTTACAAAGGCACTAATACAGCCAGTGTGTTCTACAGTCGATGGGCTGTACAGTCAGTAAGCCTCATTCAATAAGACTAGTTATAGTTGTCGATTTTCTAAAAGCCAGTATGTGTGGTGTTACATTGAGGCGGCCATCTTGTCCATCCATGGTCCAGATAGTGCTTTTGAACTCTGACCCTGCTTTGATTTCGAAGGTGAAAGTATCTGACTTTTAACCTCCACTGTATCCATTGTATTGCCCAGCAGTGGATAAACTCAGGGTGTCTGAGACTACAGCTACCCCACAGTGCTCTGAGTGCCTGCCTTGCAGGTGTTAGATGAGTTAGGTCCAGTTTCTATTTATACCTACTGTACCGTTGTCATGGATGGATACCTCTCATTTATTCTTCTTACCCAGAATACCCCACTGTGTGGATGACACTCCAAAGCCAAATAAATGCATGGAGCAGAGAAGGGGAGAGGGAGAGGGAAATACAGGCCAAGAAGGAGGGAAATACTCTAGATAATGTAAGTAAGTGCGAGTGAGTGACAGAGGGAAATAAAAAGAGTGATCAGCCCCCAAATCAGCAGAGATGAAACTCCATTATTTATGTGTAAGATGTCCTGTGCCAGCATGATAAGGGAGACTGTTACCCTCCATGTAAAATGAATTGTTAGCCAGAATTATATTCCCTCACGTTTGGTGCAGGAGAAAGGAAAACTGTTATTACAAACACAGCTGGGTGTATCGCCCTCTATATACCACACAGCAAAACCTGCTCTAAATTCACACTTGAGAAAGTGTACTTGTAAAGGCACTAGAAAATAGATGGGGAAGGGTCTATGGTGGCTAACAGTTTATAATGCCTAAATCACACATTTTACATGGAGCCACTTGAGACTGATGAACTGTGAATATTATCCGAACACCACCAAGCTATATTCTATTCAGCCGTGTTTCTATAACTTTCATTTCTACTACCTCCACTATTCGACTGTTTATGTTTTTTGCTCCCCATAGCAATTCTACACTAATTTCCTCCACTATTGCAGATTCCACAACAAGCTAGTTTTTGATCCATTACCAACAAAGCTTCCAAGCAAACAAACCATTGAACTGCAAACTTAATGTTACAATTTCAGTTCTTTGATTAAGTACAGAGACATTGTCGATTTGATGACAATATTTGAGAGTTGATCATGGTAGTACCTCAACACCTTTAAACATGTAATTCCGTATCTCAATGGAGCTATGTCTGTCTGAATGTGTGTGTTCCTGTGTGATGTATTTCAGAGGGCCGGAAGTGGAGTCAGCTCAGAGCTCTAACCACCCTAAGACAGGACTAAGTGTTTTTCCTCTACCTCACTGTGTTATTATGATTGAATGAGCCCATCTGGCTTCTGTAGATGGAGAGTCATTGACGCTGGGTGTTGGTGTTTGATTCAGGTTGTCTGGAACAAAGCACCTCAATCTATCACTGCTTGTACTGGGAAGGGTCACCAAAACACTGGAATAAGCTTCCTCTGTCTTTGTTACAATATCAAGTCTCTCTGTATCTCTGCTGAAGGTAGCTGTAAGTGGGTTTGTTGTAGCACTGAGCCATTGCAGTAGTCCTGTCGTCAGTGTCTCAAGTAAAAGACCTGGGATAAAAGCGCTACATGTTCATTAGGCCTACTTGGAGTGTTGTCATGTGTGAAAGCGATCTTAGAGATGTTGGGCATCTATTCCAACTTAAGCAATTTGCACTTTAAAGCTAGCTACTACAAATTAACAAGCAGACATCTTTTTAAATAGCTGTTGAGGTATGTAGTGAAAGTCTCAACGTCTCTCCCTCATTCATTAACTTTCAACAGCATCTGTTAACCCTAAATCGAAGACGGCGTGTCCTGTGGCCTTCACGACCGTTAACTCACTTGGTTAACCCCTCCTGACCATGAAACGCAACAACCACAACCACAGTATTGGGAGCTGAACTTCTGTGAAGAGAAAAACGTTGAGGCTTATGTCCCGGGAATGTTTTTTAACTGAAAGACTGCAACAACAATTTATTTTTTTTGTTCTTTTTTTACAGCACTGGTGTGTTGTGATGCGCCAGGTAGAAATTGCTGTGTCACTGCAACTTCTACTCTTGTTGCGCTACAGTCAACACATCTCATTACACTCAACTGACCACTCGACCGCACAACTCCACCCACGGTCAATCTGTCTGACCGTGACCATTTAGCTGTAAGAACCCTTAGCACCCACCTGACTGTGAGCGTCTGACCATGAGATTGGCCAGCCCAGAGCAGAACCACTCCACTCCTCCTCATCATCCTCTCTGCACACCGCTACACAGCAATCTGCTTGCAGGAGGAACATAGGCGCTTTGTGATTCCTCTGGGCTGCTCCTGACAAGCAATAATAGTCCTAATGTGTGTTTTTATTGTAGGCCAGGGAATTAAAGCAATATTAAACCCGGGAGACTTCCTGGTAGTGAATGTGCTGGGGAACGTGTGGTGCGTCAGGTGTGGGGAGACTCAAAGCAGGTAGGTAAGGAGAACTGAGAGAGGGAACTCATACCGAATACTAACTTGAAGTACTGTAACTTGACAGGCCTTCCTGTAAAATAGAGTCCACTGTCTTACATTTGGCGGCAGCAGTGGGATCTGGACATCTACATCACTGTAAGTAAACAAACAAGCACTTGAAGACCTTGTTGTGCAAGCCTGCCTTACTGTCACCTCCCTTGGCTGTAAGGGTCCACTGTCTTATCAAGATTTAAGACTGGTGTGTCTCACATCCCTGTTAGTCTCACCTAGCTTGGCCTATAGACCCTTGCTTGGTCCATTTTGACCTGTACCCCTGACTTGTGTGTTGTACTGAGGAACATAAGGCTATTGTAAACAAGTGCGGCAGGCCAAACTAAACGTGGATTTACGAGACACCAGCACAGATTGTTGCCATGGTGTTGCTAATGGGATTGTTACAGAAGAGTCAGGATTAAAGTCACTGAGTGACACTGACACAGCCTGAACCATGCAGGGCCTGAATGACTGGGTGTGTTTACTAGGTCTGAGTCCTCAGCACTGAACACATTTACTGTGTTGCAGAGAGGGTTTTGCTGAACAAACATGCCTATAGACAGAGGTGACATTATACTTGATATCTTCATCATAAGGCCATATAACAGGGATGTCATCTTTTGGCAACAACATGGCGTCCATACCAGGAAATGATCAAGTCACATATTATTTTTCACATGCTTCGTAAACAACAGGTGTAGACTACTTACGGCCCTTCCCAACAATGTGAATAACAGGAGGAATAAATACACAATGATACAGTACCTTCGGAAAGTATTCAGACCCCTTGACTTTTTCAACAGTTTGTTACTTTTCAGCCTATTTCTAAAATGGTATAAATGATTTGATAAATTATCTACACACAATACCCCATAATGACAAAATGGAAACAGGTTTTTAGAAATGTTTGCAAATGTATAAAAAAATACAAACCGAAAAACCTTATTTACTTTGACTTTTTCCACCTGTGGTAAATTCAACTCATGGGACATGATTTGGAAAGGCACACACCTGTCTATATATGGTCCCACAGTTGACAGTGCATGTCAGAGCAAAAACCAAGCCATGAGGTCAAAGGAATTGTCCGTAGAGCTACGATACAGGTTTGTGTCGAGGCACATACAGTTGAAGTCGGAAGTCTATTCAGTTCACCCATGTTACCTATGAGTGTTTATCTGAGTCATACAGTTGAAGTCAGAAGTTTACATACACTTTAGCCAAATACATTTAAACTCAGTTTTTTTTGCATTCCTGACATTTAATCCTAGTAAAAATTCCCTGTCTTAGGTCAGTTAGGATCACCACTTTATTTTAAGAATGTGAAATGTAGTGATTCAGAATAATAGTAGTGATTTATTTCAGCTTTTATTTTTTTCATCACATTCTCAGTGAGTCAGAAGTTTACATACGCTCAATTAGTATTTGGTAGCATTGCCTTTACCCGACATGTTTGACCCAAGATAAACAATTTAAAGGCAATGCTACCAAACACTCAATTAGTATATGTAAACTTCTGACCCACTGAGAAGGTGATGAAAGAAATAAAAGCTGAAATAAATCACTCTACTATTATTCTGACATTTCAAATTCTTAAAATAAAGTGGTGATCCTAGCTGACCTAAGACAGGGAATTTTTACTAGGATTAAATGTCAGGAATTGTGAAAAACTGAGTTTGAATGTATTTGGCTAATGTGTATGTAAACTTTTGACTTCAACTATATATATATATATATATATATATACACACACACACACACACACACACAGTTGAAGTCTGAAGTTTACATACACTCAATTATTATTTGGTAGCATTGCCTTTAAATTGTTTAACTTGGGTCAAACATTTTGGGTAGCCTTCCACAAGCTTCCCACAATAAGTTGGGTGAATTTTGGCCCATTCCTCCTGACAGAGCTGGTGTAACTGAGTCAGGTTTGTAGGCCTCCTTGCTCACACACGCTTTTTCAATTCTGCCCACAAATTTTCTATAGGATTGAGGTCAGGGCTTTGTGATGGCCACTCCAATACCTTGACTTTGTTGTCCTTAAGCCATTTTGCCACAACTTTGGAAGTATGCTTGGGGTCATTATCCATTTGGAAGACCCATTTGCGACCAAACTTTAACTTCATGACTGATGTCTTGAGATGTTGCTTCAATATATCCACATAATATTCAATTCCACATGATGCCTTTAAGGTTCTGTTGGTATAGGACTCGTTTTACTTTGGATATAGGTACTTTTGTACCCGTTTCCTCCAGGATCTTCACAAGGTCCTTTGCTGTTGTCCTGGGATTGATTTGCACTTTTTGCACCAAAGTACATTCATCTCTAAGAGACAGAAAGCATCTCCTTCCTGAGCGGTATGACGGCTGCATGGTCCCATGGTGTTTATACTTGCGTACTATTGTTTGTACAGATGAACATAGTACCTTCAGGCGTTTGGAAATTGCTCCCAAGGATGAACCAGACCTGTGGTGGTCTACAATTGTGTTTTCTGAGGTCTTGGCTGATTTCTTTTGATTTTCCCATGATGTCAAGCAAAGAGGCAGTGAGTTGGAAGGTAGGCCTTGAAATACATCCACAGGTACACCTCCAATAAATTATGTCAATTAGCCTATCAGAAGCTTCTAAAGCCATGACATCATTTTCTGGAATTTTCCAAGCTGTTTAAAGGCACAGTCAACTTAGTGTATGTACACTTCTGACCCACTGGAATTGTGATACAGTGAAATAATCTGTCTGTAAACAATTGTTGGAGAAATGACTTGTGTCATGCACGAAGTAGATGTCCTAACTAACTTGCTACAAACTATAGTTTGTTAACAAGAAATTTGTGGAGTGGTTGAAAAACGAGTTTTAATGACTCCAACCTAAGTGTATGTAAACTTCCTACTTCAACTGTATGTGTAACCTTTTTATTTAACTAGGCAAGTCAGTTAAGAACAAATTCTTATTTACAATGACGACGTGTACCGGCCAAACCCGGACAACGCTGGGACAATTGTGTGCTGCCCTATAGGATTCCCAATCACAGCCGGTTGTGATACAGCCTGGATTCTAACCAGGGTGTCTGTAGTGACGTCTCAAGCACTGAGATGCAGTGCCTTAGACCGCTGCGCCGCTCGGGTGCCCAATTTCTGGGGAAGGGTACCAAAACATTTCTGCAGCATTGAAGGTCCCCAAGAACACAGTGGCCTCCATCATTCTTAAATGAACGAAGTTTGGAACCACCAAGACTCTTCCCAAAGCTGGCCGCCTGGCCAAACTAAGCAATCTGGGGAGAAGGGCCTACGTCAGGGACCAAGAACCCAATGGTCACTCTGACAGAGCTCCAGAGTTCCTCTGTGGAGATGGGAGAACCATTCAGAAGGACAACCATCTCTGCAGCACTCCACCAATCAGGCTTTTATGGTAGCGTGGCCAGACAGAAGCCATTCCTCAGTAAAAAGCACATGACAGCCTGTTTGGAGTTTGCCAAAAGTCACCTGAAGACTCTCAGACCATGAGAAACAAGATTCTCTGTTCTGATGAAACCAAAATTGAACTCTTTGGCCTGAATGCCAAGTGTCACGTCTAGAGGAAACCTGGCACCATCCTTACGGTGAAGCATGGTGGTGGCAGCATCTTGCTGTGGAGATGTTATTCATAGACAGGGACTAGGAGACTAGTCAGGATCGAAGGAAAGAGGAATGGAGCAAAGTACAGAGGGCTCCTTGATGAAAACCTGCTCAGGACTTCAGATGGGGGCGAAGGTTCACCTTTCAACAGGACAATGACCCTAAACACAGAGCCAAGACAATGTAGGAGTGGCTTCGGGACATGTCTCTAAATGTCTTTGAGTGGCCCAGCCAGAGCCTGGACTTGAACCCAATCAAGCATCTCTGGAGAGAACTGAAAATAGCTGTGCAACAATGCTCCCCATCCAATCTGACAGAGCTTGAGAGGATCTGCAGAGAAAAATGGGAGGAAATCCCCAAATACACGTGTGCCAAACTTGAAGTGTCATACCCAAGAAGGCTCAAGGCTGTAATTGCTACCAAAGGTGCTTCAACACAGTTCTGAGTAAAGGGTCTGAATACTTATGTAAATGTGATATTTCAGTTTTTAATTATTGATACGTTTGCTAAAATTTCTAAAAACCTGTTTTGGCTTCGTCATTATGGGGTATTGTGTGTAGATTGAGGGGGGAAAACTATTTAATCCATTTTTGAATAAGGCTGTAACGTAACAAAATGTGGGAAAAGTAAATAGGTCTGAATACATTCCAAATGCACTGTACTGTAGGTACGGATAAAGTCACTAGGCAACAGGATAGATCATAAACGGTAACAGCAGTGTATGTGATGAGTTAAGAGTTAGTGCAAAATAGATAGTCCAGGTAGCTATTTAGGACCTTCCTCTAACAATGCCTGGTATAGACGTCCTGGATGGCAGGGAGCTTGGCCCCAGTGATGTGCTGGGCCGTACGCACTACATTCTGTAGCGCCGTGCGGTCGGATGCCAAGCAGTTGCCATAACAAGCGGTGATGCAGCCAGTCAAGATGCTTTCAATGGTGCAGCTTTAGAACTTTTTGAGGATCTGAGGGCCTATGCCAAATCTTTTCAGCCTCCTGAGGGGGAAGAGGCATTGTCGTGCCCTCTTCGACTGAGTAGATGTGTGAGGACCATGATAATTCCTTTGTGTTGTGTACACCGAGGAACTTGAAGCTCTCAACTCGTTCCACTACAGCCCCGTAGATGTGGATAGGATCATGCTCAGCCCTCAGGTTCCTGTAGTCCACAATCAGCTCCTTTGTCTTGCTGACGTTAAGGGAGAGGTTGTTGTCCTGGCACCACACTGCCAGGTCACTGACCTCCTCCCTATGTGGCTGTCTCATCGTCGTCGGTTATCAGGCCAACCACCATCGGGTTGTCAGCAAACTTCATGATGATGGTGGAGTTGTGCGCCACCATGCAGTCGTGGGTGAACAGGGAGTACAGGAGGGGACTCAGCACGCACCCCTGAGGGGTCCCGTATTGAGGGTCATCATGGTGAATGTGTTGTTGCCTACCCTTACCACCTGGGGGCAGCCCGACAGGAAATTCAGAATCCAGTTGCAGAGAGAGGTGTTCAGTCCCAGGGTCCTGAGCTTAGTGATACGCTTGGAGGGAACTATGGTGTTGAATGCTTCATAGTATGGTAAAAAATGAATGAAAAATGAATAAACTCAAATTGTTTTTTGGGGAACCAGGGTTACACATGTAACTTTTTTTGTACCAAATTCTTTCCTGTATATCTCTGATGCATTTCAGACACCTCAAACAGGATGGAATATTTGCAAACAGGATGGAATATTTGTTATTCAGTACTGGCTTCCTTCTTTTCACTCTGTCAATTAGGTTAGTATTGTGGAGTAACTACAATGTTGTTGATCCATCCTCAGTTTTGTCCTATCACAGCCCTTAAACTCGAACTGTTTTAAAGTCACCATTGGCCTCATGGTGAAATCCCAGAGTGGTTTCCTTCCTCTCCGGAAAATGAGTTAAGAAGGACGCCTGTATCTTTGTAGTGACTGGGTGTATTAATACACCGTCCAAAGTGTAATTAATAACTTCACCATTCTCAAAGGTATATTCAGTGTCTGCTTTGGAAAACATTTCAAATCTACCAATAGGTGCCCTTTTTTGCGAAGCATTTTTAAACATCCCTGGTCTTTGTGGTTGAATCTGTGTTTGAAATTCACTGCTCGACTGAGGGACCTTACAATTATCTGTACGTGTGGGGTACATGCATGAGGTAGTCATTCAAAAATAATTTTAAACACTATTGCACAGAGTGAGTCCATGCAACTTATTATGTGACTTGTTTACTCCTAAACTTATTTAGACTTGCCATAACAAAGGGGTTGAATCCTTATTGACTCACATTTCAGCTTAAAATGTTTAATTAATTTGTAAAAATGACAAAAAACAATTTCACTTTGACATTATGGGGTATTGTGTGTAGGCCATTTTACAATTCAGACTGTTACACAAGATGTGGAAAAAGTCAAGCAGTGTGAATACTTTCTGAAGGCACTGTATTATTGACATCTTGTTGCGGTGCTTCTGCTACAACTCTTTTCAATCTGTATAGGCTCTCTCCCCAGCCACATACAAAGATCAATCCAAGGATGATATGGGTCTGTTGGCCATGCCAGCAGGCACTTGGCGGGGTTTGGACCTGCACATCCGATCAATAGTCACCGTGCTTCTTCGCTGTAGTCTTGCCTGACTGGAGGAAACACAATATTGCTGCTCTCTTTCTCTACACACATGCACGAATACTCACACATGCGTTCAGACACACACAAATGAATAAGCACATATATATATATATATATATACACATACACATACACATACACATACATACATACAAGTGCACACACTCATGCGCAACCCCCCCCCCCCCACAAAGCAGTTTGGTCAGGGGGTCAGCTGTCTAGGCTAGAAAAATCAATTTCTGCTGTGCTGACAGCCACTCCAAGGTAAGCCTGAGGTATTGAGACTGCCTGAGATGGATAAGAAAGGAAAATAGGGAGAGTGGCTTTAAGATGGATAGGAGGAGAGACGGACAGAGAAAGAGTGTTTGTTTTTTTTGTGAATATGAATGTCTGTCGAGGTCACGTCAGGAAAATCTCTTGATCCTACTCATATTCTGAAAAGATCACAATGACATACTGTCACGGTTGTCGTCGGTGAATGAGGACCAAAATGCAGCAGGTACGTGTATGCTCATTTCGACTTTTATTAACTACAAAAAATGAACACTCCAAAACAAACAAACCACGAAAACGAACGAACAACAAAACAGTCTGGCAAAGCCTAGGGCTGAACACAGAACAATCACCCACAAAACACAAACACACCCTTAATTATGGGACTCTCAATCAAAGGCAGATAGACAACACCTGCCTTCAACTGAGAGTCCCAACCCCAATTAATAAACATAGAAACACACTCACCAGACTAGACATAGAAATACATACACATAGACTATAAACCAAAACCCCGGAAATACTAAATCAAACACCCTTAAACCAAACACACCACCCTGAACCACATAAAACAAATACCCTCTGTCACGCCCTGACCAAACTACAAAACAATTAACCTTATATACTGGCCAGGACGTGACAGTACCCCCCCCTTAAAGGTGCTACCCCGGAAGCACCTTAACAAAAAAAAAATAACCCCAAACAATACCCAAAAGAAAAATTCCCCCTTACTAAAGGGAGGGAAGGGAGGGTGGCTGCCGTCAATGACGGCACTGTGCTACACCCCCCCTCCCCAACCCACCTATTTTTTGGAGGTGGCTCCGGCTCAGGCCGTTCCAGGCTGTCTGGGCAGTCTGGCAACTCGGGACAGTCTGGCAACTCGGGACAGTCTGGCCACTCGGGACAGTCTGGCCACTCGGGACAGTCTGGCCACTCGGGACAGTCTGGCCACTCGGGACAGTCTGGCCACTCGGGACAGTCTGGCCACTCGGGACAGTCTGGCCACTCGGGACAGTCTGGCCACTCGGGACAGTCAGGGCAGTCTGGCCACTCGGGACAGTCAGGGCAGTCTGGCCACTCGGGACAGTCAGGGCAGTCTGGCCACTCGGGACAGTCAGGGCAGTCTGGCCACTCGGGACAGTCAGGGCAGTCTGGCCACTCGGGACAGTCAGGGCAGTCTGGCCACTCGGGACAGTCAGGGCAGTCTGGCCACTCCGGCAGTTCAGGGCAGTCTGGCCACTCGGGACAGTCAGGGCAGTCTGGCCACTCCGGCAGTTCAGGGCAGTCTGGCCACTCCGGCAGTTCAGGGCAGTCTGGCCACTCCGGCAGTTCAGGGCAGTCTGGCCACTCCGGCAGTTCAGGGCAGTCTGGCCACTCCGGCAGTTCAGCGCAGTCTGGCCACTCCGGCAGTTCAGCGCAGTCTGGCCACTCCGGCAGTTCAGCGCAGTCTGGCCACTCCGGCGACTGTTGACTGGCGGGCAGCTCCGACGACTGTTGACTGGCGGGCAGCTCCGACGACTGTTGACTGGCGGGCAGCTCCGACGACTGTTGACTGGCGAGGCTGGGTTTACGCACTTGCAGTTTAGTGCGGGGAGCGGGAACAGGACGAGTCGGACTGGGTGGACGCACTTCCGGGTCCGCACGAGAGACAGGAGCTGGAAACCCAGGGCTATGGAGGCGCACAGCCGGTCTAGATCTTACCTCCTGCACAACCCGCCTTGGCTCGATGGAACTAGTAGCCCTGCACGAGCGGAGTGCTCGTACAGGGCAGACTGGGCTGTGCAGGGGCCTGATGGTAGCCGTGCGTAGAGCGGGAGTTGGGTAGCCTGGTCCTCGGAGGCGTACCGGCGACCAGATGCGCTGCGCAGGCATCCTCCTACCAGGCTGGATGCCCGCTCTAGCACGGCACCTGCGAGGGGCTGGAATAACTCGCACCGGACTGTGCGTGCGTATGGGTGAGAGTGCGCTTCTCAGCAAAACATGGCGCTCCCCACCTCATACGCTCCTCCATATAACCACGGGTAGCTGGCTTCCGGCTCTTCCTTCGCCTGGCCAAACTACCCGTGTGCCCCCCCAAAAAAAATTATTGGGGGTGCCTCTCGTGCTTAAACGCCAGTCTTGTCCCTCGGAAACGTTCCCGGTCCATACCAGCCTTACTCCTATTCTCTCTCTCGCGTACCACCTGTTTCCAAGGAAGGCGATCTTTCCCTGCTTGGATCTCCTCCCAAGTGTAGGAGCCTTCTCCCTCCAAGATCTCCTCCCAAGTCCATCTCTCTCATTTGTCCTCTTCGAAAATCCTCCGCTCCTTCCTCTGCTGCTTGGTTCTGGTTAGGTGGGTGATTCTGTCACGGTTGTCGTCGGTGAATGAGGACCAAAATGCAGCAGGTACGTGTATTCTCATTTCGACTTTTATTAACTACAAAAAATGAACACTCCAAAACAAACAAACCACGAAAACGAACGAACAACAAAACAGTCTGGCAAAGCCTAGGGCTGAACACAGAACAATCACCCACAAATCACAAACACACCCTTAATTATGGGACTCTCAATCAAAGGCAGATAGACAACACCTGCCTTCAACTGAGAGTCCCAACCCCAATTAATAAACATAGAAACACACTCACCAGACTAGACATAGAAATACATACACATAGACTATAAACCAAAACCCCGGAAATACTAAATCAAACACCCTTAAACCAAACACACCACCCTGAACCACATAAAACAAATACCCTCTGTCACGCCCTGACCAAACTACAAAACAATTAACCTTATATACTGGCCAGGACGTGACACATACAAAAAGATCTAGGATCCTTGCCAGGAAAACCTGATAATCAACTCCCACACTCTCCACAGTGGCCTATTCTCTTTTGATACCATATTGGATTTAACCGTTTATGAAAGAGTAATAAATAAATAAGAAATTAGATTAACACTATCTGGCCAATTTCTGTTCCCTCTGCTTAGCAGACTGGAGGGACGATGCACAAACTGAGACCGTTATTGAGAGTTACAGTACTGTAGTTTACACAAGCTTTCACTTAATCTTGAGAAATGTGGATTATTCAGTTACCTACTCCATCTTGGGTCAGGGTTCATGTTATTTCACAGTGGAATGAATGCTGTTGGAGATGCTGGTTATCCGGGGGAGTAGTTTGAAGGCAGCTGGACAGCAGTAAGTATGTATACTGTAGTTTAGGTACTGCATGCCAGTAGTTATTTTAAAGGCACCTTGAATTTAGGTGCTCATTCTGCAAAATGTGGCCTGCCAATCAACTGAATATCTTTTTAATGCTTTGCTCATTCAACACAATTATTCCCCCCCCCCCCCCCCCCCCCCCCCACACACACACACACCAATCAAATTAAGTACCAGATTTTCAGTGAACAAACTAGCCAGCAGCATACTGACCTGCATCCCACTGCTGGTTTGCCTCTGAAGCTAAGCAGGGTTGGTCGTGGTCAGTCCCTGGATGGGAGACAAGATGCTGCTGGAAGTGGTGTTGGAGGGTCAGTAGGAGGCACTCTTTCCTCTGATCTCCCCAAAAATTATTCCATTGTAGCGATTGGGGACATTTCCCTGTCTAAGGTGTTGTCTTTTGGATGGGACGTTAAACGGGTGTCCTGGCTCTCTGTGGTCACCAAAGATCCCATGGCACTTATCGTAGGGGTGTTAACCCTTGTGTCATGGCTAAATTGCCAATCTGGCCCTCATACCATCATGGCCACCTAATCATCCCCAGCTTCTAAATGACTAATTCATTTCCTGTAACTAGTCCCCAGGTTGTTGCCAGACATGCGAATGTGTTCTCAGTCAACTTACGTGGTAAAATAAGGAGGGGGAAAAAACTGACTCTGAAAAATCCAACTGCATTATTCAGACAAGATGACAGAAACCAGAGAGGAGAAAAAATAGTTCATACACCTGAGTGAAAATGTGAAAACACAAACTCAGAAAAGTCACCTTCAACAACCCACAGTGAAGTATTTTTTGCCCAGAATCACAAACTCTCTCTCTGCTTCAATCTCTTAAACCTTTTTCGGGATCAGTGTCCCATCCACAGGACGGTTGAGCTAACGTAGGCTAATGCGATTAGCATGAGGTTGTAAGTAACAAGAGCATTTCCTAGGACATAGACATATCTGATATTGGCCGAAAGCTTCAATTCTTGTTAATCTAACTGCACTGTCCAATTTACAGTAGCTATTACAGTGAAAAAGTACCATGCTATTGTTTGAGGAGAGTGCACAATTGTGAACATGAAAAGTTATTAATAAACAAATTAGGCACATTTGGGCAGTCTTGAAACAAATGCAATAGTTCATTGGATCAGTCTAAAACTTTGCACATACACTGCTGCGATCTAGTGGCCAAAATCGAAATTCTGCCTGGGCTGGAATAATACATTATGGCCTTTCACTTACATTTCAAAGATGATGATACAAAAGAACATTTGTTTTTTGCTTTGCATTATCTTTTACCAGATCTATTGTTATTCTCCTACATTCCTTTCACATTTCCACAAACTTCAAAGTGTTTCCTTTCAAATGGTATCAAGAATATGCATATCCTTGCTTCAGGGCCTGAGTTACAGGCAGTTAGATTTGGGTATGTAATTTTAGGCAAAAATTGGAAAAAAAAGGAGCGGATTCTTATGCGGTTCACCTCTCGCTCGCACACACTACTCTCTCCACACACCATATCTCCTACCACTGACAAGTGGAACTATACCGGCGGAGACCCATATAAAATGTATTAGCAGAACACCTTGCTGCATCCCCCCTTCCCCCTCCAAAAGGACCATAATGGAAATAAGCTTTTAAGCTTCATTGTGTTCTCTTTGATTTTCTTAAATTGTATGTGGAGGCGTCACCGGCTGGAGCGCCCTTATGTATGTATTTTAAAATATTGTCAAATAAATTCAATCAATCAATTCAAACTCTGGTCCTGAACTTCTCTATTATAATTTATTTTTCAAAGACCAATACACTCCACTACAGAGTTTCTCCACTCCATGTCTATGGACCCATTCATGCTTTGGGTCTTGCTGTTTGGCCATTGAGTTAGCTTAGCTGACACCCGCTTAATCATGTTTTGTATCGTTATTCTTTGTATCACTTCATCACTTTGACTAATGTGGAAATGTCTCTTCTTCAGGAGAACCACGCAAGTTTGACCCAACATTTAGAGGACCAATCTGCAACAGGTAATGTTTCACTTTGCTTTTGCATTATCACAGTTTAACTGTGCGTCTTGATTGTTTGATTGCTGTGACTGAGGACTTGTTGTTACAGATTTGTTATCTTAATTTGATCACTCTGTTGTCGCAGAGAATTTTCCCACACAACAGGAAATGCAAATTGTAATGTATTCAAGGTTTAAAAAGTTAGTAATTTCAACTTGAACATTTCAGACTTGACTTGGTCTAACGAAAAATGTATCAACCCCTGTAAAAATGTCCATGAATTATAATCCACATAATAATTCAGTTTTCCTGTTGCTGCAGGATTATTTTCCTGCTGTGAGAAGCAGGGTAAAATTAAGATTTGAATGTGTAATCCCATTTCCAGACAGTGAGTGTTCATGTAGATTCAGTGCCTCTTCACTAGCCTCGCAAGCCGCCTGATCCAGCCAGCGAACATTAATGTAAGCTTGCAAGATCAGGCGGCTTGCGAGGCTACCTTTTCAATACACTGCTGCCAATGGACACGTTCGAGCGGATACATTTTGTCTAGTCGGTGACCATCGTTGTTCACCAACTTTCAAAGTGTGTTGCATTATGGGGATACAAATGTTCCGACTTGCGCCTACAATGTCCACTGCATGGACTAAACATGTGATCAAAGGTCATGCAGTTTTTGATGAAGTCGCTGTAGTTGCTTCTCAGTAACTGCACCATGCAGCCATTACCTGCATTGTGGGAGGCGCTATTTGTCAACCAATCATTAGGGTGTTTTTTTTTAACCACGCGAATG
Organism: Salmo trutta; assembly: GCF_901001165.1. Lineage (NCBI taxonomy): Eukaryota > Metazoa > Chordata > Actinopteri > Salmoniformes > Salmonidae > Salmo > Salmo trutta. Next base: position 28,752,380 of record NC_042987.1, read on the forward strand.
TGATCAAAGACATGACTGAAACAGGAACCAATATTGCCAAAATTCTAAAGCTACAGGGGCTACAAATGAAAGTTTTATTTGAGACCTCTCTCTAACCAATTATTTGCACACACTTTATGTTTTCAGTGAGTGTATGATATGGGAGTATTGAACATTTTTTATTTTAAACATTTATAAAGAAATGTTTATGAACAATAGCAGCTATGGTAACACTGTCATGCGGATCTGAGCCTTGCTGTTTGAAAACCACAACAGTGTCTGACTTTTGGCTGTCACAGACTTCACCTCATCGACTTTCGTCTACAGTCAGCTTCGTTGGTCTTACTACTCGAACACACCCAATAGCTAGGAGTGATTATGAAAGGAGAGTGTGCTGCCAAAGGGCTGTCTCACTGGTGATGTACTGTAGTACACATGTTTTAAGGCTTTGGTGATGTACTACACAACTTTTAATACTACACATCAATGTTAAAGACACACATTCACAAGAGAGCTGTAGTCACCATGGAACTGCCCTGCTGGCAGGCTAGTCCCTTTGCTATATCGACAGTAGTCGGATTTTGATATAGAATAGAAAATGTAAATGAATTAAGGGCAACGTCCCTTACCCTTTTAAAAGTAGTGCACTAATCGGGGAATAGGGTGTGATTTGAGACAGAGCCCATGGTCTGCTCTGATCTCTGACTGAAATGAAAATGACTGTCATGGAAATTACATTTATAGGCTATAGCTAATACTAACTTTAAAGCTAATATTTACGGTGAGCTAAGCCTAAACTCATACAGACCCTCTGAAATGTCAGTTGTGCTTAACCCAGTGTCGACCAATTACATTTCAGGTAATATAAGAGATTATTATTTGGTGACATAACTGAAGATTATTCCACAGTATTCAATAATAGGATTTGGTGCTTCAAAATGTTCAGACAGACTATTACCCATAAAGATACAAATGTTCTATATCTATTCTAATACCATCCATGTTATACAATTATTTGCCACTACATCACAACAACACTGTCAGAAGCAGTAACCAAACCTCCATTCCATTATAAACCAAACCCAAACATTTGAGATTCTCTAGCCAACATTCATCGATGTTACAGACCCTCCCTTCCCTACCAATCTCATAGACAGAGCATTAAACCTGAGAGAAGCTGGAGAGAGAACACCCCCTCCCCTGTCTGACAGCGTCACAGATAAAAGCATGTCAAAGAAAAGAAAAACAGGGAGGAAATCGATGGCTATTAGAAACTCCGGTAACTGGCTGCAATCAGTGTGGCTGCAGTTGAAACCGGCTGGAACTGGAACCAGGTCAGTGGACTAGAAGAGCCCCACTAACCCAGACAGAGATGGGTGGTGGGGAGCGGAGCAGAGTTGGATGTGTAAATAAGAAATGAGGAGGACCCTTTAAATCCTTAATTAGACCTCACTGACAAAACCCATCCAGGAGAAAAGAGTGGCTGAATAAAAGAGGCAGGAGTGGCTTGTTGTGTTGTGAGGATTGCAGTGTATTGGTTTTGAAAGTGGGTGGAGGGATGGATCTTGTTGTAGGACTCTGCTGAAGGAGTTGTGTTGTGGGGATTCTATGTTGTTAATTGGTGATCAGGGGAATGGCGTGTTAGATTATTGCTGTTATTCCCAGAGAGAAGAAATTCATTCTGCCATTTTAACACTTCCTCTGATCTTCCACTGAACGCTTCCCTTAGTCAGAGCAGGGAGCGGCATAGATGTAATTATAGATTTTCCTTGCATGTGTGTGTGGTGCTGCTTGTGAAGCTCTTTTGGTGGCAAAAATTACACACAAATAATTCAATTACCAAAACTTTTTATAGCTACACAGTAAGTTTCCGGGCATCCAGCTTTTATCTTGATCTATTTGATTATTTTACGATTTCTCTGTATGTGTTTTCACCCCAGCAGTAATTTCAGGCCTCAGTTGGTATCTTATTAGCTAAAGGAACTACTGATGACACACTGGCTTTGTTCCAGCTACCCAGCAATACAGAGATCCTCCCCAGATGACAAACTCTTTTAGAGTTTTTGCAAAGCTGCAGACTCAACTCTGTGTATCCATGTGGATGGGAACCTACCAAGTTAGTTGTTATGTTAAAGCAGTGAGGCTGCTGCTTTAGAGTGCTGGTTTGCCAGCTTTACCAGTTCAATGCCCTTTTCACCTCTAACACAGTAGGAGGCATATGTAGGAGAGACTTGCTGACTCACACCTGGAGACACCTGCTTGAGTCGCTTGCTCTTTCATCAGTAAATGCTGTTGTTTATCTTTTGTCCTAAAGAGACCCGTGGCAAACGTACTACTTGCAGTTTGTTGGTAGTGGCGAAGTTATGGCTAGTCTGTTTATCTTGTCTATTCCGTTTTATCCAGTCATTTACAGTAGACTAGCGCAAATGGAGAATGCAGAAAATCTAGCCTGTTTGATGAACGTTTGGTATTTTAAAGTCATAGAAATATATGTAAGTGGTTTATCTGTTTTAAAGTCATATAGTACAAAAATATTGAACTGTTCTTGTTCTGTGCAGTTATAATTTCAAGACCATTTTTCACCAGCTGTCAATTTACCGTTCACAGCCATAGTTAGAATCATTAATCAACTTCTCATTACCGTTCACAGCCATAGTTAGAATCATTAATCAACTTCTCATTACCGTTCACAGCCATAGTTAGAATCATTAATCAACTTCTCATTACCGTTCACAGCCATAGTTAGAATCATTAATCAACTTCTCATTACCGTTCACAGCCATAGTTAGAATCATTAATCAACTTCTCATTACCGTTCACAGCCATAGTTAGAATCATTAACCAACTTCTCATTACCGTTCACAGCCATAGTTAGAATCATTAATCAACTTCTCATTACCGTTCACAGCCATAGTTAGAATCATTAATCAACTTCTCATTACCGTTCACAGCCATAGTTAGAATCATTAATCAACTTCTCATTACCGTTCACAGCCATAGTTAGAATCATTAATCAACTTCTCATTACCGTTCACAGCCATAGTTAGAATCATTAATCAACTTCTCATTACCGTTCACAGCCATAGTTAGAATCATTAATCAACTTCTCATTACCGTTCACAGCCATAGTTAGAATCATTAATCAACTTCTCATTACCGTTCACAGCCATAGTTAGAATCATTAACCAACTTCTCATTACCGTTCACAGCCATAGTTAGAATCATTAACCGAGTTCCGATTCAGAGACATAAAGTAATCCTGCAGGATCAATGGATTAGCGGTTTTAATTAGAAACTAGAAATTAATTCCGTCTCTTCAATGTCTATTTTGAGTGAGAGATATGGAGTCGTTTAATTAAGTGATTTTAGAGATGGCCGTAGATTAAACCAGTCGACTATTGAATCTCAGATCTGTTTGTGTTCTCTTTCCAACTGCTTGTCACTCAATGCTACAAGTTGGCAAAAGAGCAAGAACAGATCGGGGATCAGGCTATTGAATCCCAGGTCGCATCAATTCTCACTGACTGTTTCTTTCCTTCCAAACTATCCTGTGAAATTTGAATCTATGACAGCGACTCAGCAAACAGCACAGCCCTGTTGAGTGTCCTCCGGGTTTCTAGAACAACTATCTCACTTTCTATCTCTTTCTCTCACATAAACAAACACACTCTCTCTTCTCCTCCATCTCTCCCTGCCTGAGTTTAGCCAAGGTTTCTGCTCTCATTTCAGTGTGTTTAACTCTGCTCAACAGCTGGTGAATGAGAGTTAAGAGGAGAGGACAGAATGTGCAGCGCAGCAGATTCAGCATCAAGCAGGGTCGTTCCAGAGGATTGGAAAGGACAGGACTGCATAAACAGAGCAGGAAAACACTGACTAGTCCGGACAGACCTACTATCAACAAGGAGGCAGGAGGGTTTATTTCGCATGGAGAAGGAGAGGAACAATGATTTTGATTGATTAGGAAAGACGGAGTTAACTTCAACCTGTCCCACCACTCCTCACATTCTTGCTCACCGTGCGTGTGTGTACAGTTCTGTGTGTCTATGCATTTCTGTTAGACCAGGGGAAAGTGCTGCCTGAGCTCAGCTAAAGGCTGAATTATTGAGCAGCAGGGAGCGTTATGTGTGTTTGTGAAAGCCTGCTGTGCAGCTTAACACCAGGCCTCTCACTGATGCCGCAATATAACCTCAGTGACACACATGACCCTCTAACAGTCCTGTCGCAGTGCTGCCAATCACAACCTGGTCTCTATTCCTTGAACACACAACCTGACAGTCATGGTCTGTTTAATCAGCCATTACCTCAGTGCTCTCTAAGTAGTCAACTGGGAAGCCAGGCAGGGATTTCTATGCATTCGATTGACATATAAACTGATTAAGATATATTCAACATGATGCTAGATACAGTACCAGTCAAAAGTTCGGACACACCTACTCATTCAAGGGTTTTTCTTTATTTTTATTATTTTCTACATTGTAGAATAATAGTGAAGACATCACAACTATAAAATAACACATATGGAATCATGTAGTATCCAAAAAAGTGTTAAACAAATATATTTGAGATTCTTCAAAGTAGCCACCTTTTGCCTTGATGACAGCTTTGCACACGCTTGGCATTCTCTCAACCAGCTTCACCCGGAATGCTTTTCCAACTGTCTTGAAGGAGTTCCCACATATGTTGAGTACTTATTGGCTGCTTTTCCTTCACTCTGCGGTCCAACTCATCCCAAACCATCTCAATTGAGTTGAGGTCGGGGGATTGTGGAGGCCAGGTCATCTGATGCAGCACTCCATCACTCTCCTTGGTCATATAGCCCTTACACAGCCTGGAGGTGTGTTGGGTCATTGTCCTGTTGAAAAACAAATGATAGTCCCACTAAGTGCAAACCAGATAGGATGGCGTATCACTGCAGAATGCTGTGGTAGCCATGCTGGTTAAGTGTGCCTTGAATTCTAAATAAATCACTGACAGTGTCACCAGCAAAACACCCTCACACATCCTCCATGCAATGTCCATTGCTCGTGTTTCTTGGCCCAAGCAAGTCTCTTCTTATTGGTGTCCTTTAGTAGTGGTTTCTTTGCAGCAATTGGACCATGAAGGCCTGATTCACGCAGTCTCCTCTGAACAGTTGATGTTGAGATATGTCTATTACTTGAACTCTTTGAGGCATTTATTTGGGCTGCAATTCCAATTAACTAGTGACTCTAATGAACTTTTCCTCTACAGCAGAGGTAACTCTGGGTCTTCCTTTCCTGTGGCGGTCCTCATGAGAGCCAGTTTCATCATAGCACCAGATTTTCTTTTTTGCGACTGCACTTGAAACTTTCAAAGTTCTTGAAATTTTACGCATTGACTGACCTTTATGTCTTAAAGTGGTACGCCCCGCCTTACCACCACGACTGGTCCGCAGAGGTAATTCCATCCGCTGTGCCCTCAACCGGCCGTTGCCCGACGTCGGAGCAGATGCTTCAACTTACCCCGGACTGCTAACTTTAAACGCTGTGTCTCCCACGTGCTAGCGTGGTAACGACTACCCCGCAACATCCCTGTTCAATCTATTGCTGTTCACTGGACCCTATGATCACTTAACTACATAGCTGATGCCTGCTGGACTGTTCATTTATCACGGTACTCCATTTAGTTTATTTTTTTTGTTTATCTGTCGGCCCCAGCCTCGAACTCAGGCCCTGTGTGTAGTTAACCGACCCTCTCTGCCCATTCATCGCCATTTTACCTGTTGTTGTTGTTGTCTTAGCTGATTAGCTGTTGCTGTCTTACCCGTTGTTGTCTTAGCTAGCTCTCCCAATCAACACCTGTGATTGCTTTATGTCTATCTTAAATGTCAATATGCCTTGTATACTGTTGTTTAGGATAGTTATCATTGTTTTAGTTTACAGTGGAGCCCCTAGTCCCACTCTACATGCCTGATTCCTCCTTTGTCCCACCCCCCACACATGCGGTGACCTCACCCAGTATAACCAGCACGTCCAGAGATGCAACCTCTCTTATCATCACTCAGTGCCTGGGCTTACCTCCACTGTACCCGCACCCCACCATACCCCTGTCTGCACATTATGCCCTGAATCTATTTTAGCACGCCCAGAAATCTGCTCCTTTTATTCTTTGTCCTCAACACACTAGACGACCAGTTTTGATAGCCTTTAGCCGTGCCCTCATCCTACTCCTCCTCTGTTCCTCGGGTGATGTGGAGGTAAACCCAGGCCCTATGTGTCCCCAGGCTCTCTCATTTGTTCACTTCTGTAATCGAAAAAGCCTTGGTTTCATGCATGTCAACATCAGAAGCCTCCTCCCTAAGTTTGTTTTACTCACTGCTTTAGCACACTCCACCAACCCTGATGTGCTTGCCGTGTCTGAATCTTGGCTTAGGAAGGCCACCAAAAATTCAGAGATTTCCATACCCAACTACAACATTTTCTGTCAAGATAGAACTGCCAAAGGGGGAGGAGTTGCAATCTACTGCAGAGATAGCCTGCAAAGTTCTGTCATACTTTCCAGGTCTATGCCCAAACAGTTCGAGCTTCTAATTTAAAAAATGTATCTCTCCAGAAATAAGTCTCTCACTGTTGCCACCTGTTATAGATCCCCCTCAGCTCCCAGCTGTGCCCTGGACACCATAGATGAGGGGCAATCAATTCACATATCTTCAGAGTTCGTTCTGTTAGGTGACCTAAACTAGGATATGCTTAACACCCCGGCAGTCCTACAATCTAGGCTAGATGCCCTCAATCTCACACAAATCATCACGAACCCACCAGGTACAATCCTAAATCCATAAACATGGGCACCCTCATAGATATCATCCTAACCATCTTGCCCTCCAAATACAGCTCTGCTGTTTTCAATCAGGATCTCAGTGATCACTGCCTCATTGCCTGCGTCCGTAATGGGTCCACACCTCATCACTGTCAAACGCTCCCTAAAACACTTCTGCGAGCAGGCCTTTCTAATCGACCTGGCCCGGGTATCCTGGAAGGATATTGACCTCATCCCGTCAGTCGAGAATGCCTGGTTGTTCTTTAAAAGTAATTTCCTCACCATCTTAAATAAGCATGCCCCTTTCAAAAAATGTAGAACTAAGAACAGATATAGCCCTTGGTTCACTCCAGACCTGACTGCCCTTGACCAGCACAAAAACATCCTGTGGCGGACTGCAATAGCATCGAATAGTCCCTGTGATATGCAACTGTTCAGGGAAGTCAGGAACCAATACACGCAGTCAGTCAGGAAAGCAAAGGCTAGCTTTTTCAAACAGAAATTTGCATCCTGTAGCTCTAACTCCAAAAAGTTTTGGGACACTGTAAAGTCCATGGAGAACAAGAGCACCTCCTCCCAGCTGCCCACTGCACTGAGGCTAGGTAACACGGTCACCACCGATAAATCCATGATCATCGAAAATTTCAATAAGCATTTCTCTACGGCTGGCCATGCTTTCCTCCTGGCTACCCGAACTCCGGCCAACAGCCCCCCCCTCCCCCGCAGCTACTTGCCTGAGCCTGCCCAGCTTCTCCTTCACCCAAATCCAGATAAAAGATGTTCTGAAAGAGCTGCACAACCTGGACCCATACAAATAAGCTGGGCTAGACAATCTGGACCCTCTCTTTCTAAATCTTTCCACCGCCATTGTTGCAACCCCTATTACCAGTCTGTTCAACGTCTTTCGTATCGTCCGAGATCCCTAAAGATTGGAATGCTGCCGCGGTCATCCCCCTCTTCAAAGGGGGAGACACTCTAGACCCAAACTGTTATAGACCTATATCCACCCTGCCCTGCCTCTCTAAAGTCTTTGAAAGCCAAGTTAATAATCAGATCACTGACCATTTTAGAATCCCACCATACCTTCTCCGTTGTGCAATCCGGTTTCCAAGCTGGTCACGGGTGCACCTCAGCCACGCTCAAAGTACTAAACGATATCATAACCACCATCGATAAAAGACAGTACTGTGCAGCCATCTTCATCGACCTGGCCAAGGCTTTTGACTCTGTCAATCACCACATTCTTATCAGCAGACTCAACAGCCTTGGTTTCTCAAATGATTGCCTCGCCTGCTTCACCAACTACTTCTCAGATAGAGTTCAGTGTGTCAAATCGGGGGGAGCCTGTTGTCCGGATCTTTGGCAGTCTATATGGGGATGCCACAGGGTTCAATCCTCGGGCCAACTCTTTTCTCTGTATATATCAATGATGTCGCTCTTGCTGCGGGTGATTCCCTGATCCACCGCTACACAGACGACACCGTTCTGTATACATCTGGCCCTTCTTTGGACACTGTGTTAACTAACCTCCAAACGAGCTTCAATGCCATACAACACTCCTTCCGTGGCCTCCAACTGCTCTTAAACGCTAGTAAAACCAAATGCATGCTTTTCTACCGTTCGCTGCCCGCACCCGCCCGCCCGACTAGCATCACTACCCTGGACGGTTCTGACCTAGAATATGTGGACAACTACAAATACCTAGGTGTCTGGCTAGACTGGAAACTCTCCTTCCAGACTCATATTAAACATCTCCAATCCAAAATCAAATCTAGAATCTGCTTTCTATTTCGCAACAAAGCCTCCTTCCCTCACGCCGCCAAACTTACCCTAGTAAAACTGACTATCCTACCAATCCTCGACTTCGGCAATGTCATCTACAAAATAGCTTCCAATACTCTACTCAGCAAACTGGATGTTACCAAAGCCCCTTATACCACCCACCACTGCGACCTGTATGCTCTGGTCGGCTGACCCTTGCTACATATTCGTCGCCAGACCCACTGGCTCCAGGTCATCTATAAGTCTATGCTAGGTAAAGCTCCGCCTTATCTCAGCTCACTGGTCACATTTTACATTTTAGTCATTTAGCAGACGCTCTTATCCAGAGCAACTTACAGTAGTGAATGCATACATTTCATACAATTTCATACATTTCATACATTTTCTTTTCATGTGTTGGCCCCCCGTGGGAATTGAACCCACAACCCTGGCATTGCAAACACCATGCTCTACCAACTGAGCTACAGGGAACCCGATAACAACACCCACCCGTAGCACGCGCTCCAGCAGGTAAATCTCACTGGTCGTCCCCAAGCCAACACCTCCTTTAGCTGCCTTTCCTTCCAGTTCTCTGCTGCCATGACTGGAAGGAATTGCAAAAACCGCTGAAGCTGGAGACTTATATTTCCCTCACTAACTTTAAACATCAGCTATCTGAGCAGCTAACCGATCGCTGCAGATGTACCTAGTTTATCTGTAAATAGCCCACCCAATCTACCTACCTCATCCCCATATTGTTTTTATTTACTTTTCTGCTCTTTTGCACACCTGTATCTCTACTTGCACATCATCATCTGCTCATTTATCACTCCAGTGTTAATCTGCTAAATTGTAATTACTTCGCTACTATGGCCTATTTATTGCCTACCTCCTCACGCCATTTGCACACACTGTATATAGACTTTCTTTTTTTCTATTGTGTTATTGACTGTACGCTTGTTTATTCCATGTGTAACTCTGTTGTTGTTTGTGTCGCACTGCTTTGCTTTAGCTTGGCCAGGTCACAGTTGTAAATGAGAACTTGTTCTCAACTAGCTTACCTGGTTAAATAAAGGTGAAATAAAATAAAAAAGTAATGATGGACTGTAATTTCTCTTTGCTTATTTGAGATGTTCTTGCTGACCTTCATGTCTTAAAGTAATGATGGACTGTTGTTTTTCTTTGCTTATTTGAGCTGTTCTTGCCAAAATATGGATTTAGTATTTTGCCAAATATGGCTATCTTCTGTATACCACCCCTACCTTGTCACAACACAACTGATTGGCTCAAACGCATTAAGAAGGAAAGAAATTCCACAAACTAACTTTTAACATGGCACACCTGATAATTGAAATGCATTCCAGGCAACTACCTCATGAAGCCGGTTGAGAGAATGCCAAGAGTGTGAAAAGCTGTCATCAAGCAAAGGGTGGCTACTTTGAAGACTCTCATATAAAATATAATTTAATTTGTTTCACACTTTTTTGGTTACTACATGATTCCACATGTGCTATTTCATAGTTTTGATGTCTTCACTATTGTTCTACAATGTAGAAATAGTAAAAATAAAGAAAAACCCTTGAATGAGTAGGTATGTCCCAACTTTTGACTGGTACTGTAGGTCGCTGATTTTCCTGGAAGCCACGCTGACAATAATCAGGATGGGAACATGTGTAAACATACACCCCCCCCCCCCCCCCGCTCCACATGTGTACACATGTACTACTGTTTGTGGATATGTGACACTATCCCGTCACCGGTTGGATAGAAAGATGTAAGCACTTGGCACACACAGGTATACACACTGCAAGAGCAATTCTGATTGCCAAACCCTGAGAAAGAGAGTATGGGAATGTGATGTGTCTAGAGAGAGTCATAGCAGCAGATTGAAGTTAATATTTAATTTCCGTTGTGAAAGCATCTCATCACCATGGTCCCCTCTGCTGTTGTTTGATCTTTACCAGAATAATGAGCAAGGCCTTGATGGGTATTTATCTCTCTGTCCTCTCGTTTCTCTCTCTCTTTACACCCTCTCTCATCTCGCTCGCCTCTAGTTTCTCTCTCTTAGGGTATGTTGAAAGCCTCAAGGATATTGACCTTTTCTTCTTTCTCTCTCCATCTCAATGGGAGAATCTCAATTGCATACTCCTCGCATCCTCTCCCCTTGCCTCCTTCTCAAAACCCATTCGAGAAGGTCAGAGGGAGGGACCTCTTGCTTTCTCATCCAATGGGTTTTGAGAAGTAGTGTGCAATTGAGATTGTCTGTATCTACCTCTTTCTCCCTTTGTTTTTTTCCCTCTCTACAGAAGCTGCACAGACTTGTTTTGCTGTGTGATCTTCGTCATCGTCATCCTCGGATACATAGCACTGGGGACTGTGGGTGAGTGGACCATGACCACTATATTACCAGGGCAGTGTAAGGATGTCTATACATGGAAACTCACAACTCTTTATGACGTATAGGTCTACATGCATTGGACAAAACTCGATGTCCAGCTGTCTCGCATTCCCAATGTGAGACAAGCATTATCCTTTATTTCATCATCCTAGTTGAGTCAAAGTTCTGTTACGTTCAAAACAGTGTAAACAAGCAATGAAAAGGAGACGCTACATAAGTTGTGTTTAGACATTTTTACTGTAAGAAATGATAATGCCACAGTGGCCCAAACACACTGGCCCAAACCCAAACACACTGGCCCAAACCCAAACACACTGGCCCAAACCCAAACACACTGGCCCAAACCCAAACACACTGTCCCCCTGAGTGGGAGTCAGTAGATGAACCTTTGATCAGAGGGCTCAGAAATCCCACCATCAATACTCACCACCGTGTTAGAGAAAGATAAAACCGAATAGCAGTCGGTTCTAAGTACTTAGTTAGATGGCGGAGTAGTAAGATAAACACAAGAAAGGGTGTGTTTGTGTCAGAGAAACAAGAGCTAGAAAGAAAGTAGCAAGTGTGAGAGAGAAATAGTGAGCATAGCTACAGATCATACATTGTGCTGTAGAGAGATACAAAGAGGGAGCGAGAGGTGTGTAGCATCTGTTCTATTCAGAGACAGTTTGAAGACGTTGGGTTCACATCACCTCTGAAAGATGGTAGAAATGACTGTTTTCATGTCCCTCCCACAGCTCTATGAAGCGCTTCTTCTCTTCTCTCTCTTATCTCTTTATTATTTTACTCCCTCTCTCCCCTCTTCTGCTAAAGATCAATCCATTGCTCAATGATTGGTTCTGCTTCAAAGGTTCTGTACCTTTTCTCATAGTAATGATCTCAGAAATGGTAAGCAGCTAGCAAATTAAAAGTGTAGGTTTAGGAGTGACTGCACTGAAGATAAAGTTGCTTCGAAATAGAATACAAGCAGCTATTTACTATGCATGCTGTACTCTACAATTTCCCCTGTTAGCGGACACATCCCCCCTTGTGAATACTTCCTCGTTAATGCAATCAATTGTTCCCCTTATACTATCCCCACTAGGTACAAACGTTATAGGCAGCCCAACTGTAGCTCAATAAAAGGAAGCTGTATCGTTGAGAGAAGGATAAAACGCAGAAAGGGATATACAGCAATCCTGTGTATTGATTATTGTAGTAGAGTTGGGTTCTGACTGATATCTGGTCAGTGTTGAATAAAGGGATATTCAGAAAAGAACAGGCAAGGAGAGAGAGAAGAGAGAAGCCATTGTTCAAAAATCCTTTTGATTCAGGCCTTTTGACAGTCACAACATGGGATCTCTGTTGAAAAAGGGACCGTTTCATACTGTGACATTGCCTTTGAATGAAGCTCTACGTTCTCAATCAAAACCTAACTTGCAGTCCTTAGTTGCACACTATAAAAACATACATTTTGTCCTGTAGCCAAATTCAACCAGAGAATGGCCTTGGCAAGTCAGCACACAAATAAATCCCTCCAATTTTCAGAATAAGTGAATGCAGGCATCATTTTTTGTTGTTGTTGATATATTCAGCTTCTGAAACATTGAGATGAGGAGCATCCCAATCCTAACCCTTCTTTGATGCAGCTGATTCAAATTCATAGAAGCAACTTACTGGCCATCAGCTACCCATGACCTTTAATTGCCGATCTGGCCTTATTCCTTCCAATGTCATTATTTAACCTTGCTATACAGTCCCGTTATAATATAAGTTGTCCCCTTTTGCTGCAACCCAGCGCTATAGACTCATATATTTTTGTATGAGTTCATTATTTTTCAATATGTCACGGCCATTCCATCTCATGTTTGAGTTCACCTCGTTAATGGCGTGTGGTAGCTCTGTCCTCATATTTTAGTATGAGTTCACCTCGGAAAAGGCCTGTGGAGTTCTGGTCTCATATTTTAGTGTGATCTCATTCTTTAAAGAGCAGTAGGGATGCTGACAGTCAAAACCAATAGAGCGTTTAGAGAGCTTGATATTGGAGTGATGATGAAGTCACTCTTAACTCTTCATACCGCCTGCCAGCTACCAATGACCTCATGCCATCAGGAGAGGAGAGCCCCCCTCCCCCTCCTTCATATGCATAAACCCACACAAAATACACACACGTGCAAAATCACACATACACACCTTACTACATTCTACTCCACTCCAAGCCCCTCTACACCACACAAACACCCATAATGACTTCATCTTCTCAGGAACACTCACTCACTTCAATCTTCTTTCTTTTTCTCTGCCTTAGCCTTTCTCTCTCACACACACACTCGGGATTTTCGGGTTGACTCATAACCGGCAGTCCCTGTGGTTATATCCGCGGGCGGGTTTAGGGTCATAAAATATTGTATGGATGAAGTGCGGGTGTGTAGCAAGCGGGTTTAATAAAGAGAAAACAACAATGCATTAAAAGTCCATAAATGTATCATTTTTGTGCAATTCATATCTATAGGCTACATTGGGTTTTTTTTCTCATCATTTTTTGATCTGCCATTAGTGCGTAAGCCTAAGCTTTATTGCCTTACTGTACGTGTGCCAAATACACGGCAATCACCAAATGCTTTTGGGAACTTGGGCAGAATCTTAACGTCGATCCACTGAGGCAGAAAAGACAATGTCTGAGTTTAATTCAATAAGAGAAAAGCTATGAAATGGAGAGTTGAAAAGAAAGAGAATGAGGATCAGAAAAGTAATGTTTGGGAAAGATTTGGTGAAGTGGTAAAAGAGGATGATAGCAGTGCCAGCTATGTTATGTGTGATTGTGAGGCACTATACATATTAGACAGTCACAAGATGGGGACTTCAAATAGGCCTATAGCACGTCAAGGAACTCTAACCTACTGTTCTGATGGGTTAAATGGAAACTGAAATCTGGACTGACTGGAGGTTTATAACCTCTCACATTGTCTTAATATTAACTCCTGCCGAATTAATCATTTTTTACAGTAAAATGTATACATCAAATGTAAATTGACATAGGAACAGGAGTGGAGAAATATTATTGATTTATTTCCGAATGTGAAGTTAGGGACCGTCTGTAAAGGTGCTATCTTATCAGCATCATAAAAGCTGATAGTATATCCTGTTTAGGATAGGGGGCAGTATTTTCATGGCCGGATAAAAAAGTACCCGATTTAATCTGTTTATTACTCCTGCCCAGAAACTAGAATATGCATATATTGTTTGATTTGGATAGAAAACACCCTAAAGTTTCTAAAACTGTTTGAATGGTGTCTGTGAGTATAACAGAACTCATATGGCAGGCCAAAACCTGAGAAGATTCTAAACAGGAAGTGCCCTCTCTGACCATTTCTTGGCCTTCTATAGCCTCTTTATCGAAAACAGAGGATCTCTGCTGTAACGTGACATTTTCTAAGACTCCCATAGGCTCTCAGAAGGCGCCAGAACAGGGAATGATGACTCTGCAGTCCCTGGCTGAAAAACAGTAGCGCATTTGGATAGTGGTCGATCTGAGAACAATGAAACGGGTGCGCGCGTGCACGTGAAGAGTCCATTTTACATTTTCAGTCTTTGAACGAAAACGACATCTCCCGGTCGGAATATTATCGCTATTTTACGAGAAATCGCATAAAAATTGATTTTAAACAGCGTTTGACATGCTTCGAAGTACGGTAATGGAATATTTAGCATTTTTTTGTCACGATACGTGCCGGCGCGTCACCCTTCGGATAGTGTCTTGAACGCAAGAACAAAACGCCGCTATTTGGATATAACTATGGATTATTTGGAACCAAAACAACATTGGGTGTAAACTAGAAGTCCTGGGAGTGAATTCTGACGAAGAACAGCAAAGGTATTCCAATTTTTCTTATAGTAAATCTGAGTTTGGTGAGTGCCAAACTTGGTGGGTGTCAAAATAGCTAGCCATGATGGCCGGGCTATCTACTCAGAATATTGCAAAATGTGCTTTCACCGAAAAGCTATTTTAAAATCGGACATAGCGATTGCATAAAGGAGTTCTGTATCTATAATTCTTAAAATAATTTTTATGTTTTTTGTGAACGTTTATCGTGAGTAATTTAGTAAATTCACCGGAAGTTTCGGTGGGTATGCTAGTTCTGAACGTCACATGCTAATGTAAAAAGCTGGTTTTTGATATAAATATGAACTTGATTGAACAAAACATGCATGTATTGTATAACACAATGTCCTAGGAGTGTCATCTGATGAAGATCATCAAAGGTTAGTGCCGCATTTAGCTGTGGTTTTGGTTTTTGTGACATTATATGTTAGCTTGAAAAATGGGTGTGTGATTATTTCTGGCTGGGTACTCTCCTGACATAATCTAATGTTTTGCTTTCATTGTAAAGCCTTTTTGAAATCGGACAATGTGGTTAGATAAAGGAGAGTCTTGTCTTTAAAATGGTGTAAAATAGTCATATGTTTGAAAAATTGAAGTTTGGGGATTTTTGAGGAGTTTGTAATTCGCGCCACGCCCTATCATTGGATATTGGAGCGGTGTTCCGCTAGCGGAACATCTAGATGTAAGAGGATATCTACCACATAAAATATGCATCTAAGCCGAATCTGAAATCTTATCAGAAACATGTTGGGTCATTTTCACTGCTTTTAATTTCCTTAAAACCGGCAACAACAAAAAAATACTGCACCCCCTGTCAAATTATTCTGCCGTCTCTGACTGAACAGGACATTTTCTATCGCCCTATTAGCAGGTCAGGTGCGGGCCTCAGATTTGAACTTTATCACATATAGTCAAGAGGTTGCGGATGGGTTATTAGGAATTGCGGGCAGGTGCGGATGAACAAACTGCTGGCATCTCTAACACACACAATTTATCTCTCATCCCAGAGGCATCTTGTGTGGTTTGGGGGAAATCCTCTGGCTGTGCTGATTTACAGTAAACTTTGACCATACTAGAAAGATGAATTCTGACATCATTCAGTATATGATTTATTCAACATAATTACTGATTCGCTTTGATTTGTAGAGCAGCTGCAACCATACCATATATCAACAGGGCTAGGTCCGCACATGCCCATCCAGCTCTATATCTCCCTATAAGTCTGTCGTTGGCATTCACTAAGTGTTTCAGATACTGTACAGAAGCATTCCATTTAGAATCTGATGGCTCTGGAAAACCACCTTAATGATTCTTTAGTCAGTCAGACTGTTAGACTGAGGTAGTCACTGACAGCCTCTCATTCATAGAGAAAAGGTACTACTATTGATCAAAACGAATCGACACACACAGACAAACATGCACGTATACACACACAGACAAACATGTGGTGTCTTAGAAAGCGAAATCTCCTTTCCTGTATGCTTTCTGAACAATGCTGTAAACGGTGCAGAAAATAAGCCTTAGAAGAGCAGTAGCCTCTGGAATGAGAAGTGTGATTGCGTTTTTTTACAGCAGAGCAGCAGTTGGACACACAATGACCTCGTCTTTAAAACCCTGCCAGAGGAGCTGAAGAACACGTTGAGATTCTCCGATACAAAAGAATCTGAACCGTTTGATTCAGGGAGTGGGAATAAGACTCTAGTCTATCCAGACTTTTCATCTGTATTTATTTTATTTCGGTATTCGAAAACAGAGATAAAAGAGGATGATTTATTCTCGCTTCATCTCTCCATCTCCTTCTTTCTCCCTCTGTGTGTGTGTGTCTCTCTCTCTCCATTTCTCTCTCGATCTGTTTGCTTCTTTCTCTCTCATTCTGTCTCTCCGTGTCTCTCTCTCTCTCGTTCTTTTTTTTTCTCCAGCGTGGCTACAAGGTGACCCCAGGAAGGTGATCTACCCTACAGACAGCTACGGACAGTTCTGTGGGCAGAAGGGCACTCCAAACGCGTGAGTAATTACTGTAGTGAGTGATTAGTATACCATTAGTACTAAATAGGCCTTAGATCCTTTTGAGGTCATGATCATTCCCCTGTACCCTATTTGCTGCTATTAATTGGTGCTTACCTGCCAATTAACACACCTGTCAGAGGTTTCCCCTACCACTGATACAGCATCAGATACTTTTTCATCCCCCGGAATTCAGTTAAGGATCATCTGATTCTAGATCTGTTGTTAACTTTAACTTCCATCTAGCCCTAGTGTGGTCCGCTGAACCATTGGCTGGTTCTTTATCTAAGCACTAAGTACTTCAACGCTATTAAATTGACCATTTGACCATTACAATTAAAAGGCACCTCACCACCACACACAGTTCCCATTGTCAGTGAAATCAAACCCAGTGAGTCCAAAGTCTAATACTGCATCCCCACACTAAAGTGCTCGGTGTTGAATTCCCCTCATAGAACTCAAGCGTGATTGACAGGCTGTAACCATGGCGAAGATTTGTTCTTTATCGACGGCTGTAAAGCTGTGATAAGGCTGTTTGTAAGCTATGAGATTGGGAGTAGTGTGTTTACTCCCAGCTAGCTAGGGCCCTCAGATCTCAGCAGCTCATAATTAGCACTGTGTTTTTCTCCCAGGATTATGGGATTGTGATGGAGTTTAGCCTGGAACACGTGTAGAGAAGAGACTACACCACTCTTTCACCCATTATACTGAAACACTGGAGCATACAGGCTACAATTTTACAAAAATTAAGACGGATATTAGGAATGGTTGTCTTTTTTAACATCATTGTATGTCAGACTATATGAGGGCTTTTCTCTGAATCTTTCCTCTGTGCTCCACAGCCACCTAGTGGTAGTACTGTATCAGTTCTAAACTGTGTCAATGTTTGTTCTTTGTATAGAAAAAAATCCACACTGTTCTACTTCAACATCCTGAAATGTGCCAACCCTGCTGTCCTCATCAACCTCCAGTGTCCCACCACTCAGGTATTCATAACATATTGGTCAAGTGATATCAGATAGAGAAAATAACAGGGTAATGGAGTATTTAAGTGTAGTGGCTGTTCAGACATGGGATTCATATCAGCCACAGTATGAGTTCACCTTGGGGCTCATAGTAATGGCTGGAACGGAATTCATGGAATGGATTCAAACACGTGGTTTCCATGAGTATGATATTAAAAATAAATATAGTCCCACTCCCAGTAATTTATTGGGTAAATCACCAATGTTTCGGCATCACTCTGCCTTCTTCAGGAGTTTGATACCATTCCATTCACTCCATCCCAGCCATTATTATGAGCCATCCTCCTCTCATCAGCCTCCTGTGATATCATCTTACTGACTTTTAATAAAAATGTGTGTATGTGTGTGTGTTTCCAAACAGATGTGTGTTTCCAAGTGCCCGGACAAATTTTCCACCTATACAGATGTGCAGTTGCAATACCAAATCACTGCAGCACCCTGGGACTACTACAGGCAGTTCTGCAAACCAGGATTCAACAACCCAACAAAGGCATGTACCATGTATGTAGGCTGTTTGCATGTGTGTGAGTATACTGGTTCTCAAAGGCAGTGTGTAGGCAGGATACTGTTAGGATGAGAACTGTGTTTCCATTGAATGCAACATCTTGATCTTTGCTTTTTATTTTCAGCCCGTTGCACAAGTGTTACGAGATGAGGACTGTCCATCGATGATCGTGCCTAGCAGACCATGTATGTACGGGGGGGGGGGGGGGGGAGAGAGACGGCAACTGGCAGGCAATTGTGAAGTGATGGTACTGAATTGTCTTGTCTACTAGTCCTGCAGCGTTGTTTTCCTGACTTCATCACTCTGAATGGAACCCTGACGGTGGCCAAAAGAACCCACTTCAAAGATGCCCTGGACACAGCCCGCAGTGTAACTGAACTAAGAGACGCTGCCAAGTGAGTTACAAAGACCGACACACACACATGTTGATGTGCGTGTTCATGCATACACACACATACACACAGAGACACTTCTGTAAGAACTACAGTTTTAGAATAGTATTGTCTCCTAAAGTGGCATCACAGGTCTGGTGGATGCTAAGGAGGTTGGGATGAAGATTGTGGAGGACTACGCCGCCTCATGGAACTGGATCTTAATGTAAGAACCTACATGAATACTTCAGTACTTACTATAGAATTCTGTAGTAAACTGTAGAATACTTTACGACATACTGTAGTATCCCTCTACCATGTGTAATACTTAGTATATAATCTACTACACACTACAGTATTATCCACAAAAATACTACAGTAATGTCCGCAAAAACCCTATAATAAATACTTCAGTATTGAATTTGCATATATCCTGCACATTCCCCTCCCCCATTTCCCAATGTGTGCCACCCATAAGTGAGAAACCTAAATGCCAAGTATAGACCATATATTGTGTTCCCTACAGGTTATAGAAAAGAATAGTAGCTATGAACTATCTGTTCAGACCCCAGTCCTACATAGCTACCTACCACAGGTTATGGAAAATGTGCTCTTTTAGTATTTCTCCAGAAGTAGCCTGCACTTCTTCATTAAAGAAAATAAAAACATGATCTATAGTAATACTACAGTAAAGTCTACAAAAACACTACATGAATTACTATAGTATATAATACGCTTTTATTTTACTACAGAATTTATACTACAGTTAACTGTAAATACTACAGTAAAGTCTACAAAAACACTAATGAGTAATACTATAGTATTTATAGTACTTTTTCATGTGTGAACTCTTACTGGCAGAGATACACTGGTTTGAGTTATTATAATGGACAATGACTTGTTCTGTATGGTACTTTTACGGTACTGTAAAATGCTATATTTAGAGAGTGTACTGTATATTATATTTCCAGAGGTCTGGTGATAGCTCTGGTGGTCAGTCTGATATTCATCCTGCTGCTACGTTTCACTGCCGGACTCCTCCTCTGGTTCACCATCATCGCAGTCATACTGGTCATTGCATACGGTCAGTGTGTGTGTGCCTGTGCGTATCTACCTGTTTGCTTGCGTGCGTGTTTATGTGAATGTGTGCAATTGTGCATACGTACGTACGTACGTGTGTGCGTGCGTAGCCGTGTGTGTTACCAGTGTCTTCTCACCTCTTTAACCTCTGCTTTCTGTGACTCTGCAGGAATATGGCACTGTTACCTGGAGTTCTCCCTGCTGAGGCAGCAGCCCGGGGCAGACGTAACCATCGTAGACATCGGCTTCCAGACAGATGTCATGGTTTACCTGCAGCTCAGCCAGACATGGTTCATCTTCTGTGAGTCATCACCTCTCTCATGACGATCTCTCTCTCAGCTTTATCTCAGGGCTGAGTCTCTTTCAAAGCATTTAGCCTGATGACCAGTTTCAGTAAAAGTAAAACATTTCTCAAAGTATATGGTTGTTCTGTAATACATTCTTTCATTTACTTTACACATTACAAATTGAGAAAATGTATGGTTAGGATTGATAGTATGGTTTGGCTCAGACTCTCTAACTTTCTGCTGTCTCTCCTCCCCTCTCTCTCTGTTAGTGGTAGCTCAGACTCTAACGTTCTGCTGTCTCTCCTCCCCTCTCTCTCTGTTAGTGGTAGCTCTGACTCTCTAACGTTCTGCTGTCTCTCCTCCCCTCTCTCTCTGTTAGTGGTAGCTCTGACTCTAACGTTCTGCTGTCTCTCCTCCCCTCTCTCTCTCTCTGTTAGTGGTAGCTCTGGGTACCATAGAAGCCTCTATCCTGATCATTCTTATCTTCCTGAGGAGGAGAGTACGGGTGGCTATCGCTCTACTGAGAGAGGGAAGCAAGTAAGTCAACTAATAGTAACAGTTTCAGCGTTCTCTCACTTTCTTTCTTCATTTAGTTCAAGAGTATATTTTCAATGACTGATGTTCTTCTTGTGCCTCTGGTCTCTAGGGCCGTCAGCTACATAATGTCAACACTCTTCTACCCAATCATCACTTTCCTGCTGCTGGCCGTCTGCAGCTCCTATTTTGCCGTCACCTCTGTGTATCTTACTCTTACTGGTGTGGTATTTCTCCACTAGAGGGTGCAGATTTTGCATTTCTTTGTTTAGCGTGCCATTCATGATAACCACCAAACTCCCAGATTCTATACAGTTGTTGTATTGAATGCCTTATGGAATACAGAGACACAGAATTAATTGAAGAAAGTGGTGTTCTATTGTGTACTGTTGTACAAGAGCAATTTTTTTTTTTTACCTTAATCAGCGTTACACCCAGATTCCTGGCCTCCTCTGGAGATGCCATCTATAAAGTAATGGCTGCTGAGCCCAACTGCATGTATGCAAACAAGACATGTAATCCTGAGGTAAGTTCCCTTTTTCTCCACTCAATCTAAGTATCCTGCAGACACACACAGAAACTCGGGTTTTGAGTACCCCAGATTTGCATGGATTGTAATCCGGTATTTTCACTATTTCCATCTCAGACGTTCAACAAGACCAACGTGTCTAAGGAATGTCCGGGCGCCCAGTGTACATTTGCGTTCTACGGTGGGGAGACGCCCTACCACCGCTACCTCTTCATCCTCCAGCTGTCCAACCTGCTCATCTTCCTGTGGCTGGTCAACTTCACCATCGCCCTGGGACAGTGTACCCTGGCTGGGGCCTTCGCTTCCTACTACTGGGCCCGGAGGAAGCCCCAGGACATCCCCCCCTGTCCCCTGTTCTCTTCATTTAGCAGGGCCATACGGTAAGGAGCCTTTCATACCAGACTACAAATACAGTAGATTAGCAGGGTTACTGGAAAAGTTACTTTCATTATGGCTCAGGAGTTGTTTGAACCAGGTCTTTATGTGTTTAGAGGGTTTGGGAGGTGATGGTTTGTATTAATGATAGACTGACTAAAGCAGATGAGCGTGTGCGCGTATCTGGGTTACAGGTATCACACAGGCTCACTTGCGTTTGGTGCTCTAATTCTGGCCGTGGTTCAGATGGCCCGAATTATCCTGGAGTATCTAGATTCTAAACTCAAAGGTGAGTTTGGCTTTAGGACAGTATAGTACAGTATTACACAATCTAGTCCTGAATGTGACTTTGGAGTAACTCGTCACTAATGGTTTGTGTTCAGGTTCCAATAACGTGGCAGCACGCTTCGTACTCTGCTGCCTCAAATGCTGTTTCTGGTGTCTAGAGCGCTTCGTCAAATTCATGAACAGAAATGCTTACATTATGGTGAGTATGGTGGTTTGTGGGCGTCCATATGCACTGACACTTACATAGCTGTTCCTCGGTGTGAAGTGGTGCTAATTTAGCGACAGTCAGGGGTAGCTGAATGTGACCGCACAACTCAATTGTAGGCTATAGTGTAACTCAATATGGTACCATGGTCTGTGTGTTCACTCTAGATTGCGATATATGGGAAGGGCTTCTGCATGTCAGCTCGAGATGCCTTCTGCCTACTGATGAGAAACGTAGTCAGGTAAGGCCCTCTGAAGCCAGGGGCTGGATTGTTAGGCTACCCAGTTGGTGGCACCTTACTGAGCTAACCTCACTGGGTTCCCCCCTCTCTACTGCAGGGTGGCGGTGCTGGACAGAGTGACTGACTTCCTACTGTTCCTGGGGAAAGTGCTAATAGCAGGGAGTGTAGGTGAGTCATTGCAAAAAACTTATTTTTGTTCTTGTGACTTCTAACCGTTTTAGTCTAAGGTTATGAGAATTTAAAATCAGTCAAAGGTATAAATATTTGATGAAGCGTATCTGTGGGTATTTACAATGTTGTTTGTGTGTTGCAGGCGTCATAGCCTTCTTTTTCTTCACACACAAAATGCCCATCTTTCAGGAAGAAGTGCCGACCTTGCATTACTACTGGGTACCTTTACTGGTAAGAGGCCCATCTAGAAAGGGTATAGCAGTGGGTATATCCTACATTCAGCTGGGTATTGATGGTGTATTATCGTGTCTTATCATTGGCAGACGGTGATATTCGGGTCCTATTTGATCGCTCATGGATTCTTCAGTGTATATGCAATGTGTGTAGACACACTGTTTCTGTGTTTCTGTAAGTAAAACCTCTGTATTCCTCTTCATAGATATGCTTCCAAAACGCTGTGGTATTGGTCGATGATTCATTACGGTTGAATGCAAAAAATCACATCTGAAAGAATACGCCTGCGCTCATCCTGACCTCTGGCATCTTTGATTGGCTATTCAGTCGATCCCAATATCAATGCTTTGGCTGCTTTACAACTGTAAAAAACACCATGGCTGTTCACTTGCTTCACATTCGATCTGAGCACCTCTAACCCCTCTCTCCTCTTCCTTCCTCTTGTATCCCATTCTCCACTCCTCCCATACACCCCTCCAGGTGAGGACTTGGAGAGGAATGATGGGAGCTCTGAGAAGCCTTTCCTCATGTCCGCTGGGCTGCACAGTATTCTGAGAAAAACTGACCACCACTGAGGGACACACAACAAAACTGTCCTACAAACTAATAGCTTTACTCTTCTGAGATATTTAGCATGCTTTAAACTCAACTGAACAGAGCTGAACACTAGCTACCTACACTATGCTGTCTATCAGCTAGCAAGTAATATCAGTCTCTAATGGACGATGAGACCACTGGCTGTGACTATTGCAACTCAAGAACCTTCTCAACTCTTCAGAATTAACACTGACTGTGATTTTGAGGGACTATGAGACTCCTCCTAAGAACTCTTACATTGACTATGACATTTGTGATCATTCAAATAATTATTAGACGTACAGGACACGGACAATGAGACTAATAGTGTGACTATTAGGCATGAAGACTTTGCTACTGCCTTACCTCAAGACTAGGAATTTGCAGGCAGCAACACTTTTGGAACAAGGACAGGTGGTCAGACTTCACTGTGACTTAATCCAACAAACTCGTAACTCTCTGGTGCAGTGAGAGAGAGAGAGACTTCTGGTTTGCGCCAAACACATCAGAGGCTATGCATATCCAACCTGCAGGACACTACTATTGTCCCTATCATCTTCATTCATCCTCAGCAGCTATACTGTAACTGCAGTTTACATGAACAAGGGACCTTACTGCAAAGAAAAGTGCAGCAGACTCTGACAGAACCCTAAATTTTAGTCTGACCAACACTTGTTCTGCAGACTTTGTCTTTTAGCTAATGCTCAAACTGGTTGATTTTATGCTACTCAAAGTCAATATTCATTACTAATGGAGTTCCAAATACTTAGCCACTAAAGGCTAGGCAACAACAGTGTCAAGGACAATCATGAGAAAATTCTACCCTGTCACACTACTGCAGTCAACAGTGCAGTTTGCGGTCAAAACGTGAAACCGTTGTCAACTTTACACCCACAAATGGGCTCAGGTACAGCACGGGTAGCCTGTATTGTGTGTGTGATACTACACTGTACATGTATGTCAGTGGAGGCTGCTGAGGGGAGAACGGCTCCTAATAATGGCTGGAACGGAGCAAATGGAATGGTATCAAACACCTGGAAACCATGTGTTTGATACCATTCCACTGATACCGCTCCACTCATTACCACGAGCCTGTTCTCCCCAATTAAGGTGCCACCAACCTCCTTTGATGTATGTTTGGAGGAACGAGCTGTTCCGAATAAGGGCTTCTGTATATCTGATATGCTGCTGTCCTACTGTATGAATATTGAATCCTACTGTTTCAACTTCGTCAAAACCGAATGGTTTCACTTTCAAATCAGGATTTGATTTTGAAGTCATGTGATCTCTTGGTCCTGATAGGATCTCATTACAACTGAATGGTGTTACTCCTTGGCCAATGGACTACTCTCCATAATCCAGACATACTGTATGTTGTGTGATAGGAAAACCTGCAAGCAAACAAAAATCCCTATGCCTAGCTTTGGTTGCTGTATGGGGGATTACAGTTGTCTGAAGTACTGATGTTTCCTTTTACCTGGATGACCACCCTGGCTCTGGCAAATACTTGGGGAGACTATCAAATACAGAGGATGTGTACAAAACACTGGTCGAAAGTATCCACTATATTAAACAGAAGGCTATGGCAGATCCTGTGGAGATTCAGATAAGTCTGTGTCACTGCAATTTAAGATCCATTGAAAAATAAATGCTGTTTACCTAGCTGAGCATAAGGTTTTATGTACGACTTAATTGCAGGTTCTAGTTAATGTGCCTAGCTGGTTGATAGTGGAGGCTTTTACTTTAGGCTAAACACCTTTTTAGACTCCTGGCAATGGAAGGATGTCAATGACATTTTGGTAGAATTTGTACTTCAGTGGTAGTACAGATGAAAAAAGTGCTATGTTTTTATAATGTCAATTACATGTACATGCTCTTTTCTACATTTTGGGATGAATATTTAATGTATATTTAATTTGGGATTTTCTTTTGTAAAATTTAGTCAATGAGAATGTGAAGTGACCTTTATAAATAAAATACATTTGAATAGTTCCATGTGCTTTACAGCATTTGATGTGCCATGTAATGCGTTTACACCAACAACTTCTACAGTGTGAAAACATGGGCAATATTAAAATATTGTGCAAAGCTACAGCTATTGCAGCTAAAACATCAAAATCACTGTAGAATCAATAAATCCCAATTACTCGTCTATTCTTCCTCATTTTGAGTTTGTTTTCAACTCTGAGGGCTCTATTCGATCTGAACCGCTGAAGCAGAAGGTGTTACAGATTCTCCTATAGAAATGTTAAGGTCATTTACGATTGAGCCAAAATATGCAGCGTTTCCCGTGAATGCAATCTCCACTAAAGTGGGAACATTGCCTTTAAATTTCATCCCAGCTGTAGAGCTGAACTTCCTCAATGCGGATTGAATAGCCCCCTTATTTCCAGTGCTGGATCAAGAGTACAACCAAAGATTATGGAAATTCTGACAAGGTACTCGTCTCTCCGCCCTAACAATGGGAGTCGTTGTCCACAAAGCGGCACGGTGGGCTGTCTAGCTCCTGCCTATCCTTTCTTTAGATTGGTGGATACATCTCATTTATTGTCATCTTTTTTTAAATATTCAATGAGGGTTGTTGACATCAACCACCTGTATTCAATGTAGAGAGATGCTATGCTACTAGCCACATGCCATTAATATGCATAGCCGTCTCAAGACAACTCTGGTATAGTTCTCAAAGTTGCCAGGATTTCAAGTGACCTACTTATACACTACATATACAAAAGTATGTGGACACCCCTTTAAATTAGAGTATTTGGGGTATTTCAGCCACACCTGTTGCTGACAGGTGTATAAAATCGAGCACATAGCCATGCAATCTCCATAGACAAACATTGGCAGTAGAATGGCCTTACTGAAGAGCTCAGAGACTTTCAACGTGGCACTGTCATAGGATGCAACCTTTCCAATAAGTCAGTTCTTCAAATTTCTGCCCTGCTAGAGCTGACCCGGTCAACTGTAAGTGCTGTTATTGTGTGGAAATGTCTAGGAGCAACAACAACTCAACTGTGAAGGTCACATAAGCTCACAGAACAGGACCACTGAGTGCTGAAGCTCGTAGCACGTAAAAATCGTCTGTCCTCGGTTGCAACACTCACTACCGAGTTCCAAACTGCCTCCAGAAGCAATGTCGGGAGTTTAATGAAATGGGTTTCCATGGCCAACCAGCCGCACACAAGCCTAAGATCCCCATGCGCAATACCAAGCGTCGGCTAGAGTGCTGTAAAGCTCGCCGCCGTTGGACTCTGGAGCAGTGGAAATGTGTTCTCTGGAGTGATGAATCACACTTCACCATCTGGCAGTCCGACGGACTAATCTGGGTTTGGCGAATGCCAGGAGAACGCTACCTGCCCGAATGCATAGTGCCAACTGTAAAGTTTGGTGGAGGAGGAATAATGGTCTGGGGCTGTTTTTCCAGTGAAGGGAAATCTTAACGCTACAGCATACAATGGCATTCTAGACGATTCTGTGTCAACAGTTTGGGGAAGGCCCTTTCCTGTTTCAGCATGACAATGCCCCTGAGCACCAAGCGAGGTCCATACAGAAATGGTTTGTTGAGATCGGTATGGAAGAACTTGACTGGCCTGCACAGAAGCCTGACCTCAACCCCATCAAACACCTTTGGGATGAATTGGAACGCTGACTGCGAGCCAGGCCTAATCGCCCAACATCAGTGCCTGACCTCACTAATGCTCTTGTGGCTGAATGGAAGCAAGTCCCCTCAACAATGTTCCAGCATCTAGTCGAAAGCCTTCCCAGAAGAGTGGAGACTGTTATAGCCGCAAAGGGGGGACCAACTCCATATTAATGGAATGAGAGTGTAGTGAATCAGTACACTCATAACAACTTAAGCATTTGGAAACTTCAACTCGATCAAATAAACCATACATTTTTTTATTTACCAAATTCAACACTCATTGACCGCCATACAAAAAGTCTTTGCTTGGAGGGCTAAAACAACGAAAACACGCCACCTGCTCGACGGAGACAGATTTTCCGCCGTGTTGGGCCCCTCTCGTCCTCTCTGGTACAACGATGGTTCGTTCAGCAGCTCGAGCCTATCAAATTTTATTTGTCAAATACACATGGTTAGCAGATGTTAATGCGAGTGTAGCGAAATGCTTGTGCTTATTGTTCCGGCCATGCAGTAATATCTAACAAGTAATCTTAACAATTTCACAACTACCTTATGTAACGGAATGATCAAGAATATGTACATAGAAATACACTGCTCAAAAAAATAAAGGGAACACTAAAATAACACATCCTAGATCTGAATGAATGAAATAATCTTATTAAATACTTTTTTCTTTACATAGTTGAATGTGCTGACTACAAAATCACACAAAAATAATCAATGGAAATCCAATTTATCAACCCATGGAGGTCTGGATTTGGAGTCACACTCAAAATTAAAGTGGAAAACCACACTACAGGCTGATCCAACTTTGATGTAATGTCCTTAAAACAAGTCAAAATGAGGCTCAGTAGTGTCTGTGGCCTCCACGTGCCTGTATGACCTCCCTACAACGCCTGGGCATGCTCCTGATGAGGTGGCGGATGGTCTCCTGAGAGATCTCCCCCCAGACCTGGACTAAAGCATCCGCCAACTCCTGGACAGTCTGTGGTGCAACGTGGCGTTGGTGGATGGAGCGAGACATGATGTCCCAGATGTGCTCAATTGGATTCAGGTCTGGGGAACGGGCGGGCCAGTCCATAGCATCAATGCCTTCCTCTTGCAGGAACTGCTGACACACTCCAGCCACATGAGGTCTAGCATTGTCTTGCATTAGGAGGAACTCAGGGCCAACCGCACCAGCATATGGTCTCACAAGGGGTCTGAGGATCTCATCTCGGTACCTAATGGCAGTCAGGCTACCTCTGGCGAGCACATGGAGGGCTGTGCGGCCCCCCAAAGAAATGCCACCCCACACCATGACTGACCCACCGCCAAACCGGTCATGCTGGAGGATGTTGCAGGCAGCAGAACGTTCTCCACGGCGTCTCCAGACTCTGTCACGTCTGTCACATGTGCTCAGTGTGAACCTGCTTTCATCTGTGAAGAGCACAGGGCACCAGTGGCGAATTTGCCAATCTTGGTGTTCTCTGGCAAATGCCAAACGTCCTGCACGGAGTTGGGCTGTAAGCACAACCCCCACCTGTGGACGTCGGGCCCTCATACCACCCTCATGGAGTCTGTTTCTGACCGTTTGAGCAGACACATGCACATTTGTGGCCTGCTGGAGGTCATTTTGCAGGGCTCTGGCAGTGCTCCTCCTTGCACAAAGGCGGAGGTAGCGGTCCTGCTGCTGGGTTGTTGCCCTCCTACGGCCTCCCCCACATCTACTGATGTACTGGCCTGTCTCCTGGTAGCACCTCCATGCTCTGGACACTACGCTGACAGACACAGCAAACCTTCTTGCCACAGCTCGCATTGATGTGCCATCCTGGATGAGCTGCACTACCTGAGCCACTTGTGTGGGTTGTAGACTCCGTCTCATGCTACCACTAGAGTGAAAGCACCGCCAGCATTCAAAAGTGACCAAAACATCAGCCAGGAAGCATAGGAACTGAGAAGTGGTCTATGGTCACCACCTGCAGAACCACTCCTTTATTGGGGGTGTCTTGCTAATTGCCTATAATTTCCACCTGTTGTCTATTCCATTTGCACAACAGCATGTGAAATTTATTGTCAATCATTGTTGCTTCCTAAGTGGACAGTTTGATTTCACAGAAGTGTGATTGACTTGGAGTTACATTGTGTTGTTTAATTGTTCCCTTTATTTTTTTGAGCAGTATATATGGATGAGCGATGGCCGAACGGCATAGGTAAGATGCAGTAGACGGTATAAAGTACAGTATATACATATGAGATGAGTAATGTAGGGTATGTAAACATTATTTAAAGTGGCTAGTGATACATTTATTACATCCAATTTATAATTATTAAAGTGGCTAGAGATTTGAGTCAGTATGTTGGCAGCAGCCACTCAATGTTAGTGATGGCTGTTTAACAGTCTGATGGCCTTGAGATAGAAGCTGTTTTTCAGTCTCTCGGTCCCCGCTTTGATGCACCTGTACTGACCTTGCCTTCTGGATGATAGCGGGGTGAAAAGGCAGTGGCTCGGGTGGTTGCTGTCCTTGATGATCTTTTTGGCCTTCGTGTGACATCGGGTGGTGTAGGTGTCCTGGAGGGCAGGTAGTTTGCTCCCGTTGATGCGTTGTGCAGACCTCACTACCCTCTGGAGAGCCTTACGGTTATGGGCAGAGCAGTTGCTGTACCAGGCGGTGATACAGCCCGACAGGATGCTCTCGATTGTGCATCTGTAAAAGTTTGAGTGTTTTTGGTGACAAGCCGAATTTCTTCAGCCTCCTGAGGTTGAAGAGGCGCTGCTGCGCCTTCTTCACCACACTATCTACTTCAGTTTGTCCGTGATGTGTACGCCGAGGAACTTAACTTTCCACCCTCTCCACTACTGTCCCGTCGATGTGGATAGGGGGCTGATCCCTCTGCTGTTTCCTGAAGTCCGCAATCATCTCCTTTTGTTTTGTTGACATTTAGTGTGAGGTTATTTTCCTGACACCACACTCCGAGGGCCCTCACCTCCTCCCTGTAGGCCGTCTCGTCGTTGTTGGTAATCAAGCCTACCACTGTAGAGTCGTCTGCAAACTTGATGATTGAGTTGGAGGCGTGCATGGCCACGCAGTCGTGGGTGAACAGGGAGTACAGGAGAGGGCTGAGAACGCACCCTTGTGGGGCCCCAGTGTTGATGATCAGCGGAGTGGAGATGTTGTTACCTACCCTCAGAACCTGGGGGCGGCCCGTCAGGAATTCCAGGTCCCAGTTGCACAGGGCGGGGTCGAGACCCAGGGTCTCGAGCTTAATGACGAGTTTGGAGGGTACTATGGTGTTAAATGCTGAGCTGTAGTCAATGAACAGCATTCTTACATAGGTATGCCTCTTGTCCAGATGGGTTTGGGCAGTGCGCAGTGTGATTGCGATTGCGTCGTCTGTGGACCTATTGGGGCGGTAAGCAAATTGGAGTGGGTCTAGGGTGTCAGGTAGGGTGGAGGTGATATGGTCCTTGACTAGTCTCTCAAAGCATTTCATGATGACGGAAGTGAGTGCTACGGGGCGGTAGTCATTTAGCTCAGTTACCTTAGCTTTCTTGGTAACAGGAACAATGGTGACCCTCTTGAAGCATGTGGGAACAGCAGACTGGGATAAGGATTGATTGAATATGTCCGTATGTCGCCTTACCCTGATTAAAAGCAGTGGTTCGCGCTTTTAGTCAATCCACGGTTTCTGGTTGGGGAAGGTTTTAATAATCGCTGTGGGTACAACATCACTGATGCACTTGCTAATAAACTCACTCACCGAATCAGCGTATTCATCAATGTTATTGTCCGACGCTATGCGGAACATATCCCAGTCCACGTGATTGAAGCAATCTTGAAGCGTGGAATCCGATTGGTCGGACCAGCGTTGAACAGACCTGAGCATGGGCATTTCCTGTTTTAGTTTCTGTCTATAGGCTGGGAGCAACAAAATGGAGTCGTGGTCAGATTTTCCAAAAGGAGGGTGGGGGGTGGGGGAGGGCTTTGTATGCGTCACGGAAGTTAGAGTAACAATGATCCAGGGTTTTACCAGCCTGGGTCGTGCATTCGATATGCTGATAAAATTTAGGGAGCCTTGTTTTCACATTAGCCTTGTTAAAATCCCCAGCTACAATAAATGCAGCCTCAGGATATATGGTTTCCAGTTTACATAGAGTCCAATGAAGTTCTTTCAGGGCCGTCGATGTGTCTGCTTGGGGGGGGATATACGCGACTGTGATTATAATCGAAGAGAACTCTCTTGGTAGATCGGCATTTGATTGTAAGGAATTCTATGTCAGGTGAACAAAAGGACTTGAGTTCCTGTATGTTGTTATGATCACACCACGTCTCGTTAATCATAAGGCATACACCCCGCCCTTCTTCTTACCAGAGGGATGTTTGTTTCTGTCGGCGCGATGCGTGACAAACCAGGTGGCTGTACCGACTCTGATAACGTATCCCGAGTGAGCCATGTTTCCGTGAAACAAAGAACGTTGCAATCTTTGATGTCTCTCTGGAAGGCAACCCTTGCTCGGATTTCGTCTACCTTGTTGTCAAGAGACTGGACATTAGCAAGTAGTATACTCAGGAGCGGTGCGCGATGTGCCCGTCTACGGAGCCTGACCTGAAGACCGCTCCGTCTGCCCCTTTGTTTTGGGTAGCCGGCTGGGATCCGATCCATTGTCCTGGGTGGTGGACCAAACAGAGGATCCGCTTCGGGAAAGTCGTATTCCTGGTCGTAATGTTGGTAAGTTGACGTTGCTCTTATATCCAATAGTTCCTCCCGGCTGTATGTAATAAAACGTAAGATTTCCTGGGGTAACAATGTAAGAATAA